>NC_073262.2:100490000-100855000 GCF_029289425.2 Pan paniscus
GTGAGGATCATGTGAAGGAAGGAACAGCCAGAAAAGCATCAAGATAATTGTGACAACTGCCACGGGTGGTACAGTGATTAAAGAGAACAGATATGTAAAAGTAATTTCTTTGCTGAGCCATCACTGGTGCAGAGAGCAAAACAATGGGGACAGATGTGACTGAAAGAAGTTTTGATGTTATCCTAGTGTTTGGTTTTAATCCCTCCTCACCTCTTGACACCATCAATTTTTATCTGTCATGTAAAAACAGCAGCAACAGCTCATAGTAGAAGGTATGCTGCAACGGTAAATTTCATGGCAAGACTTCTTACGTAATTCAGGGATCACATGAAAGAAAACCACAACATTATCTTCTAGCTTCTTATCTGATTTTGTAAAAAGGTTTCAAGCATACTTTTTTTTTTTCCATAAGTGTTATTTATCAGAAATCTTAAATGGTAGAAACCAAACTTTGTGAAACAGGAAGGGTAATAAAAATTCCCGTGTATCTGGGCGGCCACGAAGCATCATGGAGTTTTTGTTTTGTGTCTCCGTGGAGTTAACTGGTTTTAGCAGTTCTACTGAACTTTAGCTAAAATGAATTACACAAAGAACTGATTAGAATTGACTCATGCTAGAATTTGAATTACTAAAGCATGCAGAAATAAGAGTAAATGCTAAGGGGAGCTTTGCTGCTTTTAGGGTGTTTGATGTGAATTCTGATCTGGTCTCCTACTACCTTCAATCTATTTGATACTATAGTACAAGGGACACTCAGGTACATGTAGGCTCCAAACCCTTATCTAGTCACATCTTCATGAGCCACACTGACCTTTTTAACATAGAATGTAGGTTAGAGGCCTATGGTTCGTTTTTGTGGCGTTAAGAGTCCCACCCACCCAAGACCCAGTGAATGAGAATCTCTTGGTGTAGGGACTAGAGACGGACATTTTAACTATTCTTCCTGGGTGAGTCTGATGCATATTTGGGAACCTCTGCACAGGCCTCCTAAGTATGATTACCCCTTCTAAATATGTGGCATCTCTACCCTCAGAGAGTGTTACCATATTTGTTAGCGGGAAGGGAAGAGAGAAAAGTGTCAGCCTTGAACAGAGGAGAACTTTGAACATCTATTCAAAGAGTGGAAAACTTTGAACCTCTTTATTCTACTACCCATACCTCCAAGTCCAGCTGCCTTGGTATAATTATATTTCTTGAATATGCACATTTTCCTTTGAGCTCGAATAGAACTGCTTCTCCTTGGATGTGAAATTGATGTGAGTAGATAGGAGTGACGCTCTTCCTTAGAGCTGAGATTCTTACTACTGGGGGGAAAAGAGACCAGGCTGCCCCTATTCCTTATCACACTCCCTTACCCTGATCATTCCAATTCACTATATCTGATACCATCCGTGATTCAGATGCTCACCTCGGGAGAGGAGCTGTTTTTCTGGATATTAAACTACATGAGCAAGAGTGAACATTTTGTATTGTGTAAAATTCCGTGTTTGGGATGGTGTTAGAGGCAGAGATACTTCCTGGGTCTAATGCCATACAGAGAGGCTTGATACTTACCCTCAAGCAGGAATGAGAGGTACATTTAAATTACTAGACTGATTAGACTCCTGAATTTAGAATCCTAATTTAAACTCCTGAAGAGTTAGCTGAGGGATGTGAGGGGCCTGTACAGTTGCAGACACATCTGTTTCACCCCAAACAGATCCTGTACTGTTTGGAGAGAAACCCCTAGTCTTCCCTACATCCCTGGCTTTAGATTTTTTGGGGCCTGTTCTTAGAATGAGGTTCATAAGGGAAGGGGCAGTGTGGCCCTCCTGAGACCAGAGGGAATAGGATAAGGCAGAAGTTCTCAAGTGTTGAAACACCTGAGGTTCTTGGTAAAATGCAGATTCCAGACCCCCACCTGGATCC
Organism: Pan paniscus; assembly: GCF_029289425.2. Taxonomy (NCBI): domain Eukaryota; kingdom Metazoa; phylum Chordata; class Mammalia; order Primates; family Hominidae; genus Pan; species Pan paniscus. Next base: position 100,491,909 of record NC_073262.2, read on the forward strand.
ACTGAGGGGAGTGCCTTAGTTTCCTAGGGCTGCTGTAACAAATTACCACACCCTTGTTGGCTTAAAACGGAAATTCATTTTCTCATGGTTTTGGAGGCCAGAAATCTGAAATCAGGGTGTCAGCAAGGGGTGGTTCCTTCTGGAGGCTCTGAGGGAGGATTCGTTCTATGCCTGTCTCCTAGTTTTGGTGACTGTGGGAAATCCTTGGCATTCCTTGGCTTATAATAACATCGTACCCCAAACAATACAAAACAAAAATAACAAAATACCACCTAAATTAAGTTAGGTGCACTCCTTAGTGTCCCCCTCCCTGAGTGCTTTGAGTAAATCTCTAATTTTGCTTTGATTGCTCTGGTTAACACACAACCATAAGAACACGACCAGCACTGCAACACTCACCTATCTGACAAGGACACCTGTGCTTTCCCCTTTACACCCTCTACAAAGGGACTTGGAGGCTCTCTAATAAACCCAAGGACATGCTTTCCATGGGAAAGAAGTGGGGGCAGGTACTTAGCTCCTGGGACTCCTGGTGAATGGCTAGTTTGTTCAGCTGTGCTGTCACTTTGTTGCTGTAGACACTAAATTCCAGTCTGGATTACAAACCTTTTGTGAGTAACTCGGACTAATATTTACAATGCTGGAAGATGTAAAATTTAAAAAGCCAGTTGACCTGAAATAATTTGTTAGTTTTCTCCCCCCTGGCCTAATCCAAGAGCTTTCTGCTTAGCTCATCAGGTCCTCTGGTGACCTTAATTTACTTTTAGGTAGCAAATTTCCTGTTCCATGCAAGCAGAGGAAGTTCTCTCAATGAAATATAGCCAAATCAGCACAATACCAATCACCTATCCTATTAATTTCTTTATACTAAGTCTGGAAGGCATTTAGGGCCTTGAATCTCTTTGCCTGCCTGTGTCCTCCCTCTTTCTCATTTGTAATCCGTCTGTTTTCCCCATTAAACTGTAGGCATCAATGCCAACCATAAGTTTTATACCAAACATATGATTGGCATCCCTTCCTTGGAGGCACTGTACCCTAATGGTTAAGGGCTGTGCCACAGATCCATGATTGTATTCAGCTCTACCATTTACTAGATTGTGATCATAGGCAAGTTATTGAACTGCTCTAAGCTTCATTTTTCCCATCTGATGAATGGGGGCAATGATGACAATGATCATGATACCCACTTTATTGGATGATTGAGAGAATTAGATTATGTAAGTTTTATAAAGGGCTTGGTACACAATAAATTCTCAATTAGCTATTTTTGTGATTACAATTGTAATTATATTATTATTATTTGTTTAAAATGCCAGTAAGATAAGCTTGAGTAAAAGATTTCTTATACTGGGAAAGAAGACAATAACTACAGCATGACAGGCTGAGTAAAATTATTTGCATAATAACCCACATTGATTAGGCTCTTAGTAGGCATTAGCACAATCCAAAGTTCTTACATCTATGATCTTATTTGATCATCATGGCATGCTAAGAACTATTACTGTTACCTTATTTTCCTGATGAGATAACTGAAGCACAGAGAGATTAAGTATCTTGTTCAAAGTTTGTCAGCGTTAACAAGGGTCTAAGATTTACTGCACACTATGTTATAGTCACTCCACTGGCTTCAAAAGATTAATGTAGGGAAGGTTTCTAAATTGCTCATTTTTATAATATAATTATTCAACATGTTTATGTGTATTCAATACAAATTGTTTACTATAACATTATTCAAAAAACTTTCTATTAATACACATATCACAAACACATGTTCCTTTAGGGTGGGGGTAAAAAGCCCCAGTATCTTAGCTTCTAGGTGGGAGCCTGCAGGCACGGAGTGCTCTTTTTCTCTCTGGTGGTTGCATAGGTTACAGAGCCAGCAGGAAGTCCAGTGCCTGTGGCCAGTAGAGGAATAGCATGGACCCTGCAGAGAGACTGTCATCAAGCTGTACTGGGCAGGTTCTTACACTTTGTGGCGGGGAACTTTCTTGCTGGGAGAGGTTCTTCTGGGCTGTGGCTGCTCACAGCCATGCTATAATTGGCTTCTGCAAAGTAGCAAGCATGCTGGCTTTGCTACCCCCATCCATCTGGCTGAGTTTTATGCACATGCAAATAACGGAACCCTTATTTGTGGCTATCCCTGGGACTCATGAGTCACAACGCATGCATCCATACGGTCTACAATGTCATACAGCCAAAGCTGGGGGTGGGGATTAGAACATTTAGATTCAGCCAGTCTGACTTTATTGTCTCTGTGCCTCACCAATATATCAGGCCACCTTCCTCCAATAGGAAAATCCTAAAAAAGTCCTGACATTGGTGTCTCAATTTTTGCCAGATTTTTGGCACACCACAATCTGAGCTTAAATTGCGATGCAAAGTATTTCGGACAAGGCTCAGCATTGCTACTTGTTTGTTTGCTTATTTTTTGTTGGAAACCCAGTGTAGTTCATTTCATCTCCACACTCAGCTGTTCACTGATAGCTTTTCTTCTTAAAGGAAATATTTTTTAGTACTTGTTGATGTTGACTTTAGTAACGCAATATTATCAATAGTATTTAGAATGGTTCTTTAACAAAAATGTAATTTCAAAGCAACCTTATGAAATTTTACTTATAAGTTTTTCATTTTATAGCACTTGCTCTGGGAAATGGCTACTTGTCAAAATAATGACGGATTCAAATCTCAATGGCGTGTAGTCACATTTCCATAGTAAATATGCAGTCACAAGTCCTTTCTGGTATTTCAAATTTTCCCACTTTTTTAACATCAACTTACTGATATAAATTCTATTTTCTTTAGATTATTTTTGAATATTGCAATTTGAAGGCTGATGAAATTATCTTCGTTATAGAAAAAAGTAACTTTAAAAATTATAATATAGTTTAGAAGCTTTGGAATATGTAGATAAACAAAAAGAAAATAAAAATAATTAATAACCTCATCATCCAGAGATAGCCGTTGTTAAAATTTGTTTTTTATAATGAAATGATTTTTAAAAATTTACTGCTTATTGCAGGAAAATATACTGACAGAAAATTAAATTATCTGTTTACACTAACCTTGATAGATTTCTTTAAAAAGAAGCCCAAGTCCTCCAAACTATTTAAAAGTAAGCAAATAAACACTTTATTTGAAATTTTAGAAGGTGAAAAAGCACAAATTAAATATTAAGTTTGATACACAGGTGTTTTAGATTTAGATTGTTTATGATTTAATAGTTAGACTTTTGTGTTATGTAGCATAATTTTGTGTTGGGATTCAATTTGCATATGGTACACTAAGGTTTCTTATGCATTGATAGCATATAGTATATTTTATGCTTGTTTTCTAGGGTTTGCAGTGTAATTTTATCTATTTAACTTTATAATAGTCAAAACAACCAAAATGTTCTTTAATAGTAGGATAGATAACTAATAGTTTACATAATGAAATACTATGCAGTGATGAAAATGAGTGAACTATAGCCATGTTCAACAACATAGATAAATCTCACAGCCATAATACTGAATGAAAGAAACCAGATGCAAAATAATACATATACTCAGGCCAGGAGCAATGGTTCATGACTGTAATCGCAGCACTTTAGGAGGCCGAGGTGGGCGGATCATTTGAGGTCAGGATTTTGAGACCAGCCTGGCCGACATGGTGAAACCCCATCTCCACTAAAAATACAAAAACTAGCTGGGTGTGGTGGTGTGCACCTGTAGTCCCAGCTGCTCGGGAGGCTGAGGCAGGAGGATCACTTGAACCCAGGAGGTGGAAGTTGCAGTGAGCCAAGATCGCACCACTGTACTCCAGTTTGGGTGACAGAGGGACACTCCATCTCAAAAAAAAAAAATACTGTATTAATGTATTTATGTAAAGTTCAAAAATAGATATAACTAAACTATAGATGGGATAAGGACAGTCAGGAAATTATAATACAGTTAGGAATTTAGGATATTTGTTGCTTTTGAAAGGAGGAAGAGGGTAGTGATTGGGAAAGGCAGGAAGGAACATCTAGGGTACTCAGAATGATCTATTTGTTGACCTGGTTGATGGCTAGTAAGGTGCACTCGCTTTTAAAAAGACCGCATTGAGCTTCCTTTATATTTTGTGTACTTTGCTGTGTGTGTGATATACTTCAGTATAAAAAGCTAAATAATTACTACAGAAGTCATATTTATTTGATATCTACTCTTTGCTCCCGACATAACACCCAATCTTCCTGTTATTTCCTCAGGGAAATATGGTTTGCTTTACTGTCATGGTTTCCAAGGATGCATTAGGCTTAAAAAAAAAACTGTAGAACTGCTACCATTTGTTTTGTCTCTATTGTGATAAAATTTCCAAGTCATTTACATATTTTCTAGATGGTTGATACATTTTATTAGTTCTTGTTCCCAGCAGATGTGTGAGACAGGCTGGTATTGCAGTCTCTATTGTTCAGATAAGGAAAGTAGACACAGGGAGAGTAAATGTTTGGCTGAGCCTGGAATTGAAATGCAGTTCTTTTAACATTCCTCTGTGCTGTCTGACTATATAACACTGCTACAGTCATAGATAACTCAGAATTTCCCCAAAACTTGGACTCCCAGAGAAAAAAGATTTCCATGAACACGAATAGGCACTAACTATAAAAACATTTTTGTAGATGAAATTTACATTTGTATCTAAGAAGTATGGTTAAGCACATTGAGGGGAGTTACTCACTGATTCAACAAACGTTTCTGAGCATTGGGTATTGTGCCTGCCTCTGCAGGAGATGGAGCTAGGAATATTACTATAACACAAACGTGATAAGTGAAATAATAGAGAATCCCACAGTGTTTTGTGGAAAATATTGGCCCAGAGGAGGGGCTGGTAACGAGCTTCTTAGAAAAGAAGCATTTGGAAGGTCTTTTGGAGGAGGGGATCCCGGAATCTAATCTGAAATATACAGGGATGCATTTTATTTTATGTAAAACTTGATAGGTCAGTTAGATTTCCTACATTTTTCCCCTCATAATATTTTGACCTCCCAATTTTAAGAAACTTTGTATTCTTAGAGAACATTTTTTTTTGAAATTTGAAGAACAGATTGAATTTCCAGAGATGGCAACTGGATGGTAAACTCCTTGAAGATAGGACATCTTATACTACCTTGTTTTTTTTCCAGGGTCCAGTAGCATAATAGCCTGTTCATTAAGATTATTGCGGGATTGTTTTTGGAGGGGGCTATTTTTGGTAGAAGTGAGTTCTTCATTTTAATACTACACTTGCCTTCTTTGTCAGTGAATCTAAAGTGCTGAGCTGTTAGATTTGAGGTTGTTCAGATATTTTATTTCAGCTGAATTCTAACATCATCAAGTCTTGCATATCAAAATCCATTTACAAATAAATTCAACTGAGCTGCATACAGCCTGTTGGTGGTATTAATTTTTAAAAATAGGTTATGCTATAGATTTTATTTATAGGCATTTAGATGAGCGTAAAGCTCTAAGGCAGCAAAATCCCATGTACAATACTGATGCCAGCATAGGCCACTTTTCAAGGTTGACATTTTTGTTTTTCAGATGTGATGTGTGCATCATCTTATTCTTTATGTGAGGTTCAATAGATGATCCCTTGTTTGTAAACAGAGGTCAGGCCTAACCAAATTTCAGCAATGAAATTCAGTTACAGAAAGAGAATGTAATAACATCAAAACCTTTATGCAGAAACGGTATTTTGCATTTCCTGATAGACATATCCTGGCATCTCTAATGACATCCACTAAGGTGGTTCTCTAAAATATTTTATAATTGCTGATGAGTCATTAGGTAATATGGAGAAAATGCCTTAGATCCTTTCTCTTTTTTATGAGAGGAATGCCTGGGAAAATAAATGAAAGTTCAAGTGGGAGACAGCAGAACATTAGTGATAAAGGAAGCAACATGAGGGGCCTGTGTTTATAAGGGCTTTTAAAGTTAATTATACCATTAAAAAATTTGTGAAATGTAAAATATTGGCCCATAGTATAGGATAGTTGTGGGAAATATCTCCTGGAAGTGATACTCTCATAGTGTGCCACTTTTCCGCATCATCTTAACATTTGTAATAACCTAATGATGGAAAGGAAAAGGCACTTATGGTCCAGAAATAAAAAGAAGTCATATATTTTACCAAGTGAATGGTAAACTATTCTTAGCCAATTAGTAGCCTAATGATCTGCCCAGGCCTGACTGGTTTAAAATGATGGTAATTCTAAAATATAAACAATTGCTTAAATATATGTCAAAAAGAAAGGAAATGAACGCAAGTCCACTGCCTTAATTTCTTAGAGCAAATCCTAAAATAAATGTTTTGGGAGGTTAGAATAAATGAAATAAAAATGAAATTACAGTAGTTTTGTAACAGAGTTCTCAAATGAGGGCCTTTGGATGTACTTTTTCAGGGGGTCCTCAAACCTCTTAAAATTGTGTGCAAATGTAGTAAATCAAAGCCATTTTTCAGGAGTAAGTAGGTCCTACACTTTTATCAGGTTCTCAACAGTTAAGAACCATTGATTAAACCAATTCCTAGTGTGTGTTAGTTAGAGACAGTGTGTAAATAGTTGGGAAATATAACAAGCCTGTGAAATATGCCTATGTATATGGTAACAAAGATGAAAGGAGGCTATATTTCTGGGAATGCAATAAAATGATATCTATGTTATTAAAATGTTTGCATAGAGAACTTTATTCTTTTGTTGAGATGCAAAACTTTTATTTCCCTCTGTACTATGTTGCCTTGTCCTGCAAACAGACAATGAGAAATAACATTCTCCATGATTAGAGCTGTGCTTAGATCAGAAGTTTGGACATTCTGTTTATTTTTCTTTAGTTATCACACTTTGCTTGTACCACATCACAGATTGAATAATGAATAAAGCAAGGGTGGCCTGGTAGCAGCAAGCATTTGACTTGTTACTGAAAATGAGCTTACTGGACTTTGAATTGGTTACTTCATATCCCCAAGAACAATTTGCTTCCCCAAGAACAAAATGCTATGTACATTTTGCTTTTTGTTAAGAGCAAGGTCAACTGTGATTAAAGTCAGCCTATCTTTTGGAATATGAATGCATTTTAAATGGATTTCCATTTTCTAGGATACATAAGCAAGATATTCCTCAAGTCAATGGGGGATGAAAGTGCTCCAGAAATTATCTGTGATCCTGGATCTGTGGAAAACTGTGTGTGTGTGCATGTGTGTGTGTGTATACAAAGTTCATTGAACAAAGTATAATAGAAAAGTAGTGTCTACCTTAGGATCAAATTGAAGTTTCCACACCATTTTTTCACCCTCGTTTGACTAGGCTCTCACAGTGGTCTCCAAGATTGTGCATTATCAGGTTGGGGGAGGGAGAGTCAAGGAAATATTTTACTCTGTTCTTTTTCCATAGTTTCCCTGAGCTCTCAAACTGGCAGCCAGCTGGCTGAAGCCTGCCCACAGACATGTTTTATTTGGCCCATGCAGTGCTTTTACAATGTTTGTGCCAACATTTTAATAGGAAGATTTCACATATGGATCTGCATTTCTGCATTGTCTTGAGAAATCAGAAGACATGGGAATAACTGGCTGGAGCTGAGGGGCAGTCGTCTTCCTCCTGCTGGGGCACAGCTTCCTTCTGCAGTTCCTTCCATGACTTCACGTGCTCACACCCAGCCCAAGCAGTTATTTACCTGCTTGACTGCTGGAGGCAGTTTGAGATTGGCTTAAGGCTGCCTTTGAGATTGCCTTAGTCTTCTGATTAATAACCAGGTTTTGTATAAAGCTATCTTTTTGGTCCCAGAGAGCCTTATTACTTAATAATACATAGATATCTGACCATCAAATCTAATAATTTTCAGGTTCAAAGGATTTGGAATTTCTAATTTGGGCTTGAAGTTGGCAAGGAGTGCAAATAAAAGAGAACATAAATGCCTAAAATGCTTATCTGTCCTTACAAACATTCAATTTCTGTTGTTGTGTATCAGAGCTGGTCTGAAGCTGTAATTACAGTAGTGCTGTAACTAACTTGTGCTTGCTGGTTCTGGAATTTGATGATAAAAAATGGATTTTTTTTGGCCTTAAGACAAAGAGTTGATTGATTAAAAAGGCATTATGGTATATGTAGACTTCTAGGATGTTATGATTTCTTTATGCTTTGGACAAAACCCTGAGGAAAATTTAATAGATTTGGGTTGTCTCTTTAATTTGTGAGGCTGTAAATTTCTAATTTTAAATGTTCAATTATTTTGGTCAGGATAGTTTTCCTTTCCAATTGTTCCAAACAACCCTTTCTGGTTATGGATAAATCTCCTTGCCAAAACTCATATTCAACTTGTTGGAGGGCTAGCCTTTATCTTTCTGCCTGAGGTCTTTGGAAGCCATTTTTAATCCCACTAAATTCTGCAGTTTGATTAAGATAGAGTGGCTGAAACAAGGTATTTAGTAATATCATGAATGTGAAGGTAATTAGTATTTAATGTCCAAAAGAGAAAAATAAAAGCTTGCCAGTGTGCTAACTTGGAACGATTATATTTCTTTCGAAACAATTTTGTTTTCACATACTGCTAGCCTAGCAATGAATTAGAATGCATAAAAGCTCAGGGGATTTGAATGTGGGAATGGATAAATGTTTTATAATGAGGTAGAGAATTATTGCCCAACCTTAGAAATAAAAGCTACATAAAATTATGAATGTCCAGATCAATAGCATTTTTTAATATTATAAATCACTTTTGGCAATGCTTATGTATGAGCAGAGCAGTGATCTAATGATTATGAAATTAGATTTTTTTTCCCTCTCTCTCTTTTTTCTTCTATTTTTTTCCTCATAGAGGCAGCCGAAGGACTTTGGGTAAACCACTATAACTTGCTAAATTTCCCCAACAGTGAAATTTTTAGAAATATGTTTGAATGTTCTGAGTACAGACTATATTACTTCTGTGATTTTTTAGGCTGACCAGAGGTGACATCTATTTTTATGTGAAAGGTAAAAATGAAATAATCTGAAAGAGTTAATTTTGATAACTGCTTTTTTACTTTTTAAGTAATTTTATTGTTTTACTTGTCTTCAGGTGTTCTAAGACACAATGGAAAACATAAGAAAAAATGAATTTCCTTTCCTGGACTGTAAGGAAAAAGGCAATCTACTCCAAAAGAAATGAGAAGATGCTTCGTTAGGATTTTATCTAGCACATCTAGAGTCTAGAATGAACAACATTATGTATAGGAGAAAAGTGGAATATTTATAGTTTTTTGTTTTTTAAAGAGATGAAATCTCACTGAAGGTTCTTTATATAGCTCCATTATGGGAAGAATCACCTGGATAGATGTTCAGAATAAAGTCATCATGGTCAAAAGCAAACATTTACCAATGCATGACAGTTTTTGTCTTCTTTTAGGCAGTTGCCTTACCTTTATTAGTGCCTGACAATTTGCTAGTTAGAATAAAACCATACCTTATGCTGGTTTATTGCTTTAAAATTATGCCCATCTGAAAATGTCTAAATGTGCAGAAATGTACCTTTTAAAGGTTAGTCAATGTGAATTTAGAGCTGTAGGGAATTTAGGTTGCTAGGGGACTCTGTGGTTCTCCTTCAGAATTGTTAAAAAATTCTCTGCCAGCCTGTGAGCTCCCTGAGGGCAGGCACTGTGCTCATCTCTGTAGTATCTCCAACTCCTAACACAGTTCTTGGCATGTAGTATATGCTCACTTTTCTTATCTAACTGACAAGTGAAGGGGTAATCAGCTGCTAGTGTTTCTGTTGCTAATATGTGACGGTTTCAGCACCTTGTGAGGCAAGTGTGCGACTTTGGGAGAAACAGAGGTTAACCAAACAATCTTGCAAATTAATGTAAAATTCCTGCTTCACTAATCAGATTTTTATCTCTGTTATAGGGGGACAGCCCTCTTAGTTTTGTGAGCAGAGCATAGTTTGTGAAAGAGCCCATGGTTTTCAGGCCCAGGTGGTGTTTCTTTTGAATTCTTAGGCATCTAGTTTGGACTAGCTTCAAGGTTTTTGCCATATACTGCTTTGTATTGGTGCAGTCTGTCTGGAAGAAGGAACAGTGCTTTGTGTGTGTGTGTATGTGAGCTAGTTTTTAGTATCCCCTCTGCTACTGCCCATGTGACCTTGGCAACTCACTTAACCTCTAGGCCTCAGAGTTATCATGCTAAGATTAGGATTTATAACTGCTATGGCCCCTTTAAACTTCAGTATGCTGTTTGAATGCATGTTTTAGTGCTTTTATTAGTCTGTATGTTCTTATGCAGCTTTTTGGTGTGTGTTTTAAAAAACTTTTTATTATAGATAACTTTGACCACACACAAAAGCAGACAGATCAGTAATATGAACCTGCAAGCATTCATCACCCAGCTCCAACAATCAATCCATCAACTCATGGCCAATTCTGTCCCATTCTGCCCCATCCTCTTACTCTCCTTATTATCTGGAAGCAAATCTTAGATACTTGTTATTTAATCTGTAAATATTTTGTATTTATATGTTTTCTCACCTCTCAGGCAGGCACCTAACATAGAACCTCGTATACATTAGGTAACAAGATGATGGTTTTGAATAAATGAATGAGAGTGGGTTGGGAAAGGTAAGAAAGAGATGAGGCACCTCACCCCCCACCCCAAATTATAAATATTTAAAACATTTTAAAAATTGTTAACCTATAGTTTCTCAGGGCAGTGGAGGGGGAGGAGCCAAGGCTTCCAGTTATTGGGAATCCTAATTTGGTGTGGAATATTAAAGGGCAACTTTATCTATTACATGTAATCACTGTATCACCAGGGAGCCCCAGCATGTTCCAAGAAGTTAAGGTACATGCCAAAGATAAGCAAAAAAAGGCATGCAACCCTATGGGTGCATCTTGAGGAAATATATTAGCATTAGGAGATAGCACAACCTAAAGGCCAAACTGTGTTCATCTAATTTAATGGGAATTTAAAAATTTATGGGAAGGACTTGACACTTGATGCTTCTCTTTATTTTATACTTTCCATTACCTGTTTTCTAAACATTTTTTATCCTTCACAATAGTCTCTTTTCCTTCTTTCTTTTCTTTTCATTATTTTCCCAACAATGCTAAAGCACTCAAGGGAGTTTTGTTGAGCACTGAATTATGTGTAATATATTTTAGCCAAAGTATGCATGCTTACTTTGGATGTATTACTCCCAAATGTATAGGCAATATAGTCTGCATACCACAAATAAAATAAAAACAAGAATAAAAAATTCTAAGTAAAAAACTTTCCTTTATGCACTAAAAGTATTTGGTAAGACTGTTAAAAGCAGCATTATGTACAGTAAATATAAAACTGCAAATATATACTATATGTATACTTATAAGGTATAGCAAATATAAAACTTCAAATAATCTAAATATCCTTTAACAACAGAATGGATAAGTGGAATACTATGCACTAGTTAAAAATAATAAACTATGGCTACCTGCAACATTATGGACGTATTTTACAGACATAATGTTAAGTGAGAGATTATATGTTGCACTATTCCATTTACATTAGGTTCAAAAATAGGTGAAATCAATCTGTGGAATCAGAAGTCAGGATAATGGTTAACTTGATGGGGGAGTAGGTGATGACGGGACAGAGCTTGAGAGAGGATTCTAGACATTGCAGATGTTCTATATCTTGAGTTGGGTGGTGGCTACACAGTTGTGCTCATTTTGTAAAATTTTATCAAGCTGTTCATTTAAGATCTATGTACTTCACAGTATGTAATTATATTTGAATGAAAAAGTAAAAGGAAAAAATCCTTCCTTTTGATTACTTAGGAACACCTAAAGTTTAAACCTATTGTCAGCCTGACCATATAAAAAATAAGACTTGCCTTACTAATCAGATTTTCTCTGTTGTATGGGAGATAGACCTGGTAGACTGAGGAAGAAGTTATAGACACACGAAGTTTTTACTGTACAAAGTATTTGTTTCTCTGCCTCGTGGGATAATAATCATCAATAAACTGTGAAATGGTTGTTACAATAAAGTACTAGTTGGACACATCAGTGTTGGAAGCTGTGGAAAACTTATTATTTTCCTACAGAGTGCATAATTAATGGGTCATGTAAGGGAAGGTCCTGACTCAGGGTTGGAGTATGTATTATACTTGCCAAAGGAGTATGACAAGAGGACTTCAGAATGAAGTTCAGCATATATTTAGTTGCAAGAGCAACTATACATATAAGTAGTATTTTAATACAATGGAAATAAATCTAGGGCTGAATTGATAGGTGAATACAGTAAAAAATGTATTGCCTTTAGAAAAGGGTAAAGGAAGTGATACTCACATGATATAAATAGTAACACTTTTAGATAGGAGATAATTCTTCCTTATATCAAGTTGAGTAGGACTATTTTGGGTATCATGTGCAGAACTTGTCCTAGATAGGATTTTGCTACTGGGAACATTTGGCTCTGGTGCCTTTTTTCTTCTCTTTGTTTTAAGTACAGAATGGTATCATATGAGAACAAAACACGAACTTTGGAGTTAGACTGCTATTAGTTCAAATCTTGTCTCTATCTTAAGTTGTTTGACTTTGGCAAGTAACTTCTCTGACACTAATTTTTTCATATTTAAAATGGGAGTTCTACCTAACTGGGATATTTAATAGATATATCAATCTATCTTTGTGTCAGTTAGGACTCAAAATAACTGTAAACACACAGTAATTTATTCCACTTAAAAGAAGTCCAGAGATAGACAGTCTAGCACCGGTACATCTGCTCCCTGAAATGACCAGCAACTTAGGCTCCATTTAAACTCTTCAATCTGCCATTCTCAGCACGAGTTCTATCCTCAAAGTGGATGTTGGAGCTCCAAGCCATCTTCCTCATTCCAGACAGCTGGAAGAAAGATGGGGCATAGGGCAAAAAGTTTAGCTCCCAGTTGAGTTCTCTCTCTTTTAGTTGTCCTAGAAGTCCTGTACAATACTTCCATTTTGTTTCTTATTGGCTAGAACTTAGCAATATAACCTCACGTAGCAACAGAAGGAGGCTGGGAAATGTAGTCTTTTAGCTGGAATAAAAATGGGGATTGGTTACTAAGGAAGAAGTGGAAAGTGATTTTGGCTGTCAACCAGGAATCTCAGACACGATGTTCTCAACAAAACTCTTCATGGCCCCGCTCCTTAGCAAATTCTATCACTATCCACCAGATAGATAGCTCACTCTGAAAATTTGAGGTTCATTCACCAATCCTTTTTTTCCCTTCATTCCCCATATGCAAATTAGCAGCAATCCCACAATTCTAAAATACATCCTGAAATCGGAACCCTCTATCACTACTATTAAATCCACAATTTAAATCACCATCATCTCTTATCTGGATTCTTTCAGTTACCTCCTGATTAATTCCCTGCTTCTTGTGTTGCTTTCCACAGATCACTGCCTGCATAGCAAACAGAATGGTTTCCTAAAAAAAAAAAATTGAGATTGTATTGTTCCCTTGCTTAAAGCCCTCCAACAGCTTCCCATTGCAATAAAAATAAATGTCACCTTCTTATTTGGCCTATAAGGCCTGACGTGGTTTGGCTCCTGCCTCTGTAAACTCATCATCTACCCCTTGTCCCCAGGTTCTCATGCTCCAGCCACAGTGGCTACCTTCCTGTCCCGCGAATGTACCCAGTATACACTACCTCAGACTTTTGCTCTGGAACATTCGTTCTCATTTTTGCATGGCTAACCCTTTCTGAATTAGTCAGGGTTCTCCATAGAAAGAGAATCAATTGGTTTTTTATATTTTTAAGGAGATTTTATTATGGAGAATTAGCATATGCAAATATGGAGACCACAATGTGCCATCTACAAGCTGGAGACCCAAGACAGCTGGTGGTGTAATTCAGTCTGAGTCTGAAGGCTGAGAGCCAGAGGAACTGATGGTGTGAATCCCAGTCTGAAGGCAAGGGAAGATGAAATGAGATTTCCCAGCTCAAGTGGTGAGACAAGAAACAGAGAAGGGGGGACAAATTCCTCTTTCTTCCATGTTTTGTTCTATTCAAAATGGATTGGCTGATGCCCACAGTGGGGAGGGCAATATGTTTTACCGAGTCCACTGATTCCAATGCTAATCTCATCCGGAAACCCTCACAAACACACCCAGAAACGATGTTTAATCTGGACATCCCATGCAAGGTCCCGTCAAGTTGACACAAAAATTAACCATCACACTTTCCCGCAGTTTGGGTTTCAGCTCAAACATTTTCCCCTCAGATAGGCCTTCTCTGACCATCTTTCTAACTTCATGTCCAAGACATCCTTTGTTTCGCTATCTAATTATATTTGATTCAGGGCTTGACATGTGCTTCCACCCTGCTCCTCTAAATAGACAAAAATTTTGGCCATGTGCTGAATTGACCACAGTGTGGAGGAAGACATATTCTCCTGCATCATCAGTGGGGAATGCATGCATTGGCTAAAAACCTCTTTAGAGGGCACTTGTACAGTATCCATTAGAACTAAAACTATAGCTTCATGAGGGAAAGAGACTATGGCCATAGTAGGAGTTCAGTAACTTGTTGAAAGAATGGTGAATTTGAAGATTAAATCACAGAGTATCTGATTCCAGTTCTTTTTAACTTCCTTTTTTTCTCCATAGCTTTCATCCCATATTTAAAGTGTCCTCTGCTAAGATGCCAACACATGTCCTTTAAAGTAAAATTCCTGGCTGGGAGCAGCGGCTCACGCCTGTAATCCCAGCATTTTGGGAAGCTGAGGCGGGCGGATCACTTGAGGTTAGGAGTTCAAGACCAGCTTGACCAATATGGTGAAACCTTGTCTCTACTAAAAATACAAAAATTAGCTGGGTGTGGTGGTACGTGCCTGTAGTCCCAGTTACTCAGGAGGCTGAGGCAGGAGAATTGCTTGAACCCGGGAGGTGGAGGTTGCAGTGAGCCGAGGTCACACCATTGCACTCCAGCCTGGGCAACAGAATGAGACTCTGTCTCAAAAAAAAAAAAAAAAAAAAAAAAAAAAGTAAAATTCTTCAAATAGGCTCATCCCAGTTCCTGGGGGCAAGGCCTCAAAATAAACCTAGTGCATCTCCCTGGATTGTCAGTTTATTTGAAGGTTTGTGGAAAAAAAATTATCAGATTGTCAGTTTATTTGAAGGTTTGTGGAAAAAAAAATTTTCAGAAAGAATATGGACATATTAAAAATGTGAGGGCCTTTCGATCTACTTTCTAGGTCCCTGGGGGAACAAGCTCAGTGTCTTTGACACTAAGGGCTATTTGATGAAGTTTGAAAAGCACCATTTAAAGGTCTTAGCTCTTGGGTGGATATTTGCATTTTGATAGAGAATTCTTCAATCCATCATAAAGTTTTTTTTTGAGGAATTTTGCTTACTGGGTTTAGCTCGGGGCAGTAGGTGCTGGATCAATCAAAAGTCTTCCCGAAATGCTAGTGATAAAGCAATATCCAGGAAGCCTTAGGTTTGTATATTCTGTTATTCTCTTCAGTTTGCAAGCTGCTTTAACATACATTATTTTATCTAATTGGCTCCTCACATCAACCAAGTTGAGTATAGGCATGCAAAGAATTAAACACTTCAAACAATATTACATTTTAAAATAACTTAAATGTAATTCCCTAGAGACCTGCATCCTTAGTTCCATTCTCTAAAGGGGAATTTCTTGCGTATCTTTCCAGACATATTTTATTAAGCATATACCATCTCAGATCTTTGGGTGTGATCTCCATGTATATTTTTCATAGGCAAATGAGGAGTAAACTACAATATATTCTGCTTTTTAAAAAAAGCATACTGTTTTACATTGGAGTGTAGTGTTTTATTGTATGAAGTACCCCAAATTCAGTTAATTCTGAGGGAGGGGAGACATTTGAGTTGTCTTCAGTATTTTGCTATAATAGCTGATGCTCTTAGGAACATCTTTTACAAGATGATCATTTTTTTCTTTGCTCACATAAATAAAATAAATAACAAATTCCAAGGAGAGGAATTGCTGTGTTTAAGGCTGTGTTTAGTTCTGCTAAATATTGTAAAATCGCCCTCAAAAAACTTTTAACACATGCACTCCCCACTGATGGTATATGAGAGTAACTTTTTCCTATACCATGGTCAATTCGGTATATGAAAAATTTTGATCTTATTTTAAAATATTGTTGATTTGTATAAATTTCAGAGGTACAAGCACAGTTATGTTACATGAATATATTGGTAATCGTGAAATCTGGGCTTTTCGTGTAGCCATCACCCATACTTTGTACCCATTAAGTAATTTCTCATGCCTCATTCCCTCCCACCATTCCGAGTCTCCAGTGTCTATATTTCATACTCTATGTACAAGCACATGAACAATTTAAAAAGTTTTGTTAATAAGATAGGGAAAAGGCCTGGCTCAGTTGCTCGTGCCTGTAATTCCAGCACTTTGGGAGGCTGAGGATCACTTGAGCTCAGGAGTTCCAGACCAGCCTGGGCAACATAGTGAGACCCTGTCTCTACCAAAAATTAAGTGCGGTGGTGTGTGGCTCTGGTCCCAGGTACTTGGGAGGCTGAAGTAGGGGGATTGTTTGAGCCTGGAAGGTTGAAGCTGCAGTGAGCTGTGATTGTGCCACTGGACTCTAGCCTGGGCGACAGTGAGACACTGTCTCAAAAAAAAAAAAAAAAAAAAAGGAAAAAAATCTTATTTTTACTAGCAGTCATTTAATTGAGATTGAGCATTTTCCCCCCAAGTGTTTCAAAGCTATTAGCAATAATTTTGTGTGTGTGTGTAAACTCTCTGGTTATATTTCTCACCTAACTTCATTGAATTGTTGGTCTTTTTCTTTTCTTTTTTTTAATTTGTAAAGATTCCTCATATGTTAAAGATAGGTAATTAACCCTTTCTGCCATATGTGTTTCAAATATTTGTTCCCAGTTAATTGTTATGGTGTTTATGAGCAACCGTCTACATTAAATTAGGTGAAAGTGGGCTTCATTAGAAACATTAAGGGCTTATGAACTGGCAGAACAGCATGGAGAGAGAGCAAGAAATTGAGAGAAAAGGTCAGAGGTTGAGTCATGGAACTGGGGCTTTCTAGCTTTATGATCTTGGACAATCACTTAATGTCAGGAGACCTCAGTTTCCTCAACTATAGAGTGAGGATAATTACAATACTTCCTCATAGAGTCATAAAGATTTAGTGACATCATGCATGTTAAAGTGCTCTATACATAAGACTAAGTGAATATTAGTTTTTATTACTGAACTATCTTGCATATTGGAATACAATACTTCAGGAAATAGAAATTTCTGTCTTCAATTATTTTTTGAAAGACAAAACTAATTTTTATATTTCAGATGTTTTTCTGCTGTTAGCATATCTCATGATTCCTGCTGATTCCATAATTAAGGAAGACAAATTTCTTTCTAATATTGTAATTAGAAATAAAAGATATGATTATTAAATGCTAATGAGTAATAAAGGATTATATGATACTAATATTGAAAAGTAAATTAATTATATTAAAATGATAAGGCTAAATCTTATTTCCTTTTTCAAAATGTCAGTGGAAAAATTTGCTAAAATGCAGTTCTTTTATTTGCAGTTTTTTTAGATCATAAAAATAGAATGTTTTCAGTTTTGTATATGTGTAAAGTGAATGTGTAGAATTAGAGCTTTAAAAATTTTTGATCTGGAAACAACCTAGACATCATCTAGCCCCGGGCTTGTTTTTACAGATGAGGAAGTGAGAAATTCCGAGAAGCATAGTGACTAGTGAGTCATGTGGCCATTGCAGAACAAAAGGGAAGAAATCTTCTGTCTCCTGTCTCCCAGTGTAGGGCCCCTTTCACTGTCCTATGTCATTTGGATGCATAGGTTGCATTTCTGCTACATGTTTGGGGTTTATGACACTAGCTATACTCCTTAAATTGTTAAATGAACAGCCATGGTTTTCTAGCCTAGAGGGAAATAAGTTGTACTCAAATTCTGCTCTTTTGGAGATATGATTTTGAGCTGCTTTAACCAAAAAAAACCAGGCTTTAAAAACTCTTCCTATACTTCTGCTTACACTGAGTTTTAATATTCTGTCAAACATTTTAAACTTTTTTTTCCAATTTACTTCAGGTTTTCATAGAGTAAGGACATTTTAGAAGAACCCAAGAAGCAAATATGTTCAAGTTTTTAGGCTACACCAACACACATTTTTTCTGTTGATATTGAAGCATAATATATATTTAAAGCATTCAAAGTTGATCCAAACTATAATAAAATCCTAGCATGGCTAGCAAATTTACTTCAGTTTTTGTTTTCTTGCAAATCTTAGTTTTGTTTGTGTTTTAGGCTAAATGTTAAAATTAAGGAAATAAATACCAATAAATTGACATGTTCTTCCTGTGGTTGGTGTGATTTTAATTTTAATTTATTTTTCTTTAAGCTATCTTGAGTTCATGTAAAATATTAATTGAAATGAAAGTTGCTTGTAGGTTTCTTATATAGTATAAGAAAAAAGACTAGAGATATCCCTCCACCTCCCCATTCATCCTTCTTATAGCAGAAGCAGTGCCCCAATTTGGTGATAGTAAGAGAAGGTCATTGACATCAGCTTGCATACGCAGCTTTGGTATCATGCTAAATAGAATAAAACAGTATTTAATAAATTCATCTTGGACAGTGAACACTTTGAAAGGTGAGAGAAGAGCCAACAGGGAAGGTGAAATGAGTTTGGAAGCTGATTTTCACAACTGAAAAAATTGACAACAGATAGTTTCTTTATGCTGAAACTAATTGGTATTGTCAAAATTGAGCTATATCATTTCCACTGGAAGCCACAGTTCTTATTAGAAAAGTGTTATGAGATAAGATATTTAAGGCTATTTAAATATTCGTATGGATCCCAGACAGTAGGAGGAACAGTTGTGAGAGCCAGTTGCTAAGGACAACCCATTTCCTACTTTCTTCTTCTCCCTCTTAGCAGCAACACCAACCTTTGGATCACTGCCAACCTTTGGAAATCCCTGTCCTTGGAAGGAGAATAAATGAAGCCATCATTTACTGTAACAGCATTTATTCCCTAAGCATTTAAAATAGGAAAAGCTTTAAAATGTAAAAAAGATATACATGCTTATTATACAAAATTCAAATTAAGAAATAAAGAAGAGAATAAATGTTATTCATAAACCTACCACCCAGAGATAACCACCGTTAACATTTTGGTGTATATTCTCCAGGATCATTATAGACTTATGCTGCAATTGGCTTTTTTATTTTTTTGCTATATATATGTACACACACACACATATACATATATATGCATATGTATGTATATATGTATACGTATGTATATATGCATATATACACATATATATGTATATATGTATATATATATTTTTGCTATATATGTGTATATGTACATATATGCATATATATATGCACGCATATATATGTGTATCTATATATCCTGGGTATCCTTCCAATCAATAAATAATCAATGTCATTTTTAATGAATGCATATTCCACTGGATGGTTGTACTGTAATTAATTTAGGTAGATTCCAAAGGATAGAGTTTTAGGTTGCTTCAAAAGTTTTTTTTTTTTTACTTAGTATAAGTAATGCTATAGTAAATCAGCAACTATTGAACACCTACTCTGTCAAGGATGTGCTAGGTGTTGGAGATACAGAGATACATAGCATGCATCTCCTACATTTAGGTACTGAAAGAGGAAACAGGCATGGAAACATGTAATTGCAATACTGTGTGAGGTGGACAACAACAGAGCCACATATAGGCCCGTGTTCACACTAAGGATGGAGTGACCCCTTCTGTGTGGTTACACTGAGAAATTTGACCAAGGATGAGACAGTCTTAAAGCATAAGCAGTTGTTTCCCAAGAATCACCGGGGAGAGTGATTAAGATTGCTCCATCCCAGTTCTGTCTCCCAGAGAGCATGATTCAGAAGGTCAAGGGTGGGGCCTCAGGTGGTCCTGTTGTTGCAGGTGATCTGCTCTTGACACTTTGAGAAACAGACATTGGGCGTGTGAAGGGGCTAAGGTGGAATTGGAAAGGGGATTATTGCCAGATACTGGAGGAGCTTGACTGTCATACTGAGGGCTTTAGATTTTTTTTTTTTTGATAGGTGAAGTCATTGAAGATTTTGAATGTCATGATTAGAACTGTGTTTGAGATAAGCTAATCTGACAGGGAGAGTATTATGGAAATGTTTTCCCAGCTTCTTGTGCAGAGGTAATACATTTTTGTTTTGCTGGTTATTTTTATCAACAATAAATCAAACTAAGTGCTGGCCGGGCAGTGTTCAGTGCTTCTCAAACTTGAATGTGCTTATGAATTACCTGGAATCTTGTGAAAATATACATTCCTACTTGATAGCTCAGGGTTAGGATCTGAGATTCTGCCTTTCTAACAAGCTCCTAAATGATGTTGAGGGCCCTAATCTGTGCACTACACAGGAGTAGATGTGCCAAAGGAGGGTTTTTGATTAAATGAGAATTTCCACTTTATTCTTTACACGTGAGTGTGCTTTATGATCTTAAGACTTCAGGAAGCTCACTTTGTGATCTGTTATGGTAATATCCCTAACAAAGTTCTACTTCCGTTGACCCCTTTCTCTGTGCAAATAACATCCTGTTTACTCACGATTTACTATGTGAAAGCTTCAATGCAGAGCCAACCAATACATACATAACTCAGAGCCAATTTTCTAGTTAAGTCTTAAGTGTTTTCATAAAACTGAAAAATGCGGCTGGGTGCAGTGGCAGGTAAGGGAATAGGTGGAGAGAAAGGGAAGGGCCTAGGGAGGAGAACGTGAGAACTCCAAAGGAAACAGTAATGCTCTGCTTCCTAAACTGACTGTCTGATCCTAACTGACTGTCTGATTCCTAAACTGAGTGTCTGATCCTAAATTGAATGCCTGGTTTGGAGTCCAGTGTGTTTTCATCTCAGCATGCAAATTTAAACCCAAAGAAAGTTAGGTGCTTAAATGCTCTAGGGTAGCTGGGCTTTAAGTGGCTACTTATCATAGTGTTTATTTGAATGTTAGAGAAATAGCTTCAAGCAACAGAAGGCTTGACTTAGAGTGGTTTAAACAAATAGGGATTTAATGTTTTTGTATAATTAGAAGCTGGCGGTAGACAGATGTTTGTTTTATTGTTCTTCTTTGTACCTTTGTACCTTTCACATATCTAATGAGTATTTATGTAATTAATAACTAAAACAATGTTTAAAGATTGTTTTTGGACCAGGTATGGTGGCTAACACCTGTAATCCCAGCACTTTGGGAGGCTGAGGTGGGCGGATCACGAGGTCAGGAGTTCGAGATCAGCCTGATCAACATGGTGAAACCCTGTCTCTACTAAAAATACAAAAATTAGCTGGGTATGTGGTGGCACGCGCCTGTAGTCCCAGCTACTCAGGAGGCTGAGGCAGGAGAATCGCTTGAACCTGGGAGGGGAAGGTTGGAGTGAGCTGGGATCGCGCCACTGCACTCCAGCCTGGCCAACAGACCATCTCAAACCAAAACAAAAAACAACAAAAAAACCTGAAAAACGCTTTTGAGTAGGAGGAACTTTCACAGAATAAGAGGTTTGAAGTTAGTTAACTGTATTGAGTTACAAAGCCACCATTGCTTATTTCTTGGTATAGTTGTTCCTTAATCAAATTTCTTAATCAGATATAACCAACAGATGAATTATAAAGCAGAATTTGGTATCTGTAACTTTAGAGTACCTCTTTTGTCTGCTTTCACTACATATATACTGTCTCTTATTAGATTTGAACCTTTTTGCTTCAAAGTAGATTCTGTGTGTTGGCTAGAAAGCATAAATATCCTTTAGGGAAGAATAATTAAAAAACCAGTATCTTGTGTAGTGTTCTTGAGTAAATTCAGTGCCATAGTATATTTGTTGTCAGATTTGGGAGTGAGATAGGTGGCAACTAAATATATATACAGGGAGCATAATACATGCAAGGAGTATACAACTTTTACATTCCTATAGCACGTTAGGGTTTATTCAAAGTGAGGTCCTTCATTTGACCCTCAGAACAGTCATGTGAAATAGGCAGCACAGGCATCATTACAAATGTGACTTTACAAATGTGAGAAGGCTGAGGCTCAGAGAAGTGAAATGATTTGGCTAAGGTCAAAAGCAAGTCACAGTGAATGCCTGGTCTGGAGTCCGGTGTGTTTTCATCTCAGCATGCAAATTTAAACCCAAAGAAAGTTAGGTGCTTAAATGCTCTAGGGTAGCTGGGCTTTACGTGGCTACTTACCATAGTGTTTATTTGAATGTTAGAGAAATAGCTTCAAGCAACAGAAGGCTTGACTTAGAGTGGTTTAAACAAATAGGGATTTAATGTTTTTGTATAATTAGAAGCTGGAGGTAGGCAGTTGCTAGTGCTGATTCTGCTGTTCAGTGACACAGGCTCTTTGACTTTTTGCTCTGCCGTTTTGCGTATGTTGACTTTCGTTCTCAGGCTTGTCTCCTCCTACTTGCCAAGGTGGCTGCCCTAGCTCTGGGAGAAGGGTGATGGAGTGTGTGTGCAGTAAGGGGTGGAGGGTAGTGCCAGCCTCATCTGTCTCTCTTATCAGGAAAAGAAAAAGCTGCCCAGAAATTCCACCAGCTGACTTCTATTTAAGTCATATTGGCCAGAGAGTTGGTACATGTCGTCTTGTCTATCCCCTGTCCATGCCCCGTTCCTGCCTTATGAAAAGGCAGGGAAAGTGAATATTTAGCTTTGTCAACCTTAAAAGTAGAGGCAGGCAAGGGAGACAGGTGGTTGACAATAGGTGTTGAGTGAGCCAGCCTACAGTGCCTGTCACAGTCTTACCGTAATTCTATTTGGAGCAAATAGCATTGGATAAACATTGAGTGAACATCCTCATAGTTTCTTGCCACTGATGAATTTTGTGATTATTGCTTCTGAGTGCTAGGCAGCTCTTTTCTGCTCACTTCTGGGGAAAGTCAAATTTAAAGAACTATAATTACATGGGAGAAGAGAAGGGGTGCTGGATTCTTAATAGTTCTTTGTCAGTATAACTAGCTCATTTTTTTTTGGGTGCAATAGTTACACATCTACCTTATCATCCTTTGTAAATGTTTATTTTATGCATGCATGTAAATTAGTTAAGAATTGGAATTAAACTGTGGCCGCTTGTCTTAAGAATGGTGTAGGATCAGCAAGCCTTGGATTGTGTGTGTTTGCCTAGAGCTGAGTGTTTTTATGAAGAAGCAAAAACCTATTCATGAGTGTATTTAAAGCTGCAGCCAAGTGACGATGTATATTCTGTTTCTCAGGTAAGTGAAATGTAAAGAGAAGTTTTGGAGTCAGATGGACTTGTGCTATAATCCTGGGTCACCTCCTGAACCATGGTCCCTCCTTTTCCAAGTGAGGATAGGGGATTCATGACATGGCACATGGCTGGCAGCACCACAGAGCTGGGCTAACTTCACTGTGTTTTAACTCTCTTTCTTTCTAGTTCTTTGTTTTCCATACAACACCATGGCTTGTTGAACTTGGAAGCTGTTTATCTATTTCCCTTGATAAAAAGGTTTAGTTTTTGTTTCTTACAGAAAGGGGAAGTAATTTAAAAGTGTTGGCCCAGTGGACTTCCCTTTTGATTAAATACACAGCAATTATGTTTAATAAAAGAGATACAAGTGCCAGATAAAATTATCATAAGTTATCACTTTGGAGAGAGCATACTCTCTACCAAGAATAAAAGTGCTCCCTCAAAATGGAATCCACTGACATCTCTCCCCACCCTCCATTCATCTCCATTTCACTTCAGTAAACTATCTTAAGTCAGAGAAAGTAAAATGTGCCATTCTAGAGCCATTTTGAAAGGAAAATATTAATTAAGTTGTGTGCATCTAAGAGAAGAATATAGGTAAATAAAAGATCAATCATTTTTATTTTTCTTTTTGTTATATATTTTACATATATATACATATAAAGCAAATTTCCATATGTAGAAATTCATGTAATTCTTAATGAAGTCAAGGAGCGCTGCTTTCCTGATGTAGTTGCTTTTGTGATATTTATAAAGCAGGTTGTAAAATATAAGTACATACTACTATCATTTTGGGTTGCTAGTTATAATGAAGAATTCAGAACATTTATATATATGTACTTTAAATAGTGTGCTCTGGAAACAGTTTTTTTGCATACACATTTGGTAAATAATCAAGAAGCATTTCCATGATAAGTTGGATCTTGCCATACTAGGGCCATTTGTGTTTATTAGAAGCAAAATGTGGAACTTCGCAATTTAGTGTTGTAGAATGATCATGAGAATCAACATTAACATGTGAAATATGGGCCTTGAGTTAGAAGCCTTGAAGGAGAATGGAACACATCAGTGAAGCTCTAAGGCCTGTTGGTTTTGAAGCTTATTGGAACCATACCCTGCAATTCCTGTTGAACTGATCATCTTTCGATTATACTGTCATGTATAATGATGTGGGGTTTTTTTTGGTAATTGCTGTCCTCATTCAACATTATATATTATTCTTTGTTTTAGGGGCTAAAATGCATTTTTGAAATGCCTGGCTGAGATTAGAATTATACGTTTGAGAGACAGAAGAAAGCAAACTACTTCTTAACAAAATTGAACCTGTGACTTTGACCTAGTAGTCTCAGGCTTTCACTGAACTAAATGAGGCAGATTATAAACTGTGTATTGTTTAGTGGAGACTTTATGTTCTGTTAATACTCTGAATTTTAAATTGTTGTATAGATTATTCTATCTAGTGTACAAATTAATACCAAATTCTGTATTAATTCAAGTATAATTGTACTTTACAAACTCTTAGCTTAAAAACATTTTTCATTATGTGACATGTTAGAAATATGCATAAGTAAGTAGAGTAGTATAAATAAAAAACAAAGAACATCCTAGAGCAAAGCCCTATGTGCCCATCTCTCAGCTTCAACAATTCTCAACTCATGGTTTCCCTTGTTTCACCTGCTCCTCTTTCCACTCTCTTCTTTTTCCAATCTGGAATCATATCATTTTTATTTTATCCATAAATATTTCAGCATATGACTCTAAAAGATAAAGACTAATCTCCAGTATTAAACAGTTTGAAATGGCTATTTTATATGGTAGATGTGTAAAATGTGAGAATGGTGCTTAACATCAGGCATAATAAATTGCAGATCGACGTGGTTTTGGTACATGTCTGCGTTCAAGCTCATTTTCTATAAGCCACCACTTTTGCTGCTTAAAGTTTGGTAATCTTTGTTTACATGCAATTTAGTTAAAATGCTAAAAGAGTTTTGCATTTGCTTTCCTTTCATTGGTGTTCCAGATAGAATTTGTTTTGTGTCCACAGAGTGATTGGTCTCTGTTTTACATGAAAATGTTATCTTTAAGAATGGTTCCATGTGGCCACTGATGATTCTCCAGTTGTGCTTTTCTGTCTTAAAATTACCCTCTGTATTTTAGAGCAGATAGAAAGAAGATAAAAACCCCTAAATTTGAGATTTGGGGTTTATGACAGACATGTCATTTTCATTAGAAAACTATATACTGCTTTTAGTATTTTGTGATTAAGCCAAACAGTATAGTTGAACATTTCCATAATGATACCTTTGGGGATAGAAGTATGACTTCTTCTTCTTCTTCTTCTTCTTCTTCTTCTTCTTCTTCTTCTTCTTCTTCTTCTTCTTCTTCTCCTTCTCCTTCTCCTTCTTCTTTCTTCTTCCTCTTCCTCTTCTTCCTCTTCTTCTTCCTCCTTCTTCCTCTTCCTCTTCTCTTTTGTTTAACTTGTTATATGTTGTATCTAGTTGTGCTGAAATAGAGGATTTAATTTGCAGATTAATATGTAAGGATGTACATTATAATGAATTTGCATTATTTTAGAAGACAATGGAGGCAATATAGAGTGTTTGTGGTTCATAGTGTGGCTTCTGAGGCCATACCGTCAGGGTTTGGCTACCTGCTCTACCAACTAATAGCCATAGGGTCTTGGCTAAGTCACAGAACTTCTAAAATCCTTAGTTTTCTTATCTAAAATATCAGAATAATAAGGGTACCTAACTTATTTTTTTAATATGCATTAAATGAGAAAAAAACAAACAAAAATTATTGTTGGCTTTAATTAATAAGATATTTATTTGTTAATGAACATTTTTAATGCTGTAATTACTTGTTTAGTGACCAAAAACATAAAGATTGCTGGTTTCTGGATGTCAGGTGAATATGCATTAAAGGATTTAAGTGTTAAAGCATTAAGAGGCAAATTTGTTATTCTGAGGTCTGGTAGTTACTAAATATTTTATATGAGAATTTTCACATATGTCAGATCTGTGATCCATTCAGCTCTAGTATCGCATATCCAATGTTACCTCAAGAAGCATGTGACAGGAGCTGAAACTGATTTTTGTTATGTCAGAAGTGGCCCTAGTTTACCTGAAATCCCATTTGGATTCATGATCATGAATTCATTAAAAGTTCTTATGCTACAGTTGTATTTTCAGTTTGTGCCATATATTATAGTAATAAGTTCCACAGGCTCACCATCTCCGTGTAGAGAAGCCACGCATTTTAGCTAAAAGGCGTCTGTCCAGTTTGAGAAGGTACAGCTGAGCTGAGTTGTAGTGTTCTGGCATTTGTTCCCTTGCAGACTGGGACTAATTAGATCTTTCTGATTGGCAGGGCTGGATGTCCTGATCTGAACACCAAGTGTAGTTAGTTCAAATTTCAGGTCTTGGCTAACTCTATGAGTTCTTCGGGGCCTTCTTGCCTTAACTGTGCCATGAGGTAGGTTACTGGGCTCAAGGGTCTTGATAGATCAGAGGACAGTGGAATGCTCTGAACCAGGAAAGCAAGTACTGAAATGGAAATCAGAGAGACACCTACCTGCTTCATGAAGTTGCCAGATCCCGTTCTTGGGCTCTGTGAACTTATAGCTTGTCACTCTCTAAGTGTACTTTGTTTTATTTTTATCAGGTTGGCATTTCACACCCCAAAGATGCTTAATGTGTCATTTGCAAAATTTGAAACATCAGATTACTCAGTCTCTTCTAGTCCATTTATAAAATGTACTGCAAGGCTGATCTTGGCATCATGCCCAAGAGAACCCTCATGTTTTGCCCTTCTTCTATCTGACAAGTACCTGTTCATCCTTAACTTTGTGCTCTGTTCCTAGTTTTGTCTTCCTGATAGAACATTTTTACAATACTTATAATTTATTAATATAAATGTGTGTGTGTATGTATTTCCTAGTTTCTTTAGTCCTTGACTCAAATACCCTGTGTTCGAACCTGAACTCTGATGCTTGCAAATTGGTCATACTCACCTTTTCAGCCTCTGTTTCCTCAATTGTAGCATAAGGATAATAATAGTATTTACTTCGAAAAGTTGTTGTATACACTGCATACTGCACTGTAGAGCATTCAGCGCAGTACCTGCCATTCGATAAAGACTCACACAATATTACTGGTTTTCTTATTGCCATCACCTCAATGACATAGGCTGTCTTTAACCAAAGTAACAGCATATTTCTGTCTCCTTTTTGTTGTATTCCTATTTGATCTTCAATATTCATTTAGTGTCTAGTATACAACTCAAGTACTGTTTTCCAGACACTGGGAATAGTGTTAAACAAAACAGATTCTCTGCTCTCATGGAATTTACAATCCAGTGGAGGAGAATGAGAGTACATAAATAAGAATAATGATGCTAGTGATTAAGTATCATGAAGAATTTTTAGACACATATTTCATAATTTATATATATTTAGGTTGTCATTTCATTTACTTAGACAGACTAAGGATAAGAATAAGAATAAGACTTTGGAGGAAATGCATTACTATCACACAAAGTCATTTTCACATCTAGGATGCTTTAGAGCCAGAAAATGGTTTTGTCCATCTGTCACTGTCTGAATACCTACTGGTACTCAGCAATTAATTCAAGAGGACAGTGTAGTTTAGATTATTTTGTTTCATGTGACAATTTCTATTTGGAAAGTAATTTAAATAATAGTAGAAGGTTTATGAACCTTAATTAAATGAAGTCTTCAGCTAGTATAATCTGATGGGCTATAGAGTTTTCTAACTATCCATTGCTATTCCTTAACCAGACTAAGAAGGATTCTGCCTCAGGGCCTTGGCACATGAGTTCTTTCTACCAAGAATGTTCTTCCTGTAGACTTTTGTAAGGTTTGCTACCCCACTCTGCCCTTCACCATGCTACCTAAGCTAGTACTTTCCTCACAGCACTTTCTAGTCCCATACCTGCCTCACTTTTCTTTATAGCACTTAACACCTCCTGACATACATGTGTTTATTGTTTGTCCCCACCACTAAAATGTAAGCTCTTTGAGAGCAGAAATTTGTGTGTTTTGATCACTGCTGTATTTCCAGCACTTAGAAGAGTGAGTACATATAGTAAGTGGCCAATAAATATTCACTAACTGAATAAATACATGCAAGACAGCTTACCAACTTTACAGAGGAAATATTTTAGAATCTATTAAGTAGGACAGTAAATTCTAAGTTTAGGTGAAATGGAGCTAAAGATCATGATTGTTTTCATAAGAGGAGTCAGAAATAGTGATTAAGATGGAATGGAATGGACTGAGAAGAAATAAAGTGAATCTTGGGAAAATTAAGAAAAGAATAAGAAAACAGAATTTAATGTTGTGTATTTAAATATATTGTCCAAGAGTATAAATATTCAGAAACATTTGAGTGCAGAAGATGCTGTGGGTCTCACCAATGTGTGAAAGAATAGTCCTTGGACCTCGGGATCATTGTCTAACTTAGCCCTAGTACAAAATCCCTGGAGAATCTGGGCAAAATAAATTGAACACTTGACTTCTCATTTCAGTTTTTATTACTACCTCTTAGTCTTTTGTGCTCTTACTGTTAAGTTGTTTTCACTCAACTAATTATTTATTGTATGTTTACAAAGTGAAAGGGTTGTCATAAATAATGTTTTTTCAAAACAAGAAAAAAATGCTAACTTTTGACAAGCAGTAAAATCTAAGGGCTTTTCTGGAGGGTTTTTCTTGGAAGATGCAAGAGTAAGTTGTTTGGAGTGGAAGTCCCATTCCTACCTCAAGGCTTTCCTGTCTACAGTGATTTTTCTTCAAAGATTGTAAGCGTTTTGTTTAAGCCCTTGTTGCCAGTCTCTCCCTTACTCAACTTTACTTCCTGGGATTTTGAAAAAAATCTCTAAACTAGGGAAACAGAAAAATGGATTAGGTACATACACATTGAGAAGTGATGTCTTTTGGGATCGAATTTGTGACTAGCTGATAATTTACTCAATAATAAAGATATGTGTTTCTAAAGTGTACCCCTTTCATGATAAGGGCTACAGACAATAGAAGTGAAGCTTTTTCGAATCAGAATCCAGAATCAGTATATGAGGAGACTTTTAATCTACTTTATTCATCATTACTCAGTACAGGTTGAGTGCTTATTTTGTGTAAGACATTATAAGGCATAGGAAGTGAACTAAGAAATGAGGAATTTATAATCTAGCAGAAAAGGCAAAAATATACAATCTTTTTGATACAGGTCAGTACTGTAATAAATAAATAAAATAAAAGCTGGTGAGATGCACAGGACAAAGGGATCACTACCAGTAAAGATTCAGAAAAGGCAAGAGGCAGTAAGTGGGATTTCTGTTGGATCTTGCATGAGATTTTCCGATGAAGTAGGATGACAATATATCATGAGCAGAGGCATAGAGATCGAATATTATGGGTCACGTTCAGGCAACAGCAATGTTCCAGAAGAGACAGAAGGGGAGCCAGCGTGGAAAGTGTACCTTAAGAAGGAAGGATATTTCCAACTGAGAGAGAGAGAGGAAGCAGAGACCGAGAGGATAAAGATTCAGAGCAATGTGAAGTGAAGACATCAAGGAGATTCTTTCAAAGCTTCAAGCTCATTAGATTTGGGAGCAAAGTTATTCATTGAAAGGAGGCAGATGAGAGTTATCTTCAGACCACTTATTCCAATAAGTTTACTTCAGAAAAATATGTCTTGAGAGGTTAGGTGCCTTTCCAGCTTGATACAAAAAACTAGAACCCAGGTCCTCTCATTTCGACTCCAAGTGTTCTTTCTTGCCCAAAGTCAAAATTCCCTAAAGACCTATATACCAAAATAGTTTCCTATGTTAAGCACTTCTTATCAAACAAGTAACTTTGATCTATGCACATGAAATGCAGGCTAGAAAAGAAATCATATAAACCCTCATAAACTCTTATTTTTAGAGGGAAAAAAGGAGATTTGTTGCTTTCAGTTAAATGAAAATAACAGAAGCACTATGTGTCAAACAAGGATGGCATACTGGCTGTGGCTCCAGAGACTGTTGGGGCACTGAGCAGCCCCATTTTCTGCATTACGACCCTTTTGTGGGCCTGATACGCAGCTATCCTAGGACAGCCAAGGAAGGGAATTCTGGGCTTGTTGCTCTTGTGAATCTATAGACCCTGGAATGGATATAGTTCCAACCAATGTCTTAGTTTTAGTTAATTTCATGGGTTTTTCAGAACCAGAAGTTAGGTACTCAGAGTGGTTTCCGGTCATTCATGCTACTTGGTCATCCAAGTAATTGTTGGACTTTAGGCAGCACCGCAAGTTTGGGTTTGGCAGCTGTCAGTCCCAAGTGTGAACATGACATTGGATCATTGATGTCACAGGAGGACATCAAGGAGAACAAAGAGCTACAGCTATACAGGAAAAAGTTTGAGGAGAAAATATTTTCCTGTTTTTTATCTCTGGAATAGGCAGTTCCCTAATAGTTTTGTAGGCTAATGGATTGTTTGCCCAGATATAAAAGTGAACATACTGGTATGAAGAACAGGATGAACTTACCACTCTTGGCATTTAAAAATGACAAATGCCAGGCTTTTCCATGTGCATACATGTGTATGCTGAGACTAAAACTCTCCTTGAGAAAACCCTGGGACAGCATATGGGGAGTTCTGGGAATGAACTTCTCTGATTCTAAGTGAGCTGAGAGTCTTCACAAGAGCTGGAGTGTCTTGGGCTTCAGAGATTTCCCAGCCCAGGTTTTCAGTTACAAGCTTTAGTTTCAGAGACAGATCTCAGCATCCAGCTCAGGAGAGTGCTGATTCTGCACTCCTGTTACTATTGATACACTGTACAAAATATATGTTTAAAATCTGTTGATACAGTTCATGAGATTTTACAAATATGGGGCATTTAACCTAAACAAAACATTAATGGAAAGTACCAAAAATAAATTTTGGTCCATCAGTGAGCCAACAGGTGTTAGTGTGTTTTGATACTACCATTTTTCCCCTTAATATTAGCCTTTGTTAGTTAGGAGAAACCACGATAATTCCCCAGCCCAAGGTTGGGAACTTTTCTTAAAGGATCATATAATAAATGTTTTCGGATTTTCAGAACATATGATCTCTATTGCTACTACTTACCACTAGCTACTGTTGTAAAAGCAGCCACAGACACTATGCAAACGCATGGATTTGCTTATGTTTTAATAAAACTTTATTTATAAAAGCAGCTGATGAGCCCCAGTTTGCCTACTCCTGCTCTAGTCCAATGCCTGTATTTTACTAAAATAAATCTCAGAGGAACATCTGGCTAAAGGTTACACAGTTTCAGGCTTGGGACAAAAATCTAGGTATCTTCCTTTTTACTCCATTTAAATTTTTTTTTTTTTTTTTTTTTTTGAGACGGAGTCTCGCTTTGTCGCCCAGGCTGGAGTGCAGTGGCGAGATCTCGGCTCACTGCAAGCTCCTCCTCCCGGGTTCACGCCATTCTCCTACCTCAGTCTCCTGAGTAGCCGGGACTACAGGTGCCCGCCACCACGCCCAGCTATTTTTTTTTTTTTTTTGCATTTTTAGTAGAGACAGGGTTTCACCGTGTTAGCCGGGATGGTCTCGATCTCCTGACCTCGTGATCTGCCCGCCTCAGCCTCCCAAAGTGCTGGGATTACAGGCGTGAGCCACAGCGCCCAGCCTTTTTTTTTTTTTTTTTTTTTTTTTTGAGACAAAGTCTCGCTCTTGTCGCCCAGGCTGGAGTGCAATGGTGCGATCTCGGCTCACTGCAATCTCCACCTCCTGGGTTCAAGCGATTCACCTGCCTCAGCCTCCCGAGTAGCTGGGATTACAGGCACGTACCACCACACCCAACTAATTTTTGTATTTTTAGTAGAGACGGGGTTTCACCATGTTGGCCAGGCTGGTCTCGAACTCCTGGCCTTAGGCGATCTGCCCACCTCGGCCTCCCAAAGTGCTGGGATTACAGGCGTGAGCCACCATACCTGGCCCAAAAACAATCTTTAAACATTGTTTTAGGTATTAATTACATAAATACTCATTAGATATGTGAAAGGTGCAAAGAAGAATAAAACAAACATCTGGCGTGAACATCAGACAGTCAGTTTAGGAAGCAGAGCATTACTGTTTCCTTTGGAGTTCTGCATGTTCTCCTCCCTAGGCCCTTCCCTTTCTCTCCACTTCAGAGGTATTCCCTTAACTGAATTTTGGGTTCTTTATTCCGTTGTTTTTCTTCATGGTCTCATCTCATGTACTTGTATTCTTTTTGCAGGGTTTAAAAAGTCGTTCCCTTAGATGGTTTTATTTCATTTCTCTTGTATTAGAAAGTTTAGAAAAAGGCAGTAAAATTTGGCTTAATGGATAGTCACAGATTTCCTTTATTGGTTTTTTTCTTGGCAATACACTGAGCAGGCCCAGGAAGTCGGAGTAGGGTGCCTACAGTATATGACTTTAACTCATTTCATGGCCTATTCTTGGGTTTCTTGTGCCATCACAGAGTGTCACGGGCTGACAGACGAGTGTAGGAGTTTAGTGGCTTTCTACTCCCACCCCACTTCCTGAGGAAATAGTTGTGGTAAATCAGGGCTGTTTCTAGGGATGGCAAGGTATATTGGTCTGACGGTGATTTTATCTTTGAACTAAATGCATATGATAATATGTGCATAATTCTGTTATATTAATTAGAAAAAATTTTTTAAAGAAAAATTTTGTTTGTTGCATATAATAAAAATGTCAATCTTAAGAATAATATTTAGTCAATTATCAAAAGTATTATTAGCTCTAATATTTATGAATATCACATATGTGAATATTAGATCTTAGAATGTGATTTAGATGGACACATTCCTTGCTTTGTAGGTAGCCAAAACTTTTTTAGCATCTAATTTTTCAGGGCATGCCATAGGTGACTCTGATAAAGCATTTTGTTGTCTACTTGCACAAATGCTTCATTTTTTTTCTCCTTTTTTAATTTTAAAATTCTTTTATTATACTTTTAGTTCTGGGATACATGTGCAGAATGTGCAGGTTTGTTACATAGGTATACATGTGCCATGGTGGTTTGCTGTACCCATCAACCCGTCATCCAGGTTTTAAGCCCCACATGCATTAGGTATTTCTCCTAATGCTATCCCTCCCCTAGCACCCTATCCCCCAATAGGCCCCAGTGTGTGATGTTCCCCTCCCTGTGTCCATGTGTTCTCATTGTTCAACTCACACTTATGAGTGAGAACACGAAGTGTTCAGTTTTCTGTTCCTGTGTTAGTTTGCTGAAAATGATGGTTTCCAGCTTCATCCATGTCCCTGCAAAGGACGTGAACTCATTCTTTTTTATGGCTGCATAGTATTCCATGCTGTATATGTGCCACATTTTCTTTATCTAGTCTATCATTGATGGGCATTTGGGTTGGTTCCAAGTCTTTGCTATTGTAAATAGTGCTGCAGTAAGCATACATGTGCATGTGTCTTTATAATAGAATGATTTATAATCCTTTGGGTATATACCCAGTAATGGGATTGCTGGGTCAAATGGTATTTCTGGTTCTAGATCCTTGAGAAATCGCCATACTGTCTTCCACAATGGTTGAACTAATTTACACTCCCACCAACAGTGTAAAAGCGTTCCTATTTCTCCACAGCCTTGCCAGCATCTGTTGTTTCCTAACTTCCTAATAATCGCCATTCTAACTGGTGTGAGATGGTATCTCATTGTGGTTTTGATTTGCATTTCTCTAATGACCACTGATGATGAGCTTTTTTTCATATGTTTGTTGGCTGCATAAATGTCTTCTTTTGAGAAGTGTCTGTTCATATCCTTCACCTACTTTTTGATGGGGTTGTTTTTTTCTTGTAAATTTGTTTAAGTTCTTTGTAGATTCTGGATATTAGCCCTTTGTCAGATGGATAGATTGCAACAATTTTCTCCCAATCTGTAGGTAGCCTGTTCACTCTGATGATAGTTTCTTTTGCTGTGCAGAAGCTCTTTAGTTTAATTAGATCCCATTTGTCAATTTTGGCTTTTGTTGCAATTGCTTTGGTGTTTTAGTCATGACGTCTTTCCCCATGCCTATGTCCTGAATGGTATTGCCTAGGTTTTCTTCTAGCGTTTTTATGGTTTCAGGTCTTACGTTTAAGTCTTTAATCCATCTTGAGTTAATTTTTGTGTAAGGTGTAAGGAAAGGGCCCAGTTTCAGTTTTCTGAATGCCAGTTTTCCCAACGCCATTTATCAAATAGGGAATCCTTTCCCTATTGCTTTTTTTTTTGTCAGGTTTGTCAAAGATCAGATGGTTGTAGATGTGTGGTGTTATTTCTGAGTTCTCTGTTCTGTTCTATTGGTCTATATCTCTGTTTTGGTACCAGTACTATGCTGTTGTGGTTCCTGTAGCCTTGTAGTATAGTTTGAAGTCAGGTAGCGTGATGCCTCCAGCTTTGTTCTTTTTGCTTAGGATTGTCTTGGCTATACTGGCTCTTTTTTGGTTCCATGTTAAGTTTAAACTAGTTTTTCTAATTCTGTGAAGAAAGTCAATGGTATCTTGATGGGAATAGCATCGAATCTATAAATTACTTTGGGCAGTAAGGCCATTTTCACGATGTTGATTCTTCCTATCCATGAGCATGGAATGTTTTTCCATTTGTTTGTGTCGTCTCTTATTTCCTTGAACAGTGGTTTGTAGTTCTTCTTGAAGAGGTCCTTCACATCCCTTGTAAGTTGTATTCCTGGGTATTTTTATTCTGTTTGTAGCAATTGTGAATGGGAGTTCACTCATGATTTGGCTCTCTGTTTGTCTGTTATTGTTGTATAGGAATGCTTGTGATTTTTACACATTTATTTTGTATCCTGAGACTTTGCTGAAGTTGCTTATCAGCTGAAGGAGTTTTTGGGCTGAGACGCTGGGGTTTTCTAAATATACAATCATGTTATCTGCAAACAGAGACAGAGAGACATGGAACATGTCTCAAAATAATAAGAGCTATTTATGACAAACCCACAGCCAACATCATACCAAATGGGCAAAAGCTGGAAGGATTCCCTTTGAAAATCGGCACAAGACAAGGATGCCCTCTCTTACCACTCCTATTCAACATAGTATTGGAAGTTCTGGCCAGGGCAATCAGGCAAGAGAAAGAAATAAAAGGTATTCAAATAGTCTTTTTTCTTTTTCTTTCTTTTTTTTTTTGACAGTGTCTTGCTCTGTCACCCAGGCTGAAGTGCAGTGGTGTGATCTCGGCTCACTGCAACCTCTGACTTCTGTATTCAAGCCATTCTCCTGCCTCAGCCACCTGAGTAGCTGGGACTACAGGCCTGTGCTACCACGCCTGGCTAACTTTTGTATTTTTAGTGGAGACGGGGTTTCACATATTGGCCAGGCTGGTCTTGAACTCCTAATCTCAAGTGATCTACCTGCCTAACTCAGTGTAGGTTGTTCCTCAGGGATAGTGAAAACTTTGAGCTGATCCATTCAGATACCTTTACCTTCAGTTACTTTGGGAAGTAATTGGTTGCTGGGTTATTTCTGACCATGGCATGGGATGAAAAGAACTGCCATGAGAGGTTGGCACTGTGTTCCAGTATCTCTCTCAATTGTCTCAAAATATTTTTCAAATTTCAATTCCAATTGTAACTACCCTAGTGCATAATTTCATATTTTGATTACTTCAATTCAGTACCTTCTTATCTGGCCTTCTTGCCTCTTTTTCAATGGTTCTCAGTTCTGGCTGCACACTGAAATCACCTGAGAGCTAAACTGCTAATGCCTGGTCTATCCCACAGAGATTTGTATTTAATTGGTCTGGGGCATAGCTTGAGAATATTAAAATCACCTTACATTCTAAGTACTCTCTAGATGATTCTAATGAGCAGCTAAGGTTGAGGGCTACTGCTCTTGTACAAGAGGGTCATCTTTTTTAACCTATCATCTGATGTGAGTGATATTTGAGAGGGAGAATGGATAAGACTTGGGAAGTGATCACATATTTAGCATGAGAAAGAAGATGAGTATAAGACGTTGCATAGGCTTTGAGCTTTTGCAATGGATGGATGAAGGTGCCTTTTACTGAGATAGCAAAAATAGACATGCTGCTTAAGAGAAAAAATAAGGATTTAGTTTTGAACGAGAGAATTTGAGTAACCCATGGGGAAATCCCTTTGAAAATCACAATTGTTAGGAAATATCAGCGCTGACTAGAAATAAAATAGGAATGTATTCTCTATTGCTAAAAATAGTAAAGAATCCCTGCCAGGTGCTTAACTTTCGCTTACATATTTCTAGCAAAAGAGAATGAATTACTCATTCTATCTTTGGGCAGCTAAAATAGTTTGAAGGTTCTTCCTTATATTGACCCCGCATCTGCCTTGCTCCTAACCTCTGTCCAGTGATCCTTTTGATGTCTTTGGAGTTATTCACAACAAGTCTACTTTCTCTTCCATGAGATAGTCTTCAAGCCTCAGAAGAAATTTACTCTCAAGTGTTCTCTTCCTTGGGCCCATGGCCACCAGGTCCTCATTTAATATGCTTGCAATAACCATACTTTCTAACTCATCTTCTTATCAAGTCAGCTAAACATAAATGTTAATGAAATAC
Source organism: Pan paniscus (assembly GCF_029289425.2). Classification (NCBI taxonomy): domain Eukaryota; kingdom Metazoa; phylum Chordata; class Mammalia; order Primates; family Hominidae; genus Pan; species Pan paniscus. The sequence continues at coordinate 100,528,731 of NC_073262.2, forward strand.
CTTAGACCCGATAAGCATTTCCTAATCATGTCTTTATTTAATGACATTTAATATCCTAACTTAAAAAAACCTCATGATATATTTGCAGTATAGAAGAGGTGATATTGTCTGAAATAATACTCTTCTTTTTTCTTTTATACTCCATTATATATTTTTAAAAATTACATTAAAAAATAGAAAATGTGTGTAAAAATACTTTATATTTTGTTGAATAAAATATTCTTATAATTGATTTAAGAATTAGCTCAACGTGGTCAAGTATTTGATTGTTTTGTTTCAAGATTGATGATAATGGTTATTTAAAAGTCTGTAAAGTTATAGAAGAGAGGAGTCACTCAAGGACCAAACACGAGACTCATGCTATTTCTCTTGCAGAAGATTTAATCTTCAAGGATAAATGCGGCATTCAGTTTCCCACTGCTGCTAGTCCAGAAGGTATGCACACATTTGGATAACTGAGCTCCCTTTTCTTCCCTTGGAAACTGTTTTGAGCTCGGAATTTGTTGTTTGGATCATGATTTCATACGTCAGAGGATTGGAAGTCTCCTTTAGGTACTTGGCAGAGCTGGGACATTTTTCCATATATAGCTGGAAAAACCTTTCTTGCCCATTCTGGTTTGAAAGAATGTTATTAAAAGTTCATTCCTGCTTTCTTTTCTTTTTCTCTTTTTTTTTTTCCTTTTTTGCTAAGGAACAGAAGTGGGCACTAAAAATTAGTGCCTGGAAGAACTAAGACTTGCTCCAACATAGAGGACTGGCTGCGTGTTCTGAGAACCTCCCCTAGGTGTTCTCGGTCATTCCCTTTATAGCACTCACAGGCACATCTGTGGGTGGCAATTATTGATTCCTTCCTGGCCCACTTCCTCCTCATGGCTCTGGGAAGCCCCACAGGCTGACTTTGCAGAGATGAATCAAGGCAGTGGCTAATCTCCTGAGTCATGGCCAGAGGCTCTTTGGTTACTCTCTGAAGATGGGATCTGTTTACCTCAGAGTTCCCTCTCTGAGGGTATTTGGAATTTTGGATGGTGGCCTGGAATTCTGGAGAGTGGAGTTCTCTAGGGAAAAGTTGTGCTGGTAGCAGTTGGCTTATAAAGTTTATGCTGTCTGCCCTTTGATAAGGGTCATAGGATGTAGTAAATATTCTTTGGGAAAATAAAAAGTCCAGTGGACCCTCAATTCTGGCTTTGCAGGTACTGTGACCTCCAGGCATCAGTGTAGGGAAATGGGAAGTGAGCTCTCTTCGAATCTCTCCTTCATCTGCACCTATTGCGGTTCTACTCAGATTTCAAGCTGATCTTCAAGTGAGAGTGAGGCAGACTTGTGTTTGAATCTTTGACTTTGGTCAAAGTGTGGCGCTTTGGTCAAGTTAACTTGCTTATTTGGACTTGTTTTCTTCATCTGTAAACTGGGGTTAACCATGCCTATTGCACAGGGATTTAGGTGAGGATTAAATGAGATTAGGTGGGTTAATGTATACAAGATGGTTAGCATATCTTCTTAGGAAAGCAAGTGTTTTTAGTGAAAAGGAGATGGATTTTGGAACCATTCATACTTCGGTTCCCTGGTGGATCTCTTCTTTCCTAGCTGCACGATTGATCACTGAAGATGCCCAAGCATTTTGTTCTGTAACCTTTGGTTTCATCTTCTGTAAAACTGTACCATTCTCAGAGGACTGTTTTAAGATTTAAGTGGACCATCTTGTCCTACTTGGGCAGGAATTAGTAGACACTCAACAAATATTAGCTCACCTTCTCCAAGGGCTTTACCCAAGCCCTCCTTTTACCCCACCACCATCTCAGAGACGATTGCTCCTTTTCTTGCCCTTTCAGGTTTTTTGTTTGTTTATTTTTGTTTATCACCTCACCTCAATATCTGGGTGAGAAACTCTGTTTCTTACTGCACATCAGTCTCTTCTCTACTTGATGGTCAATTGCTTTGAAGCAGAATCTTCATCCTATTAATCTCTGTTCTCACAGGCTTCTGATATCAAACCATATTCCTTTATTCCCGGCAACCCGAAAATATCCCCTTTCCCCTCAATTCCCTTAAACTTGAATTCCAGGTTAATTCAGAGTTAATTTCTTAACCTTTTCTGCCTGACTCAAATATCCTGCAATAAATGATGTGAGAAGTAAATAGCTTAGTGTTCAATGTAATGCATATTACATTTAGTATTTACTTCAAAATAAAATAACTTGTGTTTCTATTATTGTTCTATAAAATGTAAGAGGGAAGCTAGAATAAAGATGATCTAGAAGTGGAAGCTTTATATTTTGATATAAAATTAATGGACAGGATGTTTATTTAAAGTAAACTAAGCCTGAACACATTGTGAAATGAATCACAATCCAGAATGTTGATATTTTGGGTATAATACACCTTATTCAAAAACTCCAAAAGCACACTGATTCAGTCATCTTTTAATAATACTTTAGTTTTGGGAGGCTGAGGCGGGCAGATCACTTGAGCTCACAAGTTTGAGACCAGCCTGGGCAACATGGGGAAACCTCATCTCGACAAAAATACAAAAATTAGCTGGTTGCTTGCCTCTTTAGTCCCAGCTACTCTGGAGGCTGAGGTGGGAGGATCAACTGAGCCTGGGTAGGCTGAGGCTGCAGTGAGCTGTGATAGTACCACTGAGCTCCAGCCTGGGTGACAGAGTGTGACCCTGTCTCAAAAATAAATAAATAAATAAATAAAATAAAAAATAAAGTTTAGCCATTTAGAAAAGAAAATATTTTTTTCTTGATTTTCGGATATTCCCTTTTATATTTGAGGGAATATCCGAAAATCAAGTTTTCTCCAAGAATAGAAAAAATAATCAGGTTTGCTTCAGAAATTATGGTTTAAATATTAATTAGAACTGCATAAAATATTGTACTTTATTTACCTTTGGAAGATCACCCTTTGCTTCCAGGCATTAAGAGTATGAATTAGGCCAGGATTTGGGAGTTGCTAATACTGTTAATTATTCCCCTCTTTTCCTTCTCTTGTTTCTTTAGCTTCCTGTCCAATTTGTGAGGAATGCCTAATACCCTGAGTCTGGCACCTGAACACTTTTAGCATATAATATTCACTAGGATAATAGATCAAGAGTTTTCAGTAAAAACATTGGGCATTTGCTCAGTGACCTGCAACATAACCTGTGCCTTTTGTCCCGAGTTCCAGTTTATGCTGCCCTTGAGTCCCTGTCAGAACACAGGGAGAAACATTCCCGACCCCCTGGAAAGCATTCCTTGCATGCATAGGAGTCTCTGGAAAGTTATACTTTTGAAGAAAATGGAGAGAGCCACTACCACTTCATACATCTTAATGCTTCCAGGATTATTTTCTAATGCCAGTCCCTTTAGACCTCCTTAAAAATACATTTGAGTCACAGCATTGGACACTTCCACAGGGAACACTGAATCTATATTAACTGCCTTAGCTATCACATGAGGTGATGGCTGGGAAGAAGGTGCTGTCTGGAATCCATCAACTTGGTTTTCTGACTAGGCAAGAAAAATGAAAAGCAAAAAACACATGAAAAAATGCTCATCATCACTGGCCATCAGAGAAATGCAAATCAAAACCACAATGAGATACCATCTCACACCAGTTAGAATGGCAATCATTAAAAAGTCAGGAAACAACAGGTGCTGGAGAGGATGTGGAGAAATAGGAACACTTTTACACTGTTGGTGGGACTGTAAACTAGTTCAACCATTGTGGAAGTCAGTGTGGTGATTCCTCAGGGATCTAGAACTAGAAATACCATTTGACCCAGCCATCCCATTACTGGGTATATACCCAAAGGAATATAAATCTTGCTGCTATAAAGACACATGCACACGTATGTTTATTGCAGCATTATTCACAATAGCAAAGACTTGGAACCAACCCAAATGTCCAACAATGATAGACTGGATTAAGAAAATGTGGCACATATACACCATGGAATACTATGCAGCCATAAAAAATGATGAGTTCATGTCCTTTGTAGGGACATGGATGAAATTGGAAATCATCATTCTCAGTAAACTATCGCAAGAACAAAAAACCAAACACTGCATATTCTCACTCATAGGTGGGAATTGAACAATGAGATCACATGGACACAGGAAGGGGAATATCACACTCTGGGGGCCGTGGTGGGGTGGGGGGAGGAGGGGGGAGGGATAGCAATGGGAGATATACCTAATGCTAGATGACGAGTTAGTGGGTGCAGCGCACCAGCATGGCACATGTATACATATGTAACTAACCTGCACAATGTGCACATGTACCCTAAAACTTAAAGTATAATAAAAAAAAATTAAAAAAAAAAGGAAAATGAAAAGCTTTCTCTTATGCTGGATCTTCAAATTTTGGTTTGGAAAATGCCTTCTGACTCCAACAATGTAAGCTGAAATATGTAGAGATAAAATGATGGGACCAAAGCTGAAAGTGTACATTTTGGCTTAATGAATAGGAAATGAATAGCTTCCCCTGTCACACGACTTCATGGGTGTTCTCTCTGGAGGCAGAAGTCACTTTTAGTTACTAGGAAAAAAAGAAAGTCAATGTGAAAACACTTGGAAGATATCCATGTATATGTTAAACATATTTGGACTCCAAGGGCCAGTTTGCCAAGTTAGAGTCCCGTATGCTAATGAAGTTGCTAATTCTAGTCTCCACCAATGATATTCAGCTGTGGGAAAAGACTGCTTCATCACTAAAGCCTTTTTAGCATAAAGTGCAAGTAAAATAATAGCAGCAGCAAAAAGCAACCAGTTTACAGGGGTGTTGCAAACTGACCTAAGCCAATGTGTCATGAGAAACGATTAGGTTCTTTCAATAAATAACATTTACCGATAGTTAGAGGTGGGCAGAAGTTAGCTATTCCACTACGCATTCCCCTACCAGGTTACAATAAAAGCAAGACTTGATCAAATTTCATCATACATACAATGTTTAGATATTTTTAGGTAAACATTTATCAGACAGCTTGCTTTATAAACTTGAGGAAGTCTCAAATGATCAAGGAAGAAATGCTTTGTCTACTCATTGCATGAAAGATTTACTCAAGGCAGTAAGAATACTCTAGGGGAAGAACTCAATTAACTTTTTACCAGAATCCTCCAAACCTATGGCTGGACACAAACTATGGTAGTTTAGGATTCAGCCTTGGACCCCATGGTGGAGGCAAAGTTTTCTCTTTCCTTTTCATAAAAGGGTAGGGAATGTCTTGGTTATATTTAAACAATTCACCCATCTCGAATATACATTAATTTTGCCAGTGATAGTCTATTTTTAATATCCATTATACTAATTAATATGTTATTATTTTAATCAAGAAAAACTCATTTCTAACATTCATTGTGTTAATTAGTAAAGCCTCTGGCCAGACTAGAAATAGAGAGAGTTGAAGCATTTGTAGTAACCACTGATAGTGTGGTCTTTCTGATTAAATGCTAGCTAACCATCCCAGGAGTATGGATCCCCAATTAGGGTAACTGAAACACTTTAGGGTATATTAAGTTAATTTACACATTCGTAATGTTGGAGCATTTAAGAGTAAATCACAGACATCATGACATGGGTGTAAAGAAAAAGCAAAAAGTGAATATCTGATTTATATGGTAGTGAAAATATATAGGTCCTATTTGCTTTCACATTAAATTTTTATTTTATTTTATTTTTTTTGAAATGGAGTTTCGTTCTTGTAGTCCAGGCTGGAGTGCACTGGCACAATCTCGGCTCACCTCAACCTCTGCCTCTTGGGTTCAAGTGATTCTCCTGCCTCAGCCTCCTGAATAGCTGGAACTACAGGTGCACGCCACCACACCCAGCTAGTTTTTGGTATTTTTAGTAGAGACGGGGTTTCACAATGTTGGCCAGGCTTGTCTCAAACTTCTGACCTTGTGATTTGCCCGCCTTGGCATCCCAAAGTGCTGGGATTACAGATGTGAGCCATTGTGCCCGGCCATATTTTTATGTTAAAATAGTCAGCACATGAAAGAGATACTGTTAAACAACTTTATCAAATAGCAGTCCTGTGTCGCAGGGTGATTTATTAAATCAGTTAAGTCAATAAACAGTTATTGAATACCTACTGTGTGAGGGAGTTACAGAGATGAGAGGACACAGTTCTTGTCTTTGGCTCACTTTAACTGATGTAAGTAGGACCACAACATAAGGCAATTGCTGTACAATGGAAGGGCGCACCATTTATTACAGGTGAACAGGAGGCTCTGCAATAGTGGCCTTGAAGGGAGTAACACAGTGTCTGAGAAGGGCATGTTGTTTCCTCATAAATAACCTGGAACATGATTCATATTGTTGGAATTAAGAGTTGGATAAAGAAGCATTTATTTAAAACGTTGTCAGGGACATGGAGCTCTTCCCAAGGAGCCAAAATACCATTTAGAGTTTTAGAGATCCTGCATTCTTGTTTTGACTGCATGCCCTGGATAGTTTGCCGTTCAGGTAAGAACAATTCCAACTTCCAGATGAGATTAGAGCCTAGAAGGGGTTTAATCTTCAAATCATCTGCTAACTTAAAAACAAAATTTGGAAACAGTAATGATTAACCTGATTAAAGCTGCTCTCAAGGATCAACCAGTAAAAGAAGTGATAGCGGTGTCAACAATACCACATAAAGTAGCAGGATTTGTATGTCAGCAGTCCCATTTTTCAAGATGCCAAGTCTAAATCTATTTCCTACCCATATTTAAATGAGGAGCCCGTTTTGGAGGAATTTTACTTGTCAAGTGTGAAAGAGAGGAAGAGTCAGAAGACACTCTTTCCAAGAATTCTGTGGATAAAAGGAGGGTTTTTTTTTTTTTTAAACCAAACCTCAAAATTTTACTCTTCAGAAGGAGATTTTTTTTTTTTGAAGTCCGATGGCAGCAGGATGTTAGATTCCCAGTTCAGTGGTGCTGGGAGTTAAGCAGAAGAAGGTGGAGATCTTTCTTCTTCATAGCATGTGCTCCTTTCACAGAAGCAGCTTGTTAATCGTCAGGAAGGATTTCAGACAACCTAGTGATGATTTCCAGCTCAACTGCTTCCCTTCCATGAGGCACCGATACCCTATTTGTGTGTGATAAGGTGATGATTTCCCTTTCATCTCAAAGCTCTGACTCAAGTGGTTGGAGGGGCTTGGTGATGCGAAGGCTGAGAGAGATACAGAGATGAAGGATGATTTCTTTACCAATGACACTTCTTTAGGTATCTCAGTTGTTATTGTTTCTAGAATTAGTATAAGATTTTTCAGAGGACAATAGGAGAAATAGCTAAGTTAGCATCAGACAATATACCAGCTTTAGTTGCTATAACTAAGAGCCTGGTAGGCATATGTCTGTGATTGCTTGTGGTCATATTAGTGCTGCAACTTGGAGATGTTGAAACCTTCCTTTGTCCTAACCATTAAATTCTTGAGGCAAAGATTGCCTAATTCTTCTCTGTGTTTTACTTGGTAGGAGTACATTTTCAGCATTCAGATAACATTATTTTGACTACTTATCAGTAATTTGTTTCATTCCTTTTCCACAGATAATATTTGTTTTTGGTAGTTTCCAAAAATGACTGATTTGGTGTTTCAAGTATTTTTAAGCACTGGGAAAGAATATAAGTTGTTTTTAGCTTTTTATCTTTCTAGTTTCTAGGCAGTGTGGATATTCCATACTGGTTAAGATTATAGGCTCTGGACTTAAACTCTCTGGATTCAGTAGTGGCTCAGTTACTTACTAGCTGTAAACATGGGCAAGTTTCTTAATGTTCTCTAGTTTTCAGTTTTCTCATTTATAAAACAGAGATACTGATAGTATTTACATTTAGGGTTGTTGTGAGGAGGAAAGGGAATAATCCATGCTGTACACTTATATATGTACAATGCAGTCCATGCAATGGCACATAGTTAGCACTCAATATATATCATCATCATCATCATCTTCATTACCAGCAGCTGCAGCAGTTTAGAGACCAGGACAGAGTCATAGTTAAGAGAGCAGGCTTTCAGAGAAGGCCAATTCAAATTGCATACCAGATACTGCCCAAAAATAAGAGTGAAGGGAAAATCAAAGATGGACTCTGATGCCCGGTGCCCAGCAAAATGATGTAGGCTAAAAAGTTATTACCTGCTCAAATAAAAAATGGGCAAAAGAACTGAACAGATACCTCACTAAAAATATACATGATGACAAGCATATGGAAAGATGTCATTTTTGTCATTAGGGAATTGCAAATTAGACAAGATTAGGCATGTTCAAGGTAGCATGGCTGTAGATGAGAATTGCAAATTAAACAACAATAAGAAACCACTGTACATCATTAGAATGGCAAAAATCCAAAAAAACTGACAATACCAATTGCTGGCAAGGATGCAGAGCAAAAGGAACCCTCATTCATTGCTTCTGGGAAAACAAAATGGAACAGCCACTTTAAAAGATAGTTTGACAGTTTCCTACAAAGCTAAATATAGTCTTATCACACCAGAAATTGTACTCCTAGTTATTTACCAAATGGATTTGAAAACTTGTCTACACAAAAACCTACATGTGAATGTTTTGACAGCTTTATTAATAATTTCTGAAAACTAGAAACAACAAAAATGTCCTTTAATAGGTGATTAGATAAATTGTGGTATATCATAAAATAAAATATTATTCATTGATAAACAGAAATAGCTATCAAGCCACAAAAAGAAATGGATGAATCTTTTTTTTTTTTTTTTTTTTTGAGACGGAGTCTCGCTCAGTCGCCCAGGCTGAAGTGCAGTGGCGCGATCTCGGCTCACTGCAAGCTCCGCCTCCCGGGTTCACGCCATTCTCCTGCCTCAGCCTCCCGAGTAGCTGGGACTACAGGCGCCCGCTACCACGCCCGGCTAATTTTTTGTATTTTTAGTAGAGACGGGGTTTCACCGTGTTAGCCAGGATGGTCTCGATCTCCTGACCTCATGATCCGCCCGCCTCGGCCTCCCAAAGTGCTGGGATTACAGGCGTGAGCCACCGCGCCCGGCGGATGAATCTTAAATGCATATTGCTAAGTGAAAGGCTACATACTCTATGGTTCCAATTATATGATATTCTGGAAAAGTGACTGTAGTAATAGTAAAACTATTAGTGGTTGCTGGCAGAGGAAGCAGGGTTGAGTAGGTGAAGTACAGAGAATTTTTTAGGGTGGTGATGCTATTTTGTATGATATTGTAATTATGGATATATGATACTATGTATTTGTTAAAACCCATAGAACTTTATAGTACACAGAGTGAACCTTAATGTATGCAAATGAAAAAATAATTTAAGGGGTTGGGGGATCCTAGGATTGAATGAGAATGTGACAAGATGATAAAAGGAACCAAGGAAAAGGAACCAAGGCTCCTTATGTAAGTGGATGATTCTAGGACTGGGCAGGAGATGTACGCGATGAACCTGTAGTATCTTGTAGTGCCATGAAGTAAGGAAGAGCTTAAAACAAAACAATAACAACAACAAACAAATCCACAAGAATGGGTTATATCAAAGGGACCCAGGAGCCAACTGAAAGAGCTTCCAATGGCCAACACTGGAACTGTTTGAGCAACAACATAAAGTAGTACTGGAACCTGCCCCACCGCCACCCCAAATAAAATAGATCCGTGAGTCCATACTGATATAAAGAGTACAGTGTGGAAAGGTGGGTTAGTAACTTTACAGTGGAGAAACCCGACAAAAACTAGCCAGGTGAGCAAGGTTAACCTCAACAGTGAGAAATCATTTGATAGTATATATTCTCTATACATACATATTTATCACTTGATATGATAAAAATGGCACCTTACCTCTGTTGTCTTCCTCCTCCAAACCCATAACCCCAGTCTGATCATGAGAAAAACATCAGATAAATCCCAGTTGAGGGACATGTTATATAATACTTGACCAGTACTCAAAACTAATAAGGTAATCAAAAACAGGAAGAGAATGAGAAACTATCACAGCCGAGAGGAGCCTAAGGCGGAGACATGTCAACTAACTGCAGTGTGGTTTCCTGGATGAGAGCCTGGAACAGAAAGAGGGCGTTAGGCAAAAACTAAGGAAATTAGAAGAAAATATGGATTTTAGTTAATATATCAGTAATAGTTCATTAACTATAAAAACATGTACCATAATATGTAAGATATAAATAGGAGAAATGGAGTATGGAGTATATAGGAACTCTCTGTACTATTTTCATTATTTTTCTACAGTCTGATACTGTTCTAAAAATTAAAGTTTATTATAAAAAATAATGGTCCATTTAAAAGAAGATTTTTAACAAGGGTAAAGTTGGCCAGGCACGGTGGCTCATGCCTGTAATCCCAGCACTTTGGGAGGTTGAGGCAGGCAGATAGCTTGAGCCCAGGAGTTTGAGACCAGCCTGGGCAACATGGCGAAACTCAATCTCTGCCAAAAAAATCCCAAAAAACAAAAAACGAAAAATTAACCAGGTGAGGTAGCATGCACCTGTAGTCCCAGCTACTAGGGGAGCCTGAGGTGGGAGGTTCACTTGAGCTTAGGAGGTTGAGGCTGCAGTGAGCTGTGATTGCACCATTGCACTCCAGCCTGGGCAATAGACGGAGACCCTGTCTCTCTCTCTCTCTCTGACACACACACACACAAAGTAAAATAATGACTCACATACAGATATAAAAATTATTATAGTGTTAAAAGATTTTACTTAATTCATAATGAAGGAACAAGGCAGATGCTATAACTAGTTTAAAGATAAATCCAAAGATCAGATATATTTATAGATCAAAAATATTGAAATGAACATGCAAATGGAGGCAAAACTAGCTTCTTTTGCTGGGAGGAAAGCAAGTCAATTTAACCTCCACTGGACAGGACATAATGTGCATGTCTATAGACAAGAATTGTTTTGTATTGCAATTGGTTACCTATAATTTATAGAGTTGTAAGACAACACCCATAGGGTCAGAATCAGATACCCAGAAGGATGTTTTCTAGACAATGTATAGTTTTGTACTGAAGCACAAAGATTTTCTTACAGGGCATTTACCCACGTGTGGTTTACTATCATGATGTTTTAACATAACTAAAAAAATCAAAATCAAGATAGTTATTGGAAGCTCCACCTCCTTGACAATTCTAATGATGTTCCTGTGTCTTCAAAACCCCCACTCATTGACTTCCTTTATAGTTGTCATTAGTTCTGTTCCAAAATATTTTGGCTGTCTGCCTTCCTAACACAGAGTAAGAATGCATTTCCTAGCCTCTTTGAAGTTAGGCATATGACTTGTAATCACCAATGATACAAGAGAGGAAGTGACTTATGTTCTATCCAGGAGGAAATTTTAAGGGCTGGTACAAGGTTTGCTACATTTCCTCTTCCTGCCTGCATGAATGGGGAAATATGTGTCCAAATGGAACTTCTGTATGCCTGATTCTCTGAGTGACTAAGAAGAGCAGAGCACTCTCCTGATGACCTGTGTTGACCTTGAAGCATGAATGAGAAATAAACTCATTGTATTAAGTCTCTGGAAGAAAATGACAAGTTCTTAGATTGCTTGGGTTTGAATCCTGGCTACACACCATTTACTAGTTGTGTGATCTTGGGCAACTTCCCTAACCTCTTTGTGCTTTGATTTCCTTATCTGGAAAATGAGGGTAATAATAATGCCTAGCCATAGGGTGGTCATGAAAATGAAATAAGATCATATATATTGTCTTCTGGCACAAAGTCAATAGCAACTGGGTTATTGTTTATCCATTGGTCTTTTTGACTCTGCAACTCAAAATTTATCAGTGGTCCCTCAAATTAAACTTTTGAATATGAAACATTAATCACAATGCTGTTCAGAATGGCACAGCTATTTCTGCAGGGGAGAGTGAAAGGGACAGCTGTTCCACAGACTGTCTCAGAATGCTCATTGGAAGACTTGTGTGTATCATCTTTCTCTCCAGGGCTTTTGATGTTGAGTGGTTTGTGAAACATGAAGAAACTGGACACTACCATGTAGCGTGGGATGCTGCATCAGTGACAAGCAGAGGACAGAGTGCCTGAGGAAGACTGAGATTTCTTTCTTGGAATTGGAAATTATTACTATTTTTCTAGCTCCTTTGAAATGGTAACTTCATATTTTGAAAAAATTATTAACCAAATGGCTGCTTCATTTTATTGTAACATTTCTGATGAGTGAAACAATTGAAATTAATGGAATGATTGCAAAATAGAGTAAGTATATAATAACATATGCAAAAGTACCTAAGGTTGCTTACATAGGTTTATGCTGCTCAAACTATTATAGTTCTTACAGACAGTGTCTAGTGTAAAAAGATACACCTGCTGTGGTCTTGTGCCCTCTGAAGAATATATATAGAACTAAGGGTGAAATGACTTGGCATATTTTCTATAACTTTGTTGCAGCTGTTTTCCAAAAGTGGGCAAATATCCAGCATTATTTGCAAGCCAATGTAATGTTCTTTGCAAACCATGAAAGCCTTTCGTATTTTGATTTATGAGCAAGTTAATTTCCCAGCTCAATGAGAAAGGCTATGGAGATGAAATTGAATGTATACTTATGCCTTTAGTATCTAGTGATTGTACAGTCATGTGTCACTAACGACAGGGCATTGTTAGGCGATTTTGTCATCATACAAACATCATAGAGTATACTCACATTGACAGACTTAGATGGTGTAGCCTACTACACACCTAGGCTACATGATACAACCTATTGCTCCTAGGCTACAAAGAATGCAGCATGTTACTGTACTAAATACTGTAGGCAATTATAACACAATGGTATTTGTGCATCTAAACATATCTAAAAATAGAAAAGGGACAGTAAAAAATACAGTATTATAATCTGTCATATATGAGGTTGGTTGTTGAACAAAGCGTTATGTGGTACATGACTGTATTTCTTCTGAAAATTTGGTTTATATTGAATGATAGCAAACCAGCATCTATCAGTTGCTGAGTGTTACTTATAATGGCATGGAACCTATGAAATAGGAAAACAAGAGGCACCTCTATTAATTAATGGGGGTCCTTTTCAAAGTTTCGGGTGAAAAATTACTGGTTGTGGTAAGAATGTATGCCTTGATTATAAATATTGGCGTGGAAAAATGTCCTCATACTTAATTCAGGCGGATATAAGCTTTTATAGTTGAATTAAATAAATGGATAAAAGTTCAAAAAATACAAATCAAATTTAAATAAATAAATAAATAAGCATTTCTTTACCTAATACTTGGAGAAACAAGCATACCTGTACTTACCCACCAAAATCTCTATTTTCATGACTTAATTTCTATGCACACTCCACTCTTGTTCCACCTCTGTACCTTTGATCACACCGTCTCTCTCACCTGACATACACTTCTTTGAGTTTAATGTACAACAGAAACTGCATATCTTTTCTGAAATATCAGAAAACTGAAATCCAGTTCACACTGTTATTTCTCTCATCAGAATTTTTACAACTCTTTTACTGGGTATCTCATAATATAACAGTCATGAAAACGTGTTATTATCTTTATATTTAATGTTTCTATATTTTCTCCTTTTGTATTTGGGTGGTGTTAGTGAAGGAAAGTGCCCTATCTAGCAGAATTCTAGGTACAGATAGAGACAAGTGCAGGTTGATTGATAAATTCTTAATTGAGAGCAGTCATATCACAAATACACAAACATCTTTTCAGGTGAACCCTCCGCTGGTATTGACAATGGAGAAAGCTCTGAGAAATTCACCTTTAGATTTGAGTTAATTTGAGTTGTGGTAAATCTTAGTAACAACAACAAACAGTAGCACTAAAATGTATGTAGATGCATTAGGCTAAGTATTTTATGTGTATCACTCTATTTAATCTTTACAACAACCCATGAGCAATACTATTATTATTGATACAGCACTTTATAGACCAGGGAACTGAAGTACAGAGGGCTAAACTTGTTTAATGAAGCGCTCACAGGGTCGAGACTGGCTCCAGTTCACTGTTGAGCACTGTGCAGGCCTGCCTGTCAGCACAGGGAGAGCAACAGTTGAATTTAGCATCCTTCTTATCTGGGGGGGTCATGAGTAGGAACGTATTCATTATATTCTGAGGACTTAAGTGGTTGACTGAAAACCCAGAGCATTTCAGGTATTACATCTAGAGTTTTTAACGTTACATTTAGATATTACATTTAGGGTTTCCATAATATTTGAGAATAATCTAGAACTGATCATAGAATAAAGTGAAAGGAATGCAAATTTCTAGCTGATTCCCTACCCATTTGTTGAATAAATTCGGGCAATCAAACAATCTGAAATGTAGCATAATATTATGGCTTTGGTTTTTAAGATGGAAAAAGTGATTTATAAATGAAAAGATTAAGAATCATTTTTTTACTTTTCCTGATGGGCTTTTGTGGACACTGTTGTAGTTCTCAATAATCTTGAATTTATGAATGTGCCAGCTAGGAAATTATCAACACCACATGCTGTTTCCCACACTGAAAACTTTTAAGTATTGAGAAAAAAAATCTGTATTTATATGGGTGATAAAGTGAAAAATATAAAATAAAATTTTCAGAGTTGTGAGGGATTTGTTTATGTGCTATAGAAGTATATTGGAGAAGTTTTAAAAACTGGTTGGTTAAAAAAAATCAGTTAGCTTGAATTTTGAGTGGGGTGGTTCAGTTCTAGCTAGTGGATTGCTTAATCATCAACATTTAGCTTCGGAGAAGAAATTTCTTCCCAAGTGAATACAGTAGACTCTTGGCTTTCCCAGATTTAACATTTTCAGTTTCTATTATTTGGGAATGAACTTTAAGCTCTTCAATGTGGTGATTTGTAATTGGGTCAAATCATAAATATGACAGTGAGAATGCAAGACTAATTTGTTGGAGCCACTCCTAGCCAAGGAGAAAGCCTGTACCCACATCTTCTCAAGTGTGTATCTTATGGAGGAAATCATATGTTGTAGTGGTATTTACAAAAGCCTGAGGACATCCATCACAAATGTTAATGGTCTGCTAGTTGTACTTAAACTACAACTTTTCTCCATGCACTCACTAACACTCCCTCCCTCCCTCCCTCAGACCTCCTCTACACCTGAGCCTCCTGCCAAACCTTCCCACACCTTTGTCATTAACCCTTTTTATTTCAATCTCTCTTTTAGCTGGAGGCCTGATTTTTCTACTCAGTTTTAAATGCTCTTAAGTATCATATTTTGTCACTCTATTTGTAGCACATCTGTCCTTTCTTCTGGATCTTAAATACATTCTGAATGAAATTCAGTCTTGTTTTGAAGGTCAGCTTTCCTTCTATTCAAACCATGTTTGTCAGTTATGGCTTTTGGTTTGTCTTTGAGAGGGTCTTGTTTTCCCTCTCATCTTTATGAATCCTTACTTGCTGCTCTGCAACATGTGTAAATTTCTTGTTCACAGCATGTCAGCAAATAACTTGTCAAGCTTCAGTGGCTCACTGTGATTTTTTTCTACCTCCAAAGAGTATATGAGTAGATTCAATAACATGCTGTAGAGCCCCAAACCAACCCTGTGGGAGAGGTCAGAGTTACCCTCAGATTTTGTAGTAGAGACTCAGGAATAAGTAGTGACACATAGACAGAAAACATCAGAATGTGACAAGCAATGGCTGAACCCACTTGTGGATTTTGCACTGCCATTTTTCCTCTTTCGGCAAAATAAGAGGTTTCTGTTTCTGAGCCTAGTCTATTCCCTTAGAACCTTTCCATGTTATCCTTTATCTTTATGCAATGTTTCCCATATGTCAGCCATTCATGGCCATTCACCATCCCATTTTTTGTTATGAGCTTTCAAACTCAAATTATAATTTACATGATATTTAAAAAATTTGTCTCTTTAACTTTGTATTCATTTGATGTTTCCTTTTCTAACCGTGACCATAAATAAAAACCCACTATCACATGGCACAAACATAAATAAGATCAAAAGTAGTATTTTTATCATTTGTCTACTATTGGCCTGAGCATTTGCTGAAACTGCAGCCTATTGTTTCTTTCTTGAAACTGGGGAGCAGGAAGCCTTCTGGTTATCAGTTGCTACAAAACAAGCCACCCAAAACTTAGTGGTTTAAAATAATACTTTATTACTATCACTCACATTTTTGTGGGTTGACTTGGCTATCCTGTGGTACTAGTTTGGGTTTGGCATGAGGTTTCATTTGACAGCTGGGGCAGGGATTATCTGAAGGCTTGATTGGGCTGGATGTTCATGGTGGTTGTCTTATTTGGCTGGGCAAGGGCTGCTACCTGTTAGCTGGGACCGCCTGAAGCTATTTCCTGTAGTGCCTACACGTTGCTTCTTCATATGGTTTGTCATCACATGTGGCAGCTAAGTTCCAAGAGTGAGTGCTCAAAGAAGTCTTCGTGGACACTGAGGTTTCTTAGGATCTAGGCTCTGAAGTCCCACAACATCTTAACCACTTTCTATTGATTTAGTCTAGTTCAGATTCAAGGAAAATAGTAGGGAAGAATTTGTGGCCATCTTTTTATCTATCACAGTTATTGTCAGAGGGGTGTTAAAGAATAGCAAACTTAAATGTTCTTTGTGATGTAATCAGAGGGATTGAAAGAGAACTGAAAGGGGAATGGCATTCTACCATGTCATTTAATGTTATTTAATTCTGTCTCCATTCATTGCTTTAACTCATCTTGGCACCACCAATGTCAGTGAGCCCCTCCTCAATGTATTCACCCTCTTCTGTGATGCTTCATATCTCTTTCCTTTGGGATTTCAAGAAGAATTTGGTTGATATGTTCTTATATCATTTTGAGGGTTACCTTCTGTCTTTTCCTAATGCTAAAAATACAAAGAAGAAAGGCAGAAAAACAAAAGTAGCATTGTAATGAACAAAATTAGTGTTTTCAAGGCAAACAGCCAAGTATTACATAAATCAACTCACAGGGCATTTTTACAAAAATTCTGGAGAAATGGCTATGCTGGTTTCCAGATTTAGAAACCTCTCTGGCTCACTTGAAAGGACTACTTGGGAGGAGGGATCCTATCACTAGACACCTTCCTTCATGGGTCAAACTTTTGATTCAAGTGTGCATGGGTGAGATACTAAGATGAAATAATTTGAGTGTCAAAATCTATGTTTATTATGGAAAATTTTAAGGTTATATTGTTTCTCAGGAATAACCCAAACAGACACTGATGACTAGCATTAGTGACGTTATGGCCAGATTATGTGAAAATTGACAAGCAAATATGGTGTAGTTTTCCCCTCTTTTAGGAAAAGCACAAAGAAGGATCCATTTTGTGAAAAATGCACAAACTCTTAAGGTTAAATTTAGAACCAAGGGTCATTTTTAAATGAAGTTTGATGGTATGATTTTTTTGACTGGTATATTGCTTTATATCTGCATCTAGTCATTATATGCATATATTTCAACCAAAGGTACACAGTTTTAGAAACTTCCTTTCATCCAGTTTCAATTTTTCCTTTTGCACTTATTGCTCAATACATGATTAGTCATGAGTAAGCATCCAGAATGATATATGTATTAGCTCTTCACTTTGGACAAGAAATTTCTTCCAATTTATATAATCACTCAACATGACTTAATTGTCATGGTTAAATCTCCTTGACTCTGTACTCAGTGGCATTAAGCAAGCAAATGTTGCTTATTTTTCACTAAGTACTAACTATGAAGAGCTGTTAGGAGCCTCTAGGAAGTTAACTTACATGAAAATTCTCTCTTGACCCCATTATATTTTTAAAGAAGTATAGATACTAGCCAATGCTGGGAATATGTCTTAGATAAATATTCAAGATGCTCTGAGTGGAATCTGTGCTAACATTATTACCACTGGTATAGTTTTTGCTCTGAAGATTTATGAAATGAATTATTATTTTGAAAGTGTTAAGCACTGTTAGGGGCCTCTCTTTTTTTTGACTTGGACTGGATCCCACAATTCTAAAAGTATTTATGAAAACAATATGATGAAATGTTAATGATGGAAGTGTATCCTTGAACTTTGATTTTAAAAAGGTGTTAAATCACTGATGAGTCCTTGTCTTCGCCTTTGCTTAGTTCCAAGATTAAACTCAGTCATAAACACGATATTTATAAAGAGTTTCTCATAACTTAGATATTACAATAGTAAATGAAGCAACAGAATCGATTCACAATTATGTATACAACTCAGTACAACAATTCAAAAATAAATATGCCTAGAAAAATACCTGGAAAAATATACCACCATGTCAATAGTCATTGCCTTCTGTTTGGATTATATTGTTTCCCCTTTGGTAATCTTTTTCTTTACACTTTTCTTTAATTTTTTCAACTTTTCTATAATGAAAACATTTTAGCATTGGCATGTGTCACTTAACTAAATGAGATTCTGTGATTGCTAATGTATATGCTTCAGTGAATTGTTAGTTTTTAAATTATGTTAATGAATAAACAGTTTCCAGGCCAGTCATTTTCTAGCCTCATTAATGCCATAGTGACATTTGTTATACTGTACTGAACGATTTTATATAAGAGACTTGAGCATCCTTGAATTTGGTATCCTTCTGGGGTCCTGGAACCAATCCCCCATGGATATGGAGGGCCGACTGTAAACGCCTTCTCCTGATTTGGGTTTTATACATTTGTATCAGCAGTCTTATAAACACCCTAGAAGGAAGCTCCACCTTCCAGAAGATGAGGCAGCATGCTCCTTAACTGTTGAATGAAGATTCTTTCCTGTTTCCACTCTTTGTTTGGTGGGCAGGAAGGCTCCTGCTCTTCACTTGGAAGTGGCTGCAGCTGTTATTAGCAGATAAGCAGGAGTGGCCTGGCCATTTCTGTGAGTCACAGTGACTTAGTGGGATTCATATCAAGAATTCCTTCCTTTTCTCTTGACAGTTTTCAGATACTTCAGAAGGTTAGGTAGAAGGGATATGAGTGATTAAGATATATTTTATAGGAATAATTGAAAGCTGGGCATTTGATGTGTTTTGATTTTAGAACAGAGTACTGGACAGCTTCACATTTGGATTCTGGGCAGGTATGAATTCTAATGAGAGAGTTAAAAATAGTGCTAGGTAACTAGTAAAGTAAGTGACACAGAGACTTTCCTTTAGTTCTTCGTCCATCTTTGTTTCTCATTCGTTGACTTGCATTGCCTTATCCTTTCTCTACTCTATCAGTGTGAGGTTATAGAATAATAGAGAGAAAAAGAAAACAAAAATAACATACTTAATTTCAATTTATTTATTGAATCAAACATTACCTAAAGTTGTTCTTTTGACATTTTTTCTCCTGTGATACACAGATGTCTCACTGAGTATCAAATAGTGAGAGGGAAAAAGATTCCCATGGGGTGAATCTGCATGGAAGAGTGTGCATTAATCTGTGCAAATGCCTACTAATCTTGGAACTTCTGAAGTAAAGAAAAATCCATTACTACTGCTCTATATAAATATTAACAACCTAAAAGTAACTTAAGTGATCTGCAATGGAATATGTGCCATTTAGATCTTTTAACTACTTCACACTTTCATAAGACTTACCACATATCCCAACCTCCCACTTTAAATAGACGTTTTTGAAAATATCAGTCAAGGAGAATCTTTAATTACTACATTGCTTCAGGGAAACATACAATTTTGGTAATAAGAAACACTACTTCAACAGATCTGTTCTTCACAAAATAGAGTACATGCAAATGATATGACTGAACTCAAATTCAGATGTTTGGCAGCTGAGCTATTTGGTGAAATGTCTTGAGGGAAAGATCTTTGGGTTCTTTTATACTTGATGACTTTAAATCTGTGAAAACTAAGGGGTTAAAATAAAATGAAATAACTGGGTCTTTTGTTTTTCTTCTTAATAGTTTATTGTGTAAAGAGGCCTCATTTTCCTACTATACCTTATTCTTTGATGCTTTTCATTTCCTTGTATGTTTTGGAAAAATAATGTATGTTCATAGAACTCTAGGCACCATACAGCGACAATTGGTCAGGCCTTCTGAGCTGCAACACACTGCAAATGTGAGGAAGAATTGTAATCAGTAGGTCATCTGCCTGCATAATTTTCAGGAGCCATCTTGCTCCTACCAGGACACATATGGAGGGGCACGTTTACAATTTTATTAATAACATTTTTAACTCACAAAAGTTCCCACATAAGGAGGCCAGCACTGTCAAAGTTCTTTTTTCTATCTGGGAAGGGCTTATTTGGTTTATTGTGCCTTCTATGATCTTGTTTTCTATAAAGATAGGCTGCTGAAAGTGGTAGACAGTTACTCTTTACTCTATGCCCTATTCTACATCAGTGCTGAATGAGCAGGGGCTGTGGACAGAAGGTCATGAGGGAGGGGTCAGTTGGAGGGTGGCAGGGCAGGTAAGTGAAGGGTTTGGGCTAAGTCACATTATATGCTCACCCTCTTAAGTTTCGTGTGGTAAATTCCAGCTGGAATAAAAATAAGAGCCACCTTGATGGGGAAAAGAAACTGGGAGGTGTCTCGGAAGGGAAGATAGAGCCTAAGAAGCAGTATCTATTGCTAGCAACAAAGCCTGGGCTCCCTTTGCCCCCATAAAAGTGTTTAGATCTGGTCGGTGAAAGTCAGACTTAAACTTTCCTCACCCACCTCAGAGCAGCATTCTGGAATAGTTGCTATCATTTATAGTGCTCTGAGGATATTTCAGGGTTTTGTTTTTTTCTTTAAAGGATAAAGTCATTGATAGAACTATAATTACAAGGAGGCTCAGCTGTTGCTGTAGGTGGTAACAACTTATAAGGCAGTCTACACCGGCTGATCTTCAATTAAATTATTCATTTCTGCATGCAAATTCCACCCATTCTTTTCCTTTTTATGGCAGAAGCTACCAGTACCTTTATACAAATGATCTTGATGGGGTTCCTGTCTTCCTGTTTGGAGATGGCCTTATTGAGTATGATTCAAGAAATAAACAGACAGACCTCTTGCCTTCCTCATACCAACCTACAACCATCCAACCAACCAACCAACCAACCACCCACCCACCCAACCATCCAATCACCCAACCAACCAATGATCTAACCTTTTCATAGGACAGAGGCCTTTATTCCCAGTTTTAAATTCAGTGGGAAGCATAAAGGACTATGATAAAATTATTTCTTGAATGTCTTATTACTACACAGGTCAGTTGAACATGAAAGGGGAAGTGGAGAGGTTTAAATTGTTAAGGTTAAAATTGTCAAGATTGGAGGGCTGTGGTCATTTTACATAATTTACATATGTATATTCAATTTTGTTTAAGGCTAGATTGTAAAATATCCTGCATAGAGCAGAACTGGACTATTTTAAAGGAAATTCTTTTGAATGGGTAATGAGCAAGACATGATGTGACCAAAGGACCTGAAAAACTGCCAATTTATCAGTTTTAGGCTTCTGTGATCTTCCCCATACTTTCTCTGTTGGGTCATTGCTACTCATATTGATTGCACGGTCCTCTGATACTCACTCATTCCACAGTTACCATCTGATGAGATGTGGCTAGTTTCAGTGCTCTGATTCTGTTGAATGAGATTATGCAGTGAACTTGGGTATTTTCTTCAGCTTGTGATGGTTTAGGAATTGCTGTCTAGGACCTCTTTTTATACTGCACTGAGCACAGTTATTTCCCATTTTGAGGTACTTACACTTTTTTGACAACTATTTTTTAAAAATTTAATTTAATTTTAAGTTCTGGGACACGTGCAGGACGTGGAGGTTTGTTACATAAGTAAACATGTGCCATGGTGGTATGCTGTACCTGTCACCCACCACCTAGATTTTAAGTCCTGCATGCATTGACTATTTCTCCTGATGCTCTCCGTCCCCCTACCCCCGAAACCCAACAGGCCCCAGTGTGTGCTGTTCCCCTCCCTGTGTCCATGTGTTTTTATTGTTCAGCTTCCGCTTATAAGTGAGAACATGCAGTGTCTGGTTTTCTGTTCCTGCTAACTCACTATTTTGCATGTGTATAGAAAGGCGTTTTTAACTTACTTCAACTCAAGATCAATTTCTTAGTCACCTACTATGCACAAGACACTATTCCAGGTATTGCAGGAATTAAAAGGTAAGTGAGACATGGGCTGTGGCAGTAAATTGGTATTAAAGCAGGGTTGGGAGATGGCATTCAGAATGGTGAAGAAATAGAAGAGCATGTTAGGTACTTCACTGTGAGTGTTAAAAGGAAAAAGAGATCACCTGAAACTGGGAGGCATCCTGATTTGCTTAGGTCTGCTGGTTTTGTTTTGGTGAGGTTTAGGGCCAATCAACAAAAACAATAAGTTAGAATTTCATAAAGGAAATAGTTTAAAGTATCTACTCCTAGAAACAAAGTATGTGTGAGAGGAGCAGTTATTGGCTGTCTGCTTTTTAAAATGCTTGCCCTTGACTTAAAGGTATGAAAAGAGAATTTTAAAAAATTTCAGTGAGTGTGGTGGGCACTATATCCTAGTTGATTCTTAATTATTCAGGAGCTAAATATCAAGTTGGAGAATTATCTAAGTTGTTCTCTTTTTCTCTTTCTTTTATTCCTGACTCCCATCTGATCTTTGTGTTGTTTCTTTTTTTTTTCTTTTCTTTTCTTTTTTTTTTTGAGACGGAGTCTCTCTCTGTTGCCCAGGCTGGAGCGCAGTGGTGCGATCTCGGCTCACTGCAAACTCCACCTCCCGGGTTCACGCCATTTTCCTGCCTCAGCCTCTCAAGTAGCTGGGACTACAGGCGCCTGCCACCACGCCCAGCTAATTTTTTGTATTTTTAGTAGAAACGGGGTTTCGCCGTGTTAGCTAGGATGTGTTGTTTCTATATACTAATTGCCTCAGAGCTGGTAGAAAGGAAAATAACAAGATTAATAGATTAATTGCAAATCTTTAGCTATATTAGTTAAGGAAAAGGCTGTGATATTTGGGCAAAATGAGGGTAATTGGTGAATTGACTATTTGTTCTGGTTCATTATCATCGTGGATAATTGAGAGCTAATGGAAGTCATTGGAACTGGGCCTGCAGGGTGATTTAAGATCAGAATGTTTCTTAAGGGTGGGAAGAAGGTTCTTGATGTGATACAGTACAGAGCTCTTTCTTATTCTATATTAAATGCTCATAATGGTAGACTGGATAATTGTCTATATAATAATTGTCTACATATATATAATGGCCGGTATAATAATTTTGTAAAGTCTTTCTTCCTTTCTATGTATTTTTTGGGTACAGTATTTAAATTACTGAGCTTAAAATAAACTTCCTGAAAGAGTAATCTGGGTTAAAAATGGTTATAGCTGCAGAAATACATACTGTGAATTGCTCCCGGAAATCTGTACGGCAAATGTAAGAGCATTTTGGCTCAACACACTTAACTCTAATGCATCTCATCCAATTAGAGTTTATGGCAACTGTCATTCAATATTAGCAGCTATACTTAAAATATGAGTGTTTTAAAATGATTGTGTTTATGGTTCCTTTCTTATCTCAGTAAAAACAGTTTGGTTTGCCAGCAAGTTTTTTTGTTTGTTTTTTGTTAGGTACCTTCTAGGTTGTAAATGGACAGGAAGCTGTCTATCAAGAGATTTCTTTCTTCAGCTCTTTTAAAAGTAGTGTGAGCTGGGGATGATATATAATATGATAAAATACCTAATGGATCCCTGAATCCACTTTCATTGAGTTCATGGAAGTTTGTAAATGTGCAGCTGTAGTGGCAGAGTGTTTATCAGTGCTGAGAATATCACTGTTCTTGCTTTTGACTTTGTGAAGTCGGCATATTCACATCCACAACGCCTTTCTTGTAACCATAGCAACCAAGACAGAAGGTTTCTTTTTTTCTCTCTCATATTCAAAAGCACTATTAAGATGATTGATTTTATTTGAATGAGGTATTTGCAGATAAGAGAGGCATAAACTTAAATTCTGACCTCTGGATAAGTTTTTTTTCTTCGTTAGGAAAGAAAAATATTTTATAGTTGACAAATAAAAACATTTTATAGGTGACAAAAATTGTATATATTTATGGTATACCAAGTAATGTTTTCATATATGTATATGTTGTGAAATGATTAAATCAAGCAAATTAACATATCAGTCACCTCACATACGTATCATTCTTTGTGAGAACATTTAATATCACTTTTACTTCTGTACAGCAAAAGAAACTATCAACAGAGTAAACAGACAACCTATAGAATAGGAGAAAATATCTGCAAATTCTGCATCTGACAAGGGTCTAATATTCAGAATCTAAATGAACTTAAATTAACAAGCAAGAAACAAACAACTCCATTAGAAAGTGGGCAAAGGACATGAACAGACACTTTTTCAAAAGACGACATACACTCGGCCAACTAGCATATGAAAAAATGCTCAACATCACTCGTCATTTGAGAAATGCAAATCAAAACCACGATGAGATACCATCTTACACCAGACAGAATGGCTGTTGTGAAAAAGTAAAGAAATAACAGGTCCTGGTGAGTTTGCAGAGAAAAGAGAACACTTATACACTGCTGGGGTGGGAATGTAAATTAGTTCAGCCACTGTGAAAAGCAGTGTGGCAATTTCTCAAAGAATTTAAAACAGAATTACCATTCTGTATACACCCAAAGGAATATAATTAATTCTGCCCTAAAGACTCATGTATGCTTATGACAACAATATTCACAATAGCAAAGACATGGAATCAACCTAAATGCCCATCAGTGGTAGACTGGATAAAGAAAATGTGGTGCATAGACACCATAGGATGCTATTAATATGTAACCATAAAAAGAACAAGATCTTGTTCTTTGCAGCAACATAGATGGAGCCAGAGGCCATAATCCTAAGTGAACTAATGCAGGAACATAAAACCAAATACTGCATATTCTCACTTATAAGTGGGAACTGAACATTGAGAACACATGGACACAAAGGGGAACAACAGACACGGGAACCTATTTGAGGGTAGAGGGTGGGAGAAGGGAGAGGATCGAAAAACTACCTATCGGGTACTATGCTTATTACCGGGGTGACAAAATAATCTGTACACCCAACCCCTGTGACACGCAATTTACCTATACAACAAACCTGCATGTGTACCCCTTGAACCTAAAAGTTAAAAGAGAATCTCTCTTAGTGAATTTCAGCTATACCATATGTTATTACAGACCATAGTCACCATGCTATACAATAGATCTCCCAAACTTATTTATTCTATCTGACACTTTGCACCCCTTGACCAACATCTCCCACCTACGCCAATTCCCAGTGTCTGGCAGCTGTCATTCTACTATCTACTTCTAAAGTTCAGCTTTTTTAGATTCCACATATAAGTGAGATCATGCAGTATTTGTTCTTCTGTTCCTAGCTTATTTCACCTAGCATAATTCCTCCAGGTTCATTCATGTTGTCACAAATGACAGGATCCCTTTTTTCCAGCTGAGTAGTATTCTATTGTGTGTATGTATACATATATTAAACACCCCCCCCTCACATTTTCTTTATCCAGTCATGCATTGATGGACACTTAGGTTGATACCGCATCTTAGCTATCATGAATAGTGCTGCGGTGCATGGAGTGCAGATATCTCTTCAGCATATTGATTTCATTTCCTTTAGATGTACACCAACAAGTGGTATTGCTGGATTATATGATAATTCTATTTTTAATTTTTTGATAAACCTCCATTGTTTTCCATAGTGGCTATATTAATTTATATTTCCACCAACAATGTACAAGCCTTTCCTTTTTTCCACATACCTTTCCAACACTTATCTGTTGACAATAACTATTCTAATGGGCATGAGGTAATATCTTATTTTGGTTTAATTTGCATTTTCTTGATGATTAGTGATGTTGAACATGTTTTCATATACCCGTTGGCCATTTGTATGTCTTTTGAGAAATGTCTGTTCAGGTCTTTTCCCTGTTTTAAAATTGAGTTATTTGTTTTCTTGCTATTGAGTTGCCTAAGTTTCTTATATATTTTGAATATTAACTTCTTATCAGATGTACAGTCTGCAGATATTTTCTACCATTCTGTGAGTTGTCTCTTCACTCTGTTGATTGTTTCCTTTGCTGTGCCAGAACTTTTTAGTTTTATGTAATTCCGTTTGTCTATTTTTGCTTTTGTTGCTTGTGCTTTTAAGGTGCTTAAGGTTTTTTGCTTGTGCTTTTAAAGTCATATACAAAAAAATCATTGCCTAGACCAATGTCACATAGCTTTCCCCCTGTGTTTTCTGCTAGTAGTTTTATAATTTCAGGTCCTATATTTAAGTCTTCAATCTGTTTTGAGTTGCTTTTTGAATTTGGTGTGAGATAAAGGTCCATTTTCTTTCTTCTGCATATGGATACCCAGTTTTCCCAAAACTATTTATTGAAGAGACTGTCCTTTCTTCATTGTGTGTTCTTAGCACACTTGCCAAAGATCAATTGACCATAAATGCATAAATTTATTTCTGGGATGTCTGTTCTGTTCTGTTGATTTATGTATGCTACTTTATGCCAGTAGCACACTGTCTCAACTACTGTTGCTTTTAGGATGTTTTGAAATCAAGAAGTGGGCTTCCAGCTTTGTTCTTTTTCAAGATTGTTTTGGCTATTTGGGGTCCTGTAAGATCCTTTATGAATTTTAGAACTGCTTTTTCTGTGTCTGTGAGAAATGTCATTGAAATTTTGGTGGGGATTGCATTGAATCTGTACACCATTTGGATAGGATGGACATTTTAACAATGTTATTTTTTCCAATCTATGCGCATGGATAATCTTTCCATTTATTTATGTCTTCTTCAATTTCTCTCATTAATCTTTTGTAGTTTTCATTGTACAGATCTTTCACCTCCTTGGGTAAAATTATTCCTAAGTATTTTGTTTCTTTGAAGCTATTGTAAATGGGCTGGATAAATTTTGTTAAGCCTCTTTGTCTCATCTCCCTCACCAGCTACTTCTGTTGATTTGGGTCACCAAGCACACTATAATGTTTTCTGCCATATCATCCTTGAAATGTTGCAGAGATTGTTTGGACAAAGACATTTTAAAAATAAATCTTAGGCATAGAATTTTGAAAACAAACATAAACTATACACAGCTACAATGAAAGATTAAATATAAATCAGTCAGGTGCTTTACAAAAGGATTAAAAGAACTTACGGTCCATTAGTGCCAAAGAGAAGGCTATAAAATAAAACCAAGAGAAGGATCAAGGATTTTTTTTCCATGTACAGGAATGAATGAATGACTTGGGGTCCCATAATGTTTCCTAAATATTTAAGGTGGTATTAGTGTGGCTGTGCTCACTTTGTGCATTGTACTTGGGACCTGTTGGGCAACAATCCCAAGTCTGGAGATGAATAGAGAAGTTACTCCCACGTCACTGGCACAGACCTTCAACTGTGACATGATCACATCTATGTCTCACAGATATCTTACATTTTACAAATTTAAATTTCTTAATCTTCCCCTAGAATTATAGTTCTTTTCCAGTCTTCATGAGTCAATAATTCTTCTATCTTCTTAGGACCTTGGGAGCCATCTTTGACATGTTCCTTTACATTCAGTGCATCATCAGTTTATGTTCATTGTACTTCCAAAGTGTATGTTTACCAACTTCCACATCCACCTCCATTGTCATACTGTAGTATTCCAAGCCACTGACTCTTGCATTTGAACTTCTATAGTAACCTCCTCATTGCTCTTGTATCTTCCATAAGAGTTTCTTCCAAAATTCCAGAATAGTTTCCTCAAACTTGTCTCCACAGAAGCGAATATGTAGAATATGGTACAAGCTTTGCTGCTGTGATGTAGTGTTCTCTAAATAGAGTGTTTCAGACAAGATAGACATTTAATTATCCCTCAAATAATATCCAAGCTAGGCAAGGGGTCTTTAGCTTTTTTGGGTTGTCCTACCATCCTCAAAACACGGTTTTTATCTTGGGCCCAAATCTCCACTTGTTGCCATCTCCTACCAGCAGTTAGTGGGGAAAGGGCCAGGGGAACACATACCTAGTCCTTTCAAGGGGAATACCTGGAAGCTTGGAGAGTTTATATAACTTCCTGAAGGTCGCACAGCTGTTTAGTGGCAGGGCTGATTGGATCTGAGGTTTGTGTGATTCAGAAGCCACTAGATCTCTTTTATGGGGAAAGAAAGATAATGCATAGCTGTTGCATTCCAAGTTGACACTGAAGCTATTAAAACCCATATTTTGAAATAATTGTGCAAAGTTTCATTAATCTCAAGTAGAGACAAGAAAATGGCAATATTAAGGGTGGAAAGATAAATAGAAATAAGAACATTTGAGTTTGTGAACACAAATGGTTGGAATGATCCTGTTTGTAAGTTGTGAATTATAGGGAACAGATATTAAATATTTCATAAGAAAATAACATACCTTCCATTAATGGGGGTGGTGGTGAGAAGGAGGATCAATGGCACTATCTCCAGTGGGAGTTCTTAACTGGGATGAAGCAATGTTCTCAATAAAATACTTAATTTTCTATTTATTTTCTTGATTACATCCATTTAATAGTTTTAGTAGAGAGATGTTGGTAAATATAAGCAACTGCTGCTTTCCTAATATCAAGTAGAGGACAGGTGAAATCAGATTTTAGGATACCTACAGCAGTGTCTCTTAACCCTGAATGCACATTAGAATGACCTGGGAGCATTTAAAAAGCCCAGATCCAGGGTTGCCTCCGCAATTACAAAATCAGAATTCTGGGAATGGGACCTGTATTTGTTTTCCATGGCTGCCATAACAAAGTACCACAGTCTGGGTGACTTAAACGACAGAAGTTGATTTTTTTCATAGTTTTGGAGGGTAGAAGTCCAGGATTTAGGTGTTGGCAGGTTTGGTTTCTTCTGAGGCTTCTCTTCTCTGCCATCTTCTCCTCCTGGTTTCTTCATGTGGTCTTCCCTCTGTACCCATCTGTATCCTGTTCTCCTTCCTTTATAAGAACAACAGTCTTATTAGAGTAGGGCCACCCTAATGACCTCTTTTTACCTTTTTACATAACCCATCTCCAAATACAGTCACATGTTGAGGTACTGGGGATTGGGACTTCAACAGACTTTTTTTTTTTTTTTTTTTTTTTTTTGGCAGAGGAGGGGACACACAATTCAACTTATAACAGGATCAAAGCATTAGTGTTTTTAATCGGCCACTGTCTTCCCCCAAGTGATTCTAATATGCAGCCAAATTTGAGAGTCAATGCCCTAGGTGGGATTCTCAAACCTGGCTGTGTTAGAATCACCTGGGTAACTTAAACAACCCCAAAAAACAGCACATACCAATACTTAGGCATCACCCTCAGAGATGTGATTTGATCCGTGTGGGGTGGGATGTTGTTAGTTTACAGAGTCTCCCAGGTGATTTTAATGTGTAACCAGGTTTGAGTATCACTGCACTAATATGTGTTTCTTAACTGTATAAATGGAAGCATATTTCTTACCTTTCTCCAAATTGTTTTTTTTGAAAATTTTTAATAAATGCAAGTTATTTTAATGAAAGATATATATTTAATGATGTAGTATTCAGGTCTAAAAAATGAACAAAATACTTTTAAGGTGTTATGTTTCAAATCAAATGTGGGTTTTGTGATATAATTTTCTTTGTGACTTATAGTCCTTTTTTGCTTAATGAAAATAAATCAAAAGAACTTGGGCCTATCACTCAGAAAGCAAATGAAGTGAAGAAACTGACACTTTAATGATTAAGTTGACTAAAGTGTCATAGCTTTTAGTGAGGTAATTTCTTGATTAAAGAAATGATGTTTTTCAGCTTTCAGAAGGAGGCTAGACTTTCCTTTCCAGATGATATCAAAATCTGATAACAATTCCTTGATTTAATCAGGCCAATTTCTGTGTTTTGAAGTAAAGCCACTTATCTGGCATTTTTCATTAAGGCTTGACAACAGCTGGCTGCTTCCCAGAATGCAGTGCTGTGACAGAGATTATGTTATAAAGCCATGGATCAGCTGCCTTTGTAATTTGCTTAAATTGATTATGTGTACATTTCTTCACTCTCTGGACTTAAAAGAAGCCTGCATTTGGGTGAGGAAACAGTATTATTATTTCAATGACAAAAGACCATGTCTATTACGCCATATTACACATAGACACACTGCCTTTTCCATTGTGCTCTAATAGTATTTTTAGTTTCAATCTTTTTGGAAAGTTATTTTAAATACTATGATTTCTATTTCGGCTGAATTTTGTAGCTTTAATCAAATAATTAAAGAAGCAATATTTAAGATCAGAAAAGCATTATTTAAATGATGAAAGTATACAGTCTTAGGAAAGTAGTTGATTTTTATTTGTCCTTTCTGTATGTTAATATCTGATACAAATACTTGCTGATATGCTTTTTAAGTTAAAAAAAAACTGATAAGTAATCATTATCTAAAGTTGCAGGGAGCCCATATCTTGCTGAAAGTTCTACAAGAATTCCAAGCACTGAGATTAAACTAGACAACTATACCAATAAGTTTAGATACCTTGTTTAAAAACAAATGTTGCCCTAGAAGTACACTAGCAAAGTACCCAAAGAGAGGAACCAAATTATGTGTTTTCCTTTTATTGAACTAGTAGTGACCTGGGAAGCAAGTGCCCCCATGCACTGAGGTAATGATTTTATCAATTAAGGGGAATACTATTTTTTTTTTTTGAGACAGGGTCTCGCTGTGTTGCCCAGGCTGGAGTGCAGTAGTGCAATCACAGCTCTCTGCAGCTTTGACCTCCCAGGCTTGAGCAATTTTCCCACCTTAGCCTCCGAAGTAGCTGGGGCTGCAGATGTGTGATATCATGCCCAGATAATTTTTCATTTTTTTATAGAGATAGGGTCTTACTATGTTTCCCAGGCTGGTCTCGAACTCTGGGCTCAAGCAATCCTCCTATCTTCCAAAGTGTTAGATTACTGGCATGGGCCACTGCACCTGGCTGGGAGCTACTTTTGGTTGAAAATTCATTAAATAAAAAAGAATGAGAAATGAGGTTTTGTGTTTTAGTTTTAATCATTTTCACCTTGGAACAAGAAGGTGCGATTTGGCCAGCAACTCAAAGCTGCTGTAATTCCCACTAATTGTGTGGGTTAGCCCTCACCATTCTGCTTTCTCTCTCTCTCTCTCCCATTGTTGGAAAAGATAAGAAAACATAATAGGTGTATTACAAGCATTAACATCTTAGCCCCACTGATGCCTTTAATACTGTTTGTAATTATTTTATTCATATCTTGGGGATCCCTATACAGTGGCCTCTAAGCTTAGCTACCCACAGAGATCCCCTGGGGAGCCTGTTAGTCATGACCTCCCAGGTTCATCCTCGACCTACTGAATCAGAGTTTCTGGGGATGGAACTGGGGAGTCTCTCTGTTTCAGTTGGTGACTCTTGGTGCAGTCAGCCTTCCTTCACTCTTTTCTCTCATTGATTTGTCCCATTTCATTGATTTGTGCCATTTGCTAGAAGAATCACTTTGTTTTTAACTGTTTGTTCTGGTATTTACCTCCTCATGTGAAGAATATTTCCTTTTGTTACATTAGAAACATTCTCTAGATAGTCATTGTCTTTCTTTGAATTTCACAGGAAAGGGCTCCCTGGTCACAAAGCAAACCCCTCCACTTTTGCTTTTCAATCAGTCCATTTCCATCTTTCGTTTTCCTTTTCACCACCATTTAACTTTTTTAAAAAATTGCATCTTGCCCCTTTGCCTTTTAACAAACGTAGATCTCCCCATCTAGAAAATTCATTCCTCCGTATTGCCACTACCACTGAATTTCTCATTCTTTCCCCACCAAACTTCCAGAAAGAATGATTTATTTCTTCCGTTCCACTAAAATTTATGGTTCTTGTTCTTACCACTCTAAACCTGCTCCCATTGCTAATTTCCCCCTGTAATTATGAAATCAATTTCTCCCTATAGCAGTTATATTGGCATTTCAAAGCAGGAAATAAAAAGTATGACGAGAACTATGAAAGGAAAGGGTTTTTATTGATCTTTTTTAGAAATGAAATTTGAAATACACAAGGGACGCATGAATTTTATCTTTCATGAACATTTGATGAGTGAGTGTGGGTGCCCCAGTAAAGATTCTGGCTTCCTGCAAAGGATAAGGTCAGAAGTACTGTTCTGATTTATCCTTGATGTGTTCGTCACAGGTTCTCTTGTCTAATGGCCCATAACTAAGTGAGGCTTTGATTATGGTATCTAATGATGAATAATCAAAGTTTATTGCAAGATGTTTTAACCAGACTTCTCCTGATTCGGAAATTTTTTCCTGTTATTACAATGCAGTAATCCCCTTATAATAGAATATCAAGCCAGGTGTAGTGGCTAACACCTGCAATCCCATTACTTTGGGAGGCCCAGCTGGGAGGATTGCTTGAGCCTGGGAGTTTGAGAACAGCCTGGGCGGTATAGTGAGACCTTGTCTCTACAAAAAAACAAAAAATTAGCCAAGTGCAGTGGCATGCGTGGGATTGTCGGGGGTGGGGGAGCCTGGAATCACTTGCACCCAGGAGGTGGAGGTTGCAGTGAGCCAGATTGTGCCACTGCACTCTAGTCTGAGTGACAGAGTGAGACCCTCTCTCTCAAAAAAAAAAAAAAAATCAGAATTCCCACATTCTCTGCAGTTGTCTATAATTTATAAACTATTTTTATTTTTCATTATTTCTTGATTATTTAAATTTTAAAAATTATGGTGAAAGTATTACATGAAAATAATTATTAAATACTTCTATAAGACACACACACACACACACACACATATATATTTCTTCACTCTCTTCTCCCATTGATTTGTCCCATTTCATTGATTTGTGCCATTTGCTAGAAGAATCACTTCGTTTTTAACTGTTTGTTCTGGTATTTACCTCCTCATGTGAAAATAATATTCCTCTTGTTAAATCAATTTACTTTCTATAGGATGTGTTAGGATTTTTACTCATTTAAACCTTATACTTCCTATACCTTTCCTCACTTCTTCCATATATAATTGATTATGTCTAAATTTTTGGTTACATCTTTTTTTTTTTTTTGTTACTTTGTTGTGACTACATAAGTGCTTTCCAGTGTTGAGTGATCTGCACTGGAATGTGTGGCTGCCTTTTGTATTTACTTTTGTTGTCAGTTTTACCTAGAGTTAGTAATTGCCCCATTTTTTCCTTTGTTTAATTTTCTTTGAATGTCTAAGTCTTCTAATATCCCCAAACAGTTCTGTAAAATATCTCTTATTACAGTGTTCTATGTGGTCAAACAGTCAGATAATTTACCAGCTCCTTTTTCATTCCTCCTCCTTGGAGCCCTTTGCTTCCTGCCCCAGCATGCACTTTGCTCTCTGGGCATAAGGCACAGCTGTCACTCTGGGAATGTCCATTGCCTCTCTTCTCTGTTTCCTAAATCCATTTTCTCTTCTTGGTTTATTCCTTTGTTTTGGAGGAGTATATCCTTTAGTGACTTCTTGAGAAAGGTTACTTGTAAAATGAATTCTTTAGAGTTTGCATATCTGGGTAGATAGCTTGCATAGACTAGTTCAGTGCAGGGGGATCAAACAAGTTAGCCGGATTTTTCATTGAGGCCTTCTCAACATATCATTCTGCATAAGTCTTTTTTCTTTTTTATGAAGAGACAATTTTGTCTCTTCAGAGAAGAATTCTCAGTTTCCTGTCAGGGGAATGCAACCTGAATGCTGATTCCGGGGTTGAAGGAACTTAGTGATCAATATACAGATTTTCACACAGTGTCTCTATTTTCAGCAGTGGATCTTTTGCTTGCCCTCCTTTTTGACTGCTGTGCCTGAGTCTCAAGCTCCTATGGCTCACATTCTCTGGAGAATAAACCCCAGATTTCTAGTGGGTGGTAGAGGTTACAACTTGGGAGCAGTGGTGTGCTGGTAAATGTTTAACAACTAGCTCTCTGAAACAAAACAAAGCAAAACTCTGATTTGTAGCATGTGCAGTTTGTGTTGTGTAAATACTTTCACTAGCATTGATTTCAAGCTAAGAATGTGAGGTCA
This sequence comes from Pan paniscus, assembly GCF_029289425.2. Lineage (NCBI taxonomy): Eukaryota > Metazoa > Chordata > Mammalia > Primates > Hominidae > Pan > Pan paniscus. The sequence continues at coordinate 100,562,635 of NC_073262.2, forward strand.
CTGCAAAGTTGGAAAGAAACGTTAACAATAACTCTTGCAAGCCGGTATAAGCCAGCTGCAGCCCACCAATGATGGAAAGTCTAAATACCCATTCATTTTAGCAACTTCCCTTACCTTTAGCTTCTAAAGTATCCAGTATCTCAATTTCTTAAACATTTCCAGGGACAAATCAGCTTGCTTCTTGTAGTCATTGGCTTGACTTTTCCTCTCTCTGCTGTTTCCTCCAACTACTTTCATCTTCAGATGTTAGACTGCAGTCACTTCTTTATTTCATTGAAACTGGAGTTTGTGTTTTTGTTTCCTATCATCTTTGTGGTTATGGAATTTTGAAAGAAGTAACAAGAGCAAAAGTATCTTTTGCCATCATGAAACTGAAAGTTTTACTCATTTTTCTAAATAAAAACTATAGAGTTGTACAATGACATTCCTTATTGTTCAGAGTGTTTTAAATATCTTATCTAAATGTTTAAAATCTAATTTATAGCATAAGATCCTGGGAAGTACTTTTTGACCTTGCTATATAGACCAAATTAGTCACGGCAGCTTTGTAATATACACATTTCAGAACAGAGGATGCTTGGGAATTACAGCAGTTCATGGCAGGATTTTGAACTTAAAACATGCGGGGAGAATGTGGGTTGGTCTAGAGAGATATCAGTTTTTGAGTTACCTGTGTTGGACCCTCATAGGTTCTTTATTAGATATTCTAGCCAAATGCATTGAGCTCTAAGATACGTATGCTTTTTAGGGGAGGTAGGTGAGGGTGGGGATGAGGGCATGTTTATTCAGTTTTCAGATTAGAAACACAGAATTAGAAATGCAGAATGTCCCAGTAAAATGTATACACCCCTTAGATGTTAATAGCACAAACAACCAATTGCTTTTTCTATTTCACGATCAACAGTGTTCTTAAAGACAGGATAACATAGTGGTGAAGGCATGGGATGCTCCTGAGTGCCGTGGTCCCAGATTGCTGCTCTGTCAATTGCTGATTGTGGGAACTTGAGCAAGTTTCTTCAACTCGTGGTGCCTCAGTAGTCTCATCTTTAAAATTAAGATAGAAATAGAAATTCCTCATCAGTTTGTTTTGAGGATTAAATGAGTTAATATGTTTAAAGCTCTTATACTTTGTGAAGCATAATAAGTGCTAGATAAACAGTAGTTATTATTATTGTTTCTGTTGTTATAGAACAAGTGATGACCAAATTGGCATTGGTTAACACCTGTCCACTTATTAAAATTTATATTAATATACTTTAATATTACATTAAAGTAATATATGTATATGTACACACATTTTTATTAGAATATGTTGTTGAGTGTGATTCATAACTATTTTGTACCTTTGTCACTCCTCTGATAATTTAACAAATATAAATTTAATGTCAACCATGTACAATTTGACTATGCTAAATGCTGAGGTTACTGAGTTTTAAAATGAAACTAGAACATTTCTTCAACGTTAACACTAAAAAAGGCCTCCAGATAGATAAGATTTAAACCTTTAACAAAAAAAGGAGAGCCATAGAAGTATTGGTGGGATATACGATTGAATGGTTTTATATATTTGGAGTAGAAGAGGCTTTTCTATTTATTTATATGAAAAATCAGAAACCCTAAAGTAGAAGATTGACATATTTGACTAAATAAAATTTCAACTTTTGCCTGAGGGGAGTCTCCAAAACAAAGTCGAGAGGGGAACAGAAACTGGGAAAAATAATGACAGTACATACGATAGACAAGAGTAAATTTAATTACCAATCAGTTGGAAAATGGCAAACAGTCTAAAAGAAAACTACAAGAACAGGCTGTTTACAGAAAAAGAAGTGAAAAATGGCAAGCAAAGATAAGCAAAAGTCCTCACTATATTTTAAAGAAATTAAAAACAATTTTTTTTATTTATTGGAAATGAGGGTGCTAGTGGAAGTTAGAAAGATATATGAACAGATAACTAACATTTCCAGAGTTCTGGAATCAAGGGAGAATATACTCTGGGGGCAGGATTGTCTTGACCTTTGCCCTGAGTACCTGGCCACCTCTCTACTTACAAGATACTCTGTTGAGTAGAATGCTCCTGCAGGCTCCTTGCCTTGGAAAAATGCCTTGGCAAGTTACCTGTGATTTAATGAGGCCTTCCAGCTGTGCATTAGTCACAGCTAGCAATTACTTCACATTCATATGAGCCAAGCATGTTCAACATTTAAAAAGCCTCTCTTCTGAAAGAGCCTGAATTGGCTGGTGTGTGGCCGTTTGGTTGGGTTTTGAGATTGCTTTCTGAGACCTTCTACTGCAGATCCCTGTGTACATCTTCCTCAGGGGCCCCCACTCTAGAGGAGAACAAAATGAAGCAAATCCTTAGGGCTTCTGGAGGAGAAGGGACTAGATGGGTTTGCTTATGGGTTCATTTACCCAGTAAATATTTATTGAGTGCTTACTGTGTATCAGATAGTATTCTGATCATTGGGCAAATAGGGGTGAACATACGTTTTCATGGAGCTTATCTTTTAGGGGAGTGAGGACAGATAATTTAAAAAATTAAGAATTTCAGATGACTGCTATGAAAAAGATGAAATCAGGTAATAAAGAGTAAAGGGTAGAGGTGCTTAGATAAATATATATATATATATGTATATACACATTATGTATGAGCAAAATAGTGCTTCTCAAACTTTAGTGTACATCAGAGTTACTAGCAGGACTTATTAAAACACAGATTGTTTGGCCCTGTCCCCAGAGTTTCTAATTCAGTAGGGGCCTGGTGTGGGGCGTGGGAAACAAATTTTCAGGTGCCACTGCTGCTGCTCTGGAGACACTTTGAGAACCACTGGAGCTGGGCAGAGGGTGATCCTGGAAAGCCTCTGCAAAGAGGTGATATTTGGTTAGAGACCTTAATGACGAGAAGCAACCATTCATGTGAAGATGAGCAGTGGTGGGGAATGTAGGCTGGGAATGTGCAAAGTAGAAAAGCTGTTTGTGGTTTGAAGAAAGCAAAAAGGCTCTGAGGCTGCAATGTAATGAATGGAGACAGTGGCAGCAGATAAAAGCAGAGAGGAAGATAGTCTGAAGATCTGCCATGCAGAGTGATTATCCTCTGCTCTGAGTGCACGCTTAACAAAAACCTCCAACCATACTGGAGCCCACCCCAAGAGAGAGACTCAGATTTCATTAATCTGGGTGGCACTTAAGTATTTTTCAAAACTCCTGAGATGATTCTACTAAGCAGCAAAGGCTGAGAATGATGGATAGGGGTCCTTTGCAGCCATGGGAAGTTAAGATTTTATTTCAAGTGTCATGAAAACCATTGGGGAGTTTTAAGCCGTAGAGGACATAATTAGGGGGTAGTTTCTGGCTGCTGGTTGTAGAATGGATTTTGTAAGAGATTAAGAATGAGTGAGGAGAACAGTCAGAAAATGTCATAATTGTCCAGGTTAAAAGTGATGTTGGCTTATTTTATGTGATAGTGATGGGGATGATGAAAAATGAGAAACAGGATGGTAGATGGGATTTTGGGGGTAGAGCAGAAAGGATTTGCTGATGGATGGGAGGATATGAGCAGTGAGAGAGTGAGTGAATTCAAAGATGGCTCCAAGGTAACCTTTTAACTGGTGAAAGGTGACACTGTTAACTAAGAACGCTGGAGTAGAAACAGGTTTATTGAGAAATGACAAAATTTTGTTTTGGATTTATTAACTCCAAGATGCCTTTTTGGAACAGTTAAGAACCAGGTTGTTTTTAGAGAAAGGGAGTGGGACTGAGGGTAGACAGTTGCCTTACTCCTTTGACAGGCTTGTGATAGCTAGCTGGGATAGGATTATTTTTTATGTGGACTTTATATGCATTTTGAAATATGTAAACTTTCCTGTAATGTGTGGCTTAAATTTTTTTTTGTTTTCACTCACTACCACCCATGGCAAATATTTGGCTTTCTAAGGGGGTAAATAGAATCAGAGTAGGAACTTTCTAGAGGTTTAAACCTGTGAGCCTAGTGGAACATGGTAGGCACTCAGTGTATAGTTGTTGAATGAATGAATGCATGAACTCACTTTTATATATCAATCCCATTTAGCATTTTGATGAAAGATGTGGGTTCATATCATATTGTATAGGGAACATCAAATATCCAGTGGTTAAAGATTATGTCTCAATTATTACCATAAAGTAACTGTAGAATGAATCCACTGAATCAAAAGGGGCAGAGGGTTTTGGTATAAACGGTGTTTTGTTCCTTGGGTTATCCTTGGTAAAGGGGCAGTAAATAGGATCTAAGACCCCTGTGGGTTTCTAGTCCCATGTCTCTGATCATCTATTTGCCCTTTGTCATGAGCCAGTATAATCTGTGTGATTTCAGCAAAATCAGCCCAAGTTTGGGATCTGCCTTCACAGAAAGTCCTCCTACTTCTCTGCATGCCAGAGCCTGCCAGGGGGAATGTTCAGAGATCAGAGGCAAGAACTCCCATAAGCCAGCTTGGTGCTGTGTATGATAATCTAGTTGGGATCATACCTGATTATCTGAGATTTCACAGATGATGAACATCTGTCTATGAGTGCCTTTTCTGATAAACCAGAAGTCAGAATTTGTTTTTGGAGAATTTGTTAAGGAGAATCAATTCTACAACTAGGGAGATCAGAGAGGCTGCTGAGAACTGTTCCCAGACTGTATTCAGATGCCCAGATTTGTGAATGAGCAAGTGGAATCTCTCCCTAGTCCAGGATGCTGTATCTGAAGGTTATGAAATAGACATCTGCACTCATTTGTCCTTATCAACCCCATCCAGGGACAAGTGATTCCACTTCAATCTTGTGTAATGGGGTAAAAAGTTAAACTCATGATCTTAACAGCTGTCACTCAAGTTCTTCTCAAGGAGGAAAAAACCCTATTTGTGAAAATACCTTGATAATTCACTTAGGGATACAAAAGGAAACCAGAGAACAAATCAGAAGCTAGACTCAAGGTAGCAGAGGAGAATGGCTAGGTTGATACCCTTACATAACAAGGGGAATTCATTGTTCTCTTTCTAAGGAGGTAAACAGAGGGAAGAGGGAGGAGAGAGAAACTTCAGGGTGAAGGGACCTGAGGAAATAACGTAGTAGTAGGATGGCTGAAAACTAATTTAAGAAGGGAGATGTTCAATGTTCAGTTGGAAATTGTTTACTTTGCTGAAATGTAAACTCCCTTATGCTTCCCTTTAAATAATTGATAAAGTCTCTTATATTAATGGATGCATTGTGTGTGTGGGATTTATGAGTGGGGAACTCAGGAAAGTCTGAGCTTCATATCCAGTGTAATGGTGGAGAATAGAGAGGGCTATTGGAAGTGGGAGTTGAGATGACTTTGAGAATGCAAGTTCTGCCTCCACCTCCACCATGCATGTACCTAGGGAATCCTCAGAAATTTGGGGCAGAGCTTTGGCAGAAGACTCCAAATCCAGGTCACATTTGCATTATAACATTTTGGATAGCAAAGACAATTTCTCTTGACAAAATTTAGGGTTCTCTCTCTGTTAAAGTGATTTGGCTCATCTTCAGCTTTGCTGGATGTTTCATTAAACCCGTGCTTCTGACTCAGGGGCCTCTCCACTGGCTGCTTCCAACTAGTAGAGTGTCCTTTGTTTGACTTTTCTCTGTTTTGGATCTTGTTCTCCTTCTCTTGCCCCCCTCAGCTTTGTGGGAGGCCAGTTCTTCAGTTCCACAGCTGGGGGTCTCTTGTACCCCGTCCAGCACCTGAATTCAGCCAGACCTCTAATAACCAGGGAAGGGAGATCAGACATGACTAATATTCAGGGAAATTGTTTTCCTGAGCATAAGCATGGGTGGGGCATTTGTTTTTCAAAGACCATATATTGCATGATCAGATAGATTTAAACCAGAAAGGAATATGGTATATCAGGTAACTTTAAAAGGTCACCGAAGAGAGGAAGAAGCAATAGAAGATTCACTAGTAGCCGTATTGTAACTCCTAGAACCAGTGCCTTGAAAGTACTCTCCATGACGAAAACGTCACAGTCAGCACACATGTTTTTGGAGGAAATATTTACAATTGCTAATATAATAGAATTAAAAAATATATTTTAATATTTTTACTGAGTCTATTTTGCTACTTCAGATTTTACTAAATCTAAGTAGGCAGAATTGTAAGATAGGAATGTGGTTTATATGTGGATATTAACCTTTTGACTTCACTAGAGCAGTTGCCTAATATTCTCCTATAATGAAGTTGTTTCCAGTAATAAAATTGCATTGCAAAAACTGCTTAGGTTATCTGAGGCCAAAATTAGACACCTAGAATAGCAGGAAAATAATTCTCGCCTGAGGGCTGCTTTAGACAGGGGAAGCATGGTTGTGAAATATTGTATTGTGTTCCCTTCTGTAGAAGTTGCTACTTAGGAGGCTGTTTGTGTTCTAGCTAAGAGTCTGGAGGTGGGAATGATGGAACTAGTGGGCTAAGAAGGTCAGGGATACAATATGTTACATGACTGGAATGGCTATAGAACTTATGGTCCATGATTAAGTTTGGTGAAGGTATAATTACAAAATGAACAAACATACATGTTTTCATGCCATACTTATCTCTGAAATAAAATTGCATGTAAGTACCTATAATGGTCTGCTATTGTCTGTGCAGCCCTTCCTCCAGCCTTTCTTCTGGCAACAGCACTCTCTTCCCTTTGGGAATGACTCGAGTGTCCAGTGGATACTGCCTTGTGCTTCACATGACCCTGCTCTTTCCCTGCTTCCATTTGCTGTCTTACCAGGGCCACAGTGGACTGTCCAGGTTGGGTACCTGAATTAAGCTGGCTCTTCCCCTGAAATTTTCAAGCGTATTAGAAAAGAGTCAGTTCCTTTGGCTGTGGAATTTATAAGAGGTGAAACCCAGGAGCTTCTGACAGCCGGGTTTGCTGCCAGAGGAGGAAGCCGGTCTGCAGTGAGAAGGTCAGACCGTGGAGAGAAGCATACCTCCTGTAGTTTGAGTGTTCAATCCCTTAATAACACAGGCTATTTTAGCATTCTTCTAATATATTTTAATTTTGCTTTAAAGTAATCTAATCTGGATTTCTGTCACTTTACAACAACAGAAATTCCAGCGAACACATAGGCACTGTCCATAGGAAGGACGTTTTATTAAAGACTAGAAGACTGTTGTCATCAAAATAATTCTGAGGTTTAAAACACTCTGAACTGGTTGCTTGTGGGACGTGACTGAGGAACATGAACTTGTGTTGGTAGAAATCCCATTGATTGATTGAGTGATTTATTGTCTTCTGATAAATATTTAATGGTTCACAAGGCCAGTCCAGAAACCTGAAGACTAATCTGTCTCTTTTGATTAGCAGGACAGTTGTCGAAACTCATTCTGTCTTTGTAATAAGCATTCGTGATTAATTTACCAGGACTGATAGGATCCTGTCACTGTGACCCCTAACTGAGCAAACAAGTCCTTTCTCAAACCTGAATGAGAACAGCCTGGGTGTTTACACTCAAGACTATTTATTGGCAACATAATTTAGCAGTGAAAGTTTTCTTTACAATCCTTCTATCCCGTGATAGCCTCTTTTCTTCTCTGTGGGATTCCCTGGTGTTCAAGAAAGTGCTCTTTCAGGAAGTCAAGGGACATTCTCTAGACTTTTAACTTTATTTATGTCCTATCTTAAACCTTCCCAGCCCTAAGTTAGTACCCTGCTAGTGATTAGTTCAAGAATGTGATAACCTGCTCTGTGCTGAAGTGAAATTCATCAATAATGGCCTATTTTGTTGGTCTTTTCAGTTAGCACTTGGCTTTTAATTCACCAGATGAGTTAGTTGTGGATTGAAGGTGCATAGCAAGAAGGAAAATTTTTTTGTGGAAGCAGCACCCAGGTGCCAGCAGTAGACGTCATTAAATTTATTGATGCTGAAATTCTTTTATTGGAGAGCCTGTCCATAACCATTCTTGGTAAGCAATATTTTATCTCAAGTCTATTTTCTTGTGGGGATCCTACATCATTGCACTTGTGTGGATGAATCATGCCTAATATGGTTGGCAAATCTCTTCTTGAGTTGTAGCTCCCATAATTCTCACATGTTGTGGGAGGGACCCAGTGAGAGATAACTGAATTATGTTGGCGGTTTCCCCCATACTGTTCTCGTGGTAGTGAATAAGTCTCATGAGATCTGATGGTTTTGTAAGGGGTTTCCCCTTTCACTTGGCTCTCATTCTCTCTTGCCTGCTGCCATGTAAGGTATGCCTTTCACCTTCCGCCATGATTGTGAGGCCTCCCCAGCCATGTGGAACTGTGAGTTCATTAAACCTATTTTCCTTTATAAGTTACCCAGTCTTGGGTATGTTTTTATCAGCAGCATGAAAATGGACTAATACCATGCCTTCATGCACTGTAAGAATAGGCACTATTTGTAGAGAGCTGCCCTGTGCCAGATATAGCTGATGCCTCCACACTGTATCTCATTGAATTCAATTTTGAGAACAATGTTATGAAGTAGGTATTGTTATCCTTAGAGATAACATACAGAGAAGTTAATCAGGTTGGCTGAGGTCATATGACTAATGCGGAGATGTAACTCGGGTTTGCTGACTCTGAAGCTTCTTTTGTCTATATAATTTCCAAAGTTTGATTTTCCGTACCATTCTAATAAACCCAGAAGACACTTACCAGTGCTGCTTCCTTCAAATTGGACTCCTTGCCTATATGAGTTACCTTCTTACCTGCCTTTAGTTGTGGTGTGGGCAGTGGGTGCTGTGTTAATCCCAAGGGAACAGAAAACCTCTGGAAGCCCCCCATGGATCATGACTTAACCTAGCTGTGGAAGAGTCTTGATATCAACCAAGAATCACTAAATGATGATGCACAGGCCGAGTGCAAGTTGCTTGTCTGCCATTTTGCTCAGAGGTTAATTCCTCAGGGTAATTGGGAATTATTGCATGTTACCTTAGGGTGGTTGAGTTATTGATTGAGAACCTGTGATTCTGATTCCTAGAGGCATATTGGAGTTCAGATCTGAAGGTTCTAAATGGACCACAATCATGCTCTTACTTATATATTAATATATCAGTAATGAACATCTCATCATTTACTCAATTTTAGAAGCATCTGGATTGAAAAATATATTAATATTCTCCTACCAAACTGAATTACATCTCAGACATCTAAGGATCAACATTTTTTCTATGTGTTTTTGTTATCTTTTCTAAGTGTTTTAAACAGTTCTTCGTGTATTCCAGAGTTGTTTTTTTTTCTAAAATATTGCTCTATTTTTGCTAGCTTCCTGAGTAGACACCAATGCCACAGTAGAATAAATCTGCATGTATTTTTACTGGTCTACACCTTGGCAACAATACACATCTCCATGATGGGACAGAACTGAAATAATTTTGCCCTGTGTGTACATGGCTGTTTGTTTTTAAAAATTTTTCTGACTCAACTGTGACTGACTACATAATACTGGGACTGACATCCTATCATTTGGATACATGGATATTTAGAACTGAAAGCTCATGAGAGACAATATGGAGGGCAATAAACTGGCATGAAAAGCCTTATGTTTTTCCATACCAGCTAAAGGCTCTTGATCCTCTTTTTCTCTTGGCCTTAGAATGAGGTGACTGAGTGAAGTGAAACGAAATGCAAGTTTCATTTCAACTTAAAAGCTGGAATTCTCAAATGCCAAATAATTGGAGATTTGCTTTCTGAGGTTTGATCACAAAACATTTTGTAAATAGCAGAAAACTGACCACACTTTATGTTGTTCACTGTGTTGGAATAGAATTTAAAGACAGGAAGGTCTGCAGAGAGCCTCAGCTTAGTTTCTCAGATGTCTTGCCTCCTGTTTCCTTCAAAATGATCAGGAGAGATTTTAATCTCTATGGTTTTTCAGCATCTGTGGTTTCTTTCATGAGCAAGCATCATAGTGGGTGTCAAGAATTATATGCTAATTTAGTATAATACGATGGCATCATGTAATGCGTGTGCACTTGAGAATAATAGTTTTGGAGGCGCTTCTTTGCTGAAGTATGATTATATTCAGAAACGACTAGCTTTGTAAGTGATAGTAGCTACTGACTTCTATGAATTTCACACTTAAGTTCATTAATGACAGGGACTGTTTTTGGTATTCTGGGATATGCACTATTTCTAACCATCTTTGTTCTTTCTCTACATGGCAGTTAGGAAAGAACCTCTGACAGAATCTAGGAACTAACAATCAGTAATAATTTTGATTTATTTTAATTTGGAGGCTAAAGTGTATTACAGGAAATTGTCTCTTCGAGAGGAAACATTTAAAAAGTATTTTAAGAATTTAAGAGGAAGCTATGTGGAGAATTATCATCCTGGAATTAGAAACAGTTTCTAATTCCAGAGGGCATGATATGTATTCATTTTCTAGGCGGTGTATATACCAGTTACTATCAGAATATGCTACGTTTTAGGAACAGGTATCATTTCCATCAGTCTTTTCCTTCCCATTCCTATACGCTTTACCTTAGTTTAAGCATCTGTTACCACCACTCTTCTAGATAGTTGTAGGAGTCTCCTAGCTTTTCTCCTGGCTCTCAGTCTTTTCTTAATACAGCTTTGCAGACACTCATCAGATAGATCAAACCCAGATGGGATCAGGTAAAAGCCTTTGATGGCTTCCCAGTGCCTACCAAATAAAACCCAAACACTGCAGCTTTGCAGTGATGGTCCTTGACAGTCTGGTGTGAGTCCAGCCTTGTTCCTGTAACTCTAGCCAGAACTCTGTGTCCTGGTTGATTCAACTACTTTATTTTTATTTTTTATTTAATTTTTTTCTTTATTTCTTCTAAAAAAAAAAAAGAAATGGGATACATGTGCAGAACATGCAGGTTTGTTACATAAGTATATGTGTACCATGGTGGTTTGCTGCTCCTATTGATCTGTCCTCCCCTTACTCCCCCATCCCCCATCAGGCCCTGGTGTGTGTTGTTCCCCTCTCTGTGTCCAAGTGTTCTCATTATTTAACTCCCACTTATGAGTGAGAACATGCAGTGTTTGGTTTTCTGTTCCTGTGTTAGTTTGCTGAGGATGATGGCTTCCAGCTTCATCCATGTGCCGGCAAAGGACATGATCTCATGCCATTTTATGGCTGCATAGTATTCCACGGTATATATGTACCACATTTTCTTTTTTTTCCTTTCCTTTTTTAAACTTTTTATTATTATTTTTTAATTTTACCCTAAGTTCTGGGATACATGTGCAGAATGTGCAGGTTTGTTACATAGGTATACATGTGCAATGGTGGTTTGCTGCACCTATCAACCCGTCATCTAGGTTTTAAGCCTCGCATGCATTAGGTATTTGTCATAATGCTCTCCCTCCCCTTGCCCCCCATCCTCTGACAGGCCCCGGTGTGTGATGTTCCCCTCCCTGTGCCCATTTGTTCTCATTGTTCAGCTCCCACTTATGAATGAGAACATGTGGTGTTTGGTTTTCTGTTGCTGTGTTAGTTTGCTGAGAATGATAGCTTCCAGCTTCATCCATGTCCCTGCAGAGGACATGAACTCATTCTTTTTTATGGCTGCATAGTATTCCATGGTGTATATGTGCCACATGTTCTTTATCCAGTTTATCATTGATGAACATTTGGGTTGGTTACAAGTCTATGCTTTGTAAATAGTGCTTCAGTAAACATATGTACCACATTTTCTTTATCCAGTCGGTCATTGATGGGCATTTGGGTTGGTTCCATGTCTTTGCTGTTGTAAATAGTGCTGCAGTGAACATACATGTGCATGTGTCTTTATAGTACAATGATTTATGATCTTTTGCATATATACCCAGTAATGGGATTACTGGGTCAAATGGTATTTCTAGTTCTAGATCCTTGAGGAATCGCCACATTTTCTTCCACAATGGTTGAACTAATTTACATTCCTACCAACAGTGTAAAAGCATTTCTATTTCTCCACAGCCTCGCCAGCATCTGCTGTTTCCTGACTTTTTAATAATCGCCATTCTGACTGGCATGAGGTGGTATATCATTGTGGTTTTGCTTTGAATTTCTCTGATGATCAGTGATGTCGAGCTTTTTTTCATATGTTTGTTGGCCATGTAAATGTCTTCTTTTGAGAAGTGTCTGTTCATGTCCTTTGACCACTTTTTGATGAGGTCGTTTGTTTCTTTCTTGTAAATTTGTTTAGTTCCTTGTAAATTCTGGATATTAGACCTTTGTCAGATGGGTAGATTGCAAAAATTTTCTCCCATTCTGTAGGTTTCCTGTTCACTCTGATGATAGTTTTCTTTGCTATGCAGAAGCTCTTTAGTTCAATTATATCCCATTTATCAATTTTGGCTTCTGTTGCACTTGCTTTTGGTGTTTTTGTCATGAAGGCTTTACCCATGTCAACTACTTTCTTTACTTGGTTATTCTCTGTTTTTCCCTTCATAGGCATTTGCTTGTGCCACCTCTTTTGATATTGTTCTCCTTCTATCTTATAATCAAGTCAAGCCCAACTATTCAGGCCTTTTTAAAAGCTTTTAATTCCATACATTTTTTTCCAACTCACTTCCACTAGGAATTATCTTTTCTTTCTTTAACTCTGCTAGAGTACTGAAACTCACTTAAAGCACTGTGATTGTTCCTTTGTGTTATAATTATTTCTTGTGTATAAGTTCTTTATGTTGTATCCTTCTACTAGATTATGACTTTTTGAGGCAGAGGCCATGTCTTTTGTTTTGTTTTCCTTTGGATAGTACCTTGCAGAGGGTTGACCTTTATAATTGCTAATTGAATGGGCCAGTGGATGAAGGGTTTTAGTTCTGGTGAAATCTCTTTTTTTGTAGCTTCTTTATTCTTGCTTCTTTCTTTGTTTTAGAAGCCTCTCACTAGTATAAAGTTGGTGGATTTTGCATGATATTGGATACATGTAGATATGTTAGTCTGACCTTAGGCTGTTAAGTTGTGACCACTGGCATTCTAGTCTTGGATATAGTTGCCAGTTTGCTGATTCCCTCACATATTCTCAGACCATCTCATTTACAGGGAACAGCCTCCCGACTCGGAGCCTATTGGCCTCTGCTCAACCAGGATAATCCCTCCCAGAGAGCCCCTCATCCTGCTTTAAGCTCTAAATGGAGGAATGTTACTTTTTATGCCAAATGCCTTATTTTGCCCATGCCCTTCCTTATTTTCTTGAGCATATTCCTTCTATCCAAAGTTAAATTCTGTGATAATTGTTGGTTTCCATTATTTTTATTTTTTATCCTCAGTGATTTAATTTTATCATACAAGATCTATCAAATATTTTCCATGTTTTAAGTTGTCCTGAAGCAGATCCACGTTATTAATAGACTAATTTTAATCTTGACAAAATCAAATGCAAAGTGATCCCAAGTTTATTTCTGGTTCTAAATGATCAAAAAGACCATCATATTTCTGGCTTATCTCAATTTTCTCTCATGTGGCTTCCCTTGTCTAGTAGCTTTTATATTTGTATAGTTTCATTTTATTAGCTGATAGCAACTCTTTGGTTAAGGGTTTGGTGGGATAAAAAGTTTACATATGAGTTAATTAGCCTTTTTTTTGGTGAGGAAGAAAACTTAAATATTCTATGAATCCATATTATTTCTAGTTTCCTTTTGTACCAGGTTACCAAGTTATAAAGCAGGGGTGTCTAATCTTTTGGCTTCCCTGGTCCACATTAGAAGAAGAATTGTCTTGGACCACACATAAAATACACTAATATTAACCATAGCTTATGAGCTAAAAAAAAAGAATCGCAAAAAAAAACTCATCATATTTTAAGGAAGTTTACGAATTTGTGTTGGGCTGCATTCAAAGCTGTCCTGGACCACATGCAGCCACAGGCCATGGGTTAGACAAGTTTGCTCCAAACTAAACTATACACCTTATTCTAAAATTGCATTAAATGAAACACATGGCATCTAACCACACTGATCTTTGCTTTAGAAAGTATTTCAAAATCTTTCAAGTGGCACACTTCAAGATGTGACACTCTGATGGTCACTATAAATGTCAAGTTAGCTTGATAGTGAAAATATGCCAGAACACTCATAGCAGGAGAGTTTAGTAATAATAGCTACTATTTATTACATGCCAACTATGTATGAATATTTACACCCTTACCTCATTCAATCCTCACACCACAGAGATAATGTGAGCTGTGAAATGTACTCTACTCTCAAGCACAGGAGCTATGTAACTTGTCCAAGGCCACTCACATATCTAGTAAGTGGGAGAGTTGAGCTTTAAATTCAGGCATTTTGGTTTCGGAATCTGTGCTCTTGTGCACTAATCTGTATTGCCTCTTAATTACTACAGGGTTCTCAAACTTTGGCATGCATAAGGATCATCTTGGGGAGCTGCCAAGATATATCATCACTCACTCTACCAGGATTACTGTTCTAGTACAGTATACCGAAATATACTCTAGAAAGGGAATTAGAAAATTTTTGTGTGTGTGCCCCAAACTAGCTATGTGACTTCGGCCAAATCACTTGTATTCGTCAGGGTTCTCCAGAGAAACAGAACTAATATGATATGTGTATATACAGATATAGAGAGAAAGAGATTTATTATTAAGAATTGGCTCATGATTATGGATGTTGGTGAGTTCAAAATCTGTAGTGTTGACTGGCAGGCAGAGACTCAGGAGAACTGATGGTGCAGTTGATGTCTGAAATCAGTCTTCTCCAGAATTCCCTCTTGCTTGGGGATGCTGGTCTTTTTGTTCTATTCAGGTCTTCTACTGATTGGATAAGACCTACCCACATTGTGGACGGTGATCTGCTTTACCCCAAATTTGCAGACTTAAATGTTAATCCCATCCAAAAAATATTCACCAAGTTGACACATAAAATTATTCATCATTTGACTCAACCCCTCTGAGTTCCATAGATCAAATCTCATTGGGAAGATCACCAGGGATTGGGCCAGATGGTTATAACTACATAATAGATGCACCAAAGTGGTGACCAGTGGAACACACCCTGAAAAGTGATGACTTTAGTTTGGCTCATCTAGAGTTGTTTTTTTAAAGCAACCAGTGTTTAAAAAAATTGTTTGAATTACCAGAAGTTGCTAACAAGTTCTACATAAAAATCTGTATTTCTAGTTTCTTGGGAAAAAAAACAACAACAAGCAAGTGATGATCTGGCAACACTGCATGACAACAGTGTAGCTGAGCCACAGATGCTACCTGTAGGAGTGGCTTGCAACCTCCCAAATGCCTACCACTCCTCCCATCTCATTCACCTGGTTCATTGCACTTATTTCTGTGCACTTCAGAGCTCTTGTAGGTGTTTAAGTTTTTAATCCTTGCCTCCATAGCTACTAAACATCTGTGGCACCTCCACCTCTCAATTATAAATGACAAAGAGAGAACTAGGATTTCTGTAACACAGTGAATGCCCGAGCTTGGGCTGGAAAACAGAGCTATCTCTTCATTGTGAGTGTGTGTGGTTTATCACCGTTCCCAGAGTTCCCTTCTCTGGGTTCCTCAGATCACTGCCTTCTTTCACATTAATAAAAAACATGCTTTTATATTCCTGCATACTTCTTTTTCATAGGAGGTGATAGAAATTGTGAGCTGCCTTCTTCAGAGTCACAGTGGGGTCACTAGATAAAAAGATGGAGGAACATTGATGTAAGAATAGAAGCTGCTAATTTTGCATGGAGTTGAGTTAGTTCATGAAGCAATTTCAAATGTAAGAATTACTTTCCTTTTAGCAAGGCTGGCTTTATAGGAAAACAGAATGATCAGTCTAATAGTAAGATTTCATTTTACATAGCCTCATTACTTCCCCACTTGTTCCCTGAATGCTCAAATTACTTCAACCAGGACAAATAGCAGTTCATATAGCAGAGATTGAGAGTGGCAACACATGGCTTAAATTGACAAAGGAACAAAATGGTGATATTAGAGCCATACTGCAAATACATTTTGGTGGGGGGACTAGGGAAAAGATGAAACCAAGGGACACTGTATAGTCTGAAAGCTGCAGAAGGGAAAAGTGTACAATAATGGAGAAGCTTAGAGGACCAAGATTTGCTTTACCATCTGTGCAGTATGACTGGCACAGCCACATCTTTTCTTTTCATGTTAAAATGTCTATGACCATTTTTGGGGGGGACAAAATAGATACAAATTGTCATTAGGGAATTGAGAATTAATTCAATCAGCCATATGGTTTGCAAACAAGCTTTACTTTTCTGTGTTTAAAAAATGCATTTAAGATGTATAGCATTATTATGGTTTCTCTAGAAGTCATCCTTCATAAAAGTAATTCGGTAATGTTAGAATCTCTGTCAGTTTCTTGGCAAATAGTATTCGATTATAAATTTATGCTCCACAGGACACACAATTTTAGAAATGTTCTGGAATGTTTCCAAATTTTATTTTGGAACTTGGCATTTGGTTTCTCTTTAATAATCTCAATCAATAATGGTTTATACTAGTCATAAATGTGTTAGCTTTAAATAGCTGCCATATTCCATTTCAGTAGAAATGCTTTTCCCTTTCCCATAGTGTGTATTTGAATATTCATTTTTGTGTGCAAAGTTTTTTCCTTGATACTTGGATTCCTGTGGATAAATTATTTGAAGGTCATTTGGGAAGGTGGAGAGAGAGAGAGAGAGAGAGACAGCATGCATAGGTTTTAATGTCTAACATTAGATTTTTTGCTTGGGAGGTGTATGCTTGCCTCTAGATTTTTCATTCTTAGAACATTTTCTATTACTTTTTATTTCTATTAATTTTGAAGATATCAGGATCATTATTAACTCTAGCCAGTTGCTTATTTAAATTTTGAATAGATTTATAGCTTTTTTATTTTTAAATCTACTTAAGAGTTTATTTATATATCCCTTTTCCTTGAAATCATAGAAAGAGAACTATTATACTTAATACTAGTTTTGTGCTTCCTATGGTATCTTTTGGAATAACCTTAGTAAAGGACTGACTATAGCTGCTGGAGGATTGCTTATTATGCTTTTCTGCTAGGAACTGTAGTCTTATAATATTAATATTTGGCTCAGACAAAATAAGCTTAGGTCCTAGGGCCGTGGCAGTTAACGTCTTTTTTCTCCAACCAAATAATAGACTCTATGTGAGAGGTGGTTTTGGAAATGAAACTTTAGACCTTAGGGGTTGTTTTGATTTACAGGATAGGTGATAATGGTGCTTTCTCCTGGAACAAAGGATGAGATATTTCCTGCCTCTTCAACTGAGGTAAAGAATGGAAAGTAACAAGAAATATACTGTGTTTTAGAATATAAATAAATGGACTGGGAGGAAGGCTGTATCTGTTTGAAGTAGTTATTCTATTATAATTAGTAACAAAAATAATTTGTATTTGAGTAATATAAGTGATCAAACTATCCTTGGAATGTATATGGCATAGTATACAGTAAAGTTGTTTTTAATGAGAGAAAAGTATATTGTAAAAGACTCTATGCCCTCAGAATAGCTTGCAGAGTTTGTTCATAACTCCTTTATCTTAATTCTTATCCTCCTTCTCCCTTTAAACATCTCTAAACACAAAAGGAATGATGGTACATGTATTAATAAGTCATTTAGGATGCCAATGTAGAGACCACCCAGCATACCTATGAGCAGACTGCTGATGCTCAGAGTCACCACTTGCAGTTTGGGACATTTAAAGTGGAGTAAAATATAAATGGCTTATCTGTGTGACCACTTGATTAACCACAGGTGGATTATCCTTAGTGACTTCAAAATTTATCGTTAGTTTTTCTCTTCAACTCAGAGTTCTTCTGGATCATCCATCACTGTGTGGTAACTAACGTAAACTAATTTAATTTCTTTTTAATTTTTAATTTTTGTGGGTACACAGTAGGTATATATATTTATGGGGTACTTGAGATATTTCGGTACAGGCACACATGCCTAATAATCACATCAGGGTAAGTGGAGCATCCATTTCCTCAATTATTTGCCCTTTCTTTGTGTTACAATGATCTGATTATACTTTTAGTTATTATAAAATGTATAATACATTATTGTTCACTGTAGGCACTCTTTTGTGCTATCAAATACTAAGCCTTATTCATTCTAAGTATGATTTTGTACCCATTAATCATCCCCACTCCCCATTCCCCCATTACCTTTCCCAGCCTCTAGTAATTATCTTTCTACTATCTCCATGGGTTTGTTTTTATTTTTAGCTTCCACAAATAAGTGAGAACATGCAAAATTTGTCATTCTGTGCCTGACTTAACATAATGTCCTCCAGTTCTGCCTATGTTTTTGCAAGTGGAAGGATATCATTCTTTTTTATGACTGAATAGTACTTGATTGTGTATATGCACCACATTTTCTTTATCCATTTGTCTCTTGATGGACACTTATGTTGATTCCAAATATAGGCTATTGTGAACAGTGTTGCAGCAAACATGAGAGTACAGATATCTCTTTGATATACTGATTTCCTTTCTTCTGAGTATATACCTAGCAGTAGGATTGCTGGATCATATGTTAGCTCTATTTTTAGTTTTTTGAGGAACCTCCAAACCGTTCTCCATAGTGGTTGTACTAATTTACAACCACTATGGATTGTACCACCTATGGATGAAGGTTCCCTTTTCTTCACATCCTTGTCAGCATTTGTTATTGACTGAATTTGGTTAAAAGCCATTTTAACTGGGGTGAGATGATATCTCATTGTAGTTTTGATTTGTATTTCTTTGATGATCAATGATGTTGAGCATCTTTTTATATGCCTGTTTGCCTTTTGCATGTCTTCTTTTGAGAAATATCTATTCAGATCTTTTGCCCATTTAAAAGTCAGATTGTTAGATTTTTTCCTATAGAGTTGTTTGAGCTCTTACATACTCTGGTTATTAATCCCTTGTTAGATGGACAGTTTGTGAATATTTTCTCCCCATTCTGTGTGATGTCTCTTCACTTTGTGGGTTGTTTCTTTTGCTGTGCAGAGCTTTTTAACTTGATGTGATCCCATCTGCCCGTTTTTGCTTTGGTTGCCTTTGCTTGTAGGGTATTAATCAAGAAATCTTTGCCCAGTTCAATGTCCTAGAGAGTTTTCCCGATGTTTTCTGGTAGTAGTTTCACAGTTTGAGGTCTTAGATTTAAGTCTTTAATTCATTTTGATTTGATTTTTGTATATTGTGAGAGATAGGGATCTAATTTCATTCTTCTGCATGTGGATGGCTATCCAGTTTTCCCAGCATCATTTATTGAAGAGGAGATCCTTTCCCCAATGTATGTTTTTGTCACCTTTGTCAAAAGTGAGTTTGCTGTAGAGGTATGGATTTGTTTCTGGGTTCTCTATTCTGTTCCATTAGTCTATGTATCTGTTTTTAAAACCAGAGTACCATGCTGTTTTGGTTACTGTAGCTTTGTAGTATAACTTGAAGTCGGATAATGTAATTTGTCTAGTTTTCTTCTTTTTGCTTAGGTTAGCTTTGGCTATGGTGTGTCTTTTGTGGTTTTATATAAATTTTTAGGATTGTTTTCTCTCTTTCTGTGAAGAATGCCATTGGTATTTTGATAGAGATGGCATTGAATCTGTAGATTTCTTTCAGTAGTATGAACGTTCTAACAGTATTAATTCTTCCAATCCATGAACATGGAAGAATCTTTGAGTTCTTTGTGTCCTTTTTCATGTCTTTCATAAATGTTGTATAGTTTTCATTGTAGAGATCTTTCAGTTTTTTGGTTAATTCCTGGGTATTTTATTTTATTTTATTTTATTTGTAGCTAATATAAATGGGATTGCTTCATTGATTTATTTTTCATGTTGTTCATTGTTGGCATATAGACATGCTACTGATTGTTGTATGTTGATTTTGTATCCTGTAACTTTACAAAATTTGTTTATCAGTTCTAATAGTTTTTTGATGGAGTCTTCAGGTTTTTCTAAATATAAGATCATACCATCTGCAAACAAGGAAATTTGACTTCTTCCTTTCCGATTTCAATGCCCTTTATTTCTCTCTTGTCTGATTGCTCTAGCTAGGAGTTCCAATTAATGGTGGTAAAATGGGCATCCTTGTCATGTTCCAGATCTTAGAGGAAAGGCTTTCAGTTTTTTTGCTGTTCAATATGATACTAACTGTGGGTCTGTCTTATATGGCTTTTATTATGTTGAGGTATGTTCTTTTTATACCCTGTTTTTTGAGAGTTTTTATCATGAAGGGATATTGGATTTTATCAAATGCTTTTTCAGCATCAATTGAAATAATATGTTTTTTATCTTTTATTCTATTGATATGATATATCACATTGATTAATTTGTGTGTGTTGAACCATCCTTGCATTCCTAAGATAAATCCCACGTGGTCATGATGAATGATTTTCTAATATGCTATTGAATCTGGTTTGATAGCATTTTATTGATGGTTTTATTGGCCTGTAGTTTTCTTTTATTGATGTATCTTTGTCTGATTTTTGCATCAGGGTAATACTGGACTTGTAGAATGAGCTTGGAAGTATTCCCTCATCCTCTATTTTTTGGCATAGTTTGAGTAGGAGTAGTATTAGTTTTTCTTTAAATATTTGGTAAAATTCAGCAGTGATGGCATCAGGTCCTGGGCTTTTATTTGCTGGGAGACTTTTTACTACAGCTTTGATCTTTTGTTTACTTGTTACTAATCTCTTCAGGGTTTGGATTTCTTCATGGTTCAATCTTCGTAGGTTGTATTTGTCTAGGAATTTATTCATCTTTTCTAGGTTTTCCAATTTATTGGCATATAGTTGCTCATAGCAGCCTCTCATGGTCTTTTGAATTTCTGTGGTATTGGTTGTCATATCTCCTTTAACATCTCTGATTTTATTTATGTAGGTCTTCTGTGTTTTTTTCTTAATCTGGCTAAAGTTTTGTTGATTGTTTTTAATCTTTTCAAAAAATCAGCTTTTAGTTTCATTGATCTTTTGTATTGTTTTCTTCATTTATTTCTGCTTTCATCTTCACTATTTTTTCCTGCTGATTTTGTGTTTGGGTTGCTCTTGCTTTTCTAATCTTTAAGATACACTATTAGATTGCTTATTTGAAGTTTTACTTCTTTTTTGATGTAGGCACTTATAACTATACATTTCCCTTTTAGCACTGTTTTTGCTATATCCCATAGGTTTTAGTATGTTGTGTTTCCTGTATCACTTGTTTCAAAAAAATTTTCAGTTTCCTTCTTAATTTCTTTATTGACCTATTGGCCATTCAGGAACAGGAGCATGTTGTTTAATTTCCATGTGTTTGTATAGTTTCCAAAGTTTCTCTTGTTAATGATTTCTAGGTTTATTCCACTGTGGTTAGAGTCTCACCCAAGGCCCACAGCATGTACTACCTGGCTACCACTCTTGACTATTCAGGGCCCAAGAGCTCTTTAGTCAGCAGATGATGAATCCTGCCAGGACTGGGTTCTTCCCTTCAAGGAAGGGGTTTTCTTCTGGCTCAGGGTGTGTCTAGAAATGTCATCTGGGCATCCAGGAGATAGGGCCTCAGAACTCTGCCTGGTGCCCTATCCTACTATGGCTGAGCTGGTATTCAAGTTGCAAGACAAAGTTCTCTTTACTCTTCCCTCTCCACTCCTCAAGCAGAAGGGAGTCTCTTTTGGAGCTGTGAGCTGTGTTGCCTGTGGTTGTGGAAGAGATGGTGCACGTGAGCTGGTCTCACTAGGTCACATGCCCCCAAGTTCACTGTCTCTGAGCCCAGCACAGCACCAGGACTTTCCCAAGAATTGCAGTCCTTGTGGCCTAGACTGCCTTTCAAGTTTATTTAGGACCTCAGAGTACTTTAGCCAGGGTGATAAGCCTTGCCAGAATTCAGGTTCTGACTTCTGGGATGGGTGATTCCCTTTTGGCTAGGGCTGGCCTGAATTCGCCCTCCATTGAGTTTTGCCTGTATTGCTTTCTGCTGTGACAGGGCAAGACTGAGTTTCAGTGTAAAGTCTAACAATCACTGTGCTCTCCCTTCCCCAGGCACATAGATTCTCTCTTTGAACAATGCAGCTGCTGCAGGGGATGGGGAAGGGATGGCACTGGCAATTCAAGACTGCCTTTCCTACTTCTTCAGTGCCTCTTTCACCAATATGAAGTTAAAACCAGGTACTGTGGTCACTTACCTGATTTTTGGTTCTTATGATGGTGCTTTTTTTTCTGTGAATAGTTGTTCAATTTGGTGTTCCTTCAGGGAGGATGATTGATGGAGGCTACTATTTGGCCATCTTGCTCTGTCTCCATCCATACTAATTTTTTTTTTTTTTTTTTTTTTGAGACAGAGTCTCGCTCTGTCGCCCAGGCTGGAGTGCAGTGGCACAATCTTGGCTTACTGCAAGCTCCGCCTCCTGGGTTCACGCCATTCTCCTGCCTCATCCATACTAATTTTTTTTATATCTGCCTGGGCCCTGTAGCTAGAGTAAGGTCAGAGTCTGGGGCAGAACCAAACATGGAAGCAGAGTCTGCTGCTCCAGCTCAGAGACTAGAGGGTCAGAGAGTTGAATGGGTGCTGACATTGTGGATCCCCAGTGAGAACTTGCTCCTGCAACCTTACAAGAAAAACTGCTTTTCTACAGGAGAATCACCACGTTACATTAGCAGTTTATTTATTTATTTTTTTTGGAATGGAGTCTTGCTCTGTCTTCCAGGCTGAAGTGCAGTGGCATAATCTCAGCTCACTGCAACCTCCGCCTCTCAGGTTCAAGCAATTCTCCTGCCTCAGCCTCCAGGATAGCTGGGATTATAGGCACGTGCCACCACGCCCAGCTAATTTTTGTATTTTTAGTAGAGATGGGGTTTCACCATGTTGGCCAGGCTGTTCTCTTTCTGATCACTTATTGATAATCTTGACCTAAATTTAGAAGTAACTTGGGTATCACTAGATACATATGGGCAACTGGAATGCATTCTAAACTGAGTAATTAGAATTGAAATAATCTGCTCAAAAGTAGGAACACTGCTTTCCATTTTATATTTCTTTATTTACTTTGGGGGTTTCTTTAGTGACTCTTCCAGGACTTGTATGTGGGTTCATTATTTACTTGACAGTTAAAAAGTTGGTCAGAAAAGTTATGTCTGCCTCCTAGTCATAAATGAAAAGGTAAGAAATCCAGAGGAAAAAATTACATATTCTCTCTTAGTTTATTTTTAATATCAATAAAATGTCAGTGCCCTTTAAATGCTGAACTTTATCATGCATATGAACTTTGAATTATTTTTGTTCAGAAGAGAGAAACATGGAAAGAAATTATATGCTCCCTCATATAACTCAAAGGCCTGATCCATCAAAGCTAGAAAAGTTATTGTCATCTTGGGTGACTTTTGATTTCTCCCTTGTTCTTGTAAGGCCTACTCTCTTCCACTCACCAATATCTTCTAGTAGCTTCCCCCTGGTGATGTGTGGCTGGCTGAGTAGCTTCTTGAGAACATAGCCATTATCGAGCTTAATTGTCTTTCACTTATTATTCTAGTGGCATTCTATTACCTCAAGATAACATACAAGTCTAATTTACCTAAGTGGATACTGCTTTTGTGTGTTACATTATGCTTTAGAATTTCAAGGTTCTGAAATTATTTTATGCTTTTTAGGAATCCAAAAATTAAGCTGTTTTCTGTTATTTTCTTTAATCTTCACTAGTAAATGAGATTAACATGCATGGAAATCTGGCCTTGGGAGAACTAAACCCAAGTGGTCACATAAAACCCAGGAACTATGTCAGCCTTAAAAGGCCAATCCATCATTCCTAGCAAGGTGAATGTACCACACAGAATTATCAGAGACCCCCCCTTACAAAATGGTAATAACAAAAATTGTCATTTTTGGGGTACTTTCTAGGTTTCCTTATAAAATGGTAATAACAAAAGTATTCATCATTTTTGGGGTACTTTCTAGGTTTCCAACTCTTTAGAGATATTATTCTAAGGTAATTAACTGGGAAAATAGAAATAGTTAAAAATCACTTTCTTTGCAATGAAGGGCTTCCAGTATACCATGGTGCTAACTTAATTCTCCAGTTTTAGTTTCCATTCCTCTATAAAAAATTATTTTATCTAATCAGAATGGTCTGTTTCTCAACAAAGCAGTCTCTCAATACCAGTACAGGATGCTGATTAGGAAATTAAAATTGTTCTTCTGGAGACTATCTTTGGTTTTTCACTGAATTTCTTATTCTACTGGACGTTTTCAGAACATAGTGCAGGTATTAGTCACTGCAGATTACTCCCCTTACCCCTCTTCTGAGATCTTAGAATGTTCTGGATGATCTGATGGCTGGTTCAGAGATGGCTGTTTTATAAGTTAAGAGTAATTCATTTAAAACAGGGCCCCCAACCCCCAGACCACAGTCTGGTTAGGAACTGGGCCACGCAGCAGGAGGTGAGCTACAGGTGAGTGAACACTATCGCCTGAGCAGTCCACCTCCTGTCAGATCAGTGGCAACATTAGATTTTCATAGGAGTGGTAACTATTTGTGAACTGCATATGCAAGGGATCTAGATTGTGTGTGCCTTATGAGAGTCTAATGCCTGATGATCTGAAGTGGAAGAGTTTCATCCTGAAACAACCTCCCACTCTGGTCCATGGAAAAATTATCTTCCATGAAACTAGTCCCTGGTACCAAAAAGTTTGGCGACCACTGATTTAAAAGGACGATTTACACAAAATCACCCTCAAAGTGCATGTGTGAGTCTAGCATATGTTGTAGTGTACATTTTTTTATAGGGTGTGCGTAGTGGCAATATGTCCTCTATAATAGAGTTGAGATATCTGCTTTCTCAAGGCTAGACTCTGAGTTAATTAGGTGGAGTGATCCTCCTGATGTGTAAGACAGTTCCAGGCAAGTGCTATTTATGGCTGCTTCTCCATTGGTGCCAGCAGTAACTTGACTCTCCCCTCAACTCCCTAAGCCTTTTATCTCTCTCTTACTGAGAGCTTTCATCACCTCCATCCTGTGTTGTAGATCTAGCTATCTACTCTTTTTCTCCCTTCTTGTTTTCCACATTGCTTGACTCATAATGTTTGCTTAATACATATGGTAATCATTGATATTGTACAGCAAATATTTCCAGCTCTCAGTCTTCTGAGCAGATGATAAGATTGTACTTTCCACCATCTTTGGCCAAATGACTCACTTTGACCAAAGAAATGTGATCAGAAGTGATGCAAATTATTTTCAGGTGAAATCATTTAATAGCCACTGCTCAACTCCTACTTTTCCTTCCTATTCACTGTGATGGTATGTAGAGATGAAGTCTGAGTCCCTGAATGACTGCAATGTCCAGAGTCTCCTGCTGACCTGCAAAGTGCATATAGTTTAAACTAGAAATATACTTTTGATTCTTTGAGCCATTGAGATTTTGGGGTGGTTTGTATACAGCATAACCTGACTTATTCTGACAAATGCACTGGACCTGTACTTTCCAATATGATAGCCACCAGCTATATGTGGCTATTGAGCCCCTGAAGTATGGCATCTTATTTCATTTTCTGTTGCTGTAACGGAATACTCAAGACCGAGTAATTTATAGAGAAAAGAAATTTATTTCTCACATTTCTGGAGGCTGGAAAGTCCAAGAGGATGGTACCAGCATCTGATAAGGGCCTTCTTGCTATGTTATCCTATGGTGGGAGGTAAGCAGGCAAGTGAGTGTGTGTAAAAAGAGAGAGCATGGGGGCCAGGCTCACTTAATAAAAACCTAGTCTTGCAATAACAAACCCACTCCCATGACAATAGCATTAATCCATTCATGAGAGTGCAGTCCCCATGACCTAATCACCTCTTAAAGGTTCCACCTCTTAATACTGTCACAATGGCAATTAAATCTCAATGAGAGTTTTGGAGTGAACATTCAAACCATAGCATGTGGCTAGTCCAAATGGAGATGTACTATAAATGTAAAACCTATGCTGAATTTTGAAGACTTAGTATGACAAAAAGTATGTGAACTATCTCAATAATTTTTGAATATTAGTTACATGTTGAAATAATATTTTGGATATATTAGGTTAAATAAAATATAGTATTACAATTTATTTTACCTGGTGCTTTTTACTTTTAAAAAGTTACACATGGTTTGCATTATCTTTCTGTTAGATAGTGCTGCACTGAACTACAAGCTTATTGAAGACAAGAGTTGTATCCGTTTTACCTTTTTTTCCCCCACAACATCCAACAGTGTCTGGGATATGAGATACGCAACATTAATGTAGGTTTAATGAGCAAACTGTGTCTCCATTTATATGTAGTTTAACATTTAACAAATAATGCAGTTCTCAACATGAAGTTTGTTTGTATTTTTGTGTTTAATAATTCCTTCTTGTAATTCCGTTAGCTAAAGAATAACTCAAATCTTTTTCAATCATCAGATAATTGAATATTATATTTTGATGTTATGTTTATGCTATAATAAGAAGGCTGGGGTTATGCCCATTAAATACTTCTCCTGATGAAATTTTTTAGCAAGGTCACTCCTTATGGCTAACATTTTCTTATCTTTGTAAAAATAACAAAGAAGTCCCTGTTTGTTCAGTCATAGTTGTGACCTTTATTTCTTTTCCAATATCTGCCACTTAGGATATTTATTAAATTAGGCCCCTTTGCATGGGGCCTTGTGCTAAAAACCAAAAGGAAACAGAAAAAGAGAAATGGAGCTGCCATGAAGTCCTTCTGCAGCATCAGCTGTGGGGACTGCACATGTGAGGAAGCAATTCTTTGGATTTTTAGATGAGTGAGACAGAAAGTAAAATAGGTGGTAAAAAGAGTCACTGAAAGGAACAACATACCTTAACAAATAAAGGGTGGGGGAAACACAAAGTACCAAATAGGCTGGAAAACATCTTAAGCACTTAATAAATTATAGCTATTGCCATGAAAGTGTACGAACCCAGAAGGAGTTATGGACGGATGCATACTAGGCTGTTCCATTGGCTAAGGAGCGGCAGGGGAGGTGACACAGGGGAAGGGGAAGATAGATACTCTCATCAAAAGACCATAGAATTAGCAAGAACTTGTCCACAAACCAACTTATATACTATTCCATGTGCATAAAATCACATATTATGTGTATGTGCGTAGAAAGATATTACAACAGTGGTTACCAAACTGTAGTGATTCTTTCTCTGTATGGTGGCTGAATCTCAGGTGACTTTTACTTTCTTTGTTACACATTTTGAATTTTTCTCCAAATGAGCATGTATCATCTGTATACTCAGCAAATAATCTGATCTAGCATTTTTTCATTTATGGGTAACATCAGGATAAAGATTAAGAACCCAACCAAAAATTGTCTATATTATTTGCATTCTGTCGAATGCTAATTTTTAAAATAAAACTGTCAAATTATTATAAATATAAAAGTAATCAGAAGTATACTGCCAGTACATGCATTTTGGTTATCACAGAATATTTTAAATGTACATGTTTATAGGCCTAGTATCCTCCTCCCTGGGTTAGGCTCCAGTTGATTTTCTAAATGACACAGGGAAGTAGCTGATTCAGGTCATGGAGGCATCTTATCTGAAAGTGAACATTTCTTCAGAAATAAAAAATGCTTTTGTAAGATTATAGAAGATTTGGGAATTATGCCATGAGGGCACATGCTGAGTAATATGTTTTTGAGGCAGGCTGCCAAGTTTCGTCAAAGAAAGGCAAGTACAGGGTTTGTTTTGCAACATCTGGAAAACTTGGAACTCTAATTTCTTGGAAAATCTTTCCAAGATAAATTCAGTATGAAGGCATTCTACCTCAACAAATTACATGTAGCAAGAGGAAAGGAAAAACAAAGTGTAACAAGATGTGAGATGAGAAAAGGAGATTTTTTTTCCCCAAGAGATGCGACCTTGTTGAGTTCAATTACATGTCTGACAGCATCAGAGAAAACATCCTCGTAATGTTAATTTTACTCAAACTCCTGAGTGTGGGTAAAGTAAAGAAATTATCCTTCATCATCAGTTCACTTTTATCCATCTTTAAAAATGTACAAAATATAAGGTGTCATATATCCAAAAATATTCTGAATTGCTGGAGATCTTCAGCAAGCCGTTTACATTTTCTGGGTCCATTTTTCTCCTTTGTCTAATCTGGAGGGTTTAGATGTAAAAAGTGCTATGGTCTCTCCTAGGTTTAATTTTTTTAAGTAAAACAAATTATTATTTTTGACATATTCACATACTCTTTGATATATGTCAGCAAAATTTTTTTCCTTATCAAGGTCTAATTCTTATATGGTGTGAAAAGCACTGTGGTTACTTCATAGACATGATCGAAAACTAGGACCTTCCCCATTGTCCCTTCCAGTTCTCCATACACTTTGAAGGCTTTGCATGGTTGTCAGAAGGGTTGTAGTGATCGATAAACAGGAAGAATCCAACTGACACAGGTTCTGTATCAATGAGATGGCTGTGCAGAGCAGGAGACTCAGCAATATTCTCCCCCTGGCAAGGATAAACTACCCTTGTCCTCAAGTCTTCTTGGAGCTGCCCTGCTGCTGGTGACTCTGCCTAATGAGGTGGGAGATCTGCTCAGGTTCTTTAAGAAACACAATCTGGGTCTTCATGAGGCGAGTCCCTACTGTTCCCAGAGGCTCTCAGCCACAGTAGTGCATGGAGGTATGAACTAAGAAGCTGTAGAAGGATACAAGTGCACTTTGCTTGGCGACTGCTTACCACCGTCTTTCCTTATGGGCTTGGGAGCTGGTGCAAACCAATTCAGCAGATTTTTGAGTGACTTTTGAATTGAAAGTGAATTCTAGGAGATCTGACTGTCCCAAGTAGGATGATACTTTAAGCCTTTCTGATGTGTTTACCATAATTCAATTGAAGAACATTTATGTATAGTTTATTCATGAATCCTACATTTATTGAGTGCCTGCCCTATGCCATTTTGGTGGGGAGAAGTATAAAAATAATAAAAAAGTATAATTTAGTACAGAATGACTAGGTACGAATTAAAATTGAGACAGACTCATAGAGGAGGTAACATTTCACTCTCAGTGAAAAGAAGAGCAAGCCATGAAAAGGTTTGATGTCAGGATATTCCAGGAGAGGGATTGGCAAGGGAATGGTGGGGAGGAGCTTCACATGTTCAGGGAAAAGGAAGAAGTCCAGTGTGGCTGGAGTACATGAGCAAAGGGGAGCATGACAGGAGTTGAGGTCAGGGAGGTGGGCAGGCGTGAGGTCAAGTGGGCCTTGCAGGCCATGGGGAAAAATTTGGATTTTATTGTAAGAGCAGTTAACCATTAGAGGGTTTAAACAAGAGAATGATAGGACCTGATTTGTATACTTTTCTTGGTTCCTCTGGCTGCTAGGTGAAGAATGGATAGTGGAGGAGTAGAGAGAATAGGGAATTAGTTATCTAGTCATCCAACTGAGATGTGATGGTGACTCAGACAAGGTTAGTGGCAGCGGAGAAGGAGAGAAGTGTCATGGCTTTGGGACGTATTTCAGAGTAGAGCTCACAGGACTTGCTGATGGCTGCCTGTAAGAGAATAAGAAAAGGCATAAATCAAGGAGGATTCCTATGTGTTGGACTTGGAAAAACTGGGTGTATGGTAGGGCTATTTATGAGGAGGGAGAGACCTGGGGAGGAACTGGTTTGGAGACTTACCAAGAGTTCTGATTTTGCCATATTAAGTTTGGGTGGCCTAATAGATATTGAAGGAAAGATATCAGACAGGCAGCTTGAATTGCTATGGAAAGTCCTGGGCTGGAGATTTCAATCTGGGAACCATTGGCATGGATCTGATGTGAATTGTGAAAAGATAAGTAAAAGTTTAAACCAGTCCTGTAATTCATCTTGAGCATGTGCTACTTTCAGTCAGGAAAAAAAAGAAACCCTCCTTTATGAAATGATATGGTAATTATTGCTTACTACTTAGAGTCTTTGTAGCAGTTGATTTTCAGGCAATTAGAATAACCACATCACTTTTATCTGATAATTAGAGCTAATTTGCAAGTACTGATGATAGGCTCATTCACTGAATAAACAAAATGCAGAGCACAAAGTTTGTTTCTACAGCCATATATGTGAAGTTCCTCTTCAGGTCTTTTGCACCACAGGACTGCTGAATTAGTGCAGAGTTTAATTCAGAATTTTCACTCTTGTTCATTGCTAAGCTCATGGCTTTATTCTGTAATGGTATTGTGTACTTTGGGAAGAATGCCGTTGGGGGAAATTCTGACCCCTTCTTCTCCCAATCTCAGCTGCGCTGTCAGAAGCTGTTTGCCCTGACAGGCCTGGGAGCTTGGAAGCTAGCTATAGTAAGAGTGATGCTTCACATTATTGAGTGTCCACAAAATGCTTATGACAATGCCAGTTGTTTTGCATAGATTATCTCTAAATTATATTAAAGCCCCTGCAAGGTAGGTATTTTTATTTCCATTTTAATGATGAGGAAACAGAAGCTTAAGGTGACATGGCTAGTAAATTACAAAATCAGGCCTAGGGTCTGCTTGCTTCTGAAAGCATCTACAATTTTCATTCTGCCAGGCTGTTAAACTGCCAAAATTTGCCTTAGTTTATTCTTCCAGTCCTGCTTTCTCCTATCAACTCTTATGTCTTTCCAGCCAAAAACCCAATTGGCTATCATCTACATTTCTGTCTTTAAAAATCATTCCTAAGGGCCAGGCACCCCTGCAATCCCAGTACTTTGGGAGGCCTAGGTGGGAAGATTGCTTGAGGCCAGGAGTTCGAGACCAGTCTGTGCAACAGAGTGAGACCCCCCCATCTCTAAAAATACTTAAAAATTAGCTGGATGTGGTGGCACATGCCTATAGTTCCAGCTACTCAGGAGGCTGAGGCAGGAGGATTGCTTGAGCCCAGGTCATCAAGGCTGCAGTGAGCTACATTTGTGCCACTGAACTCCAGCCTGGCAGCCTGGGTAACACAGCGAGGCTCTTTTCACCCCCATCCAACAACAACAACAACAACGACAACAGAAAAAACAGAAAAAAGTCCCCTGAAGTATACACACCCCTACCCCGCCTCTTATGCCTCTGGTTTCTGTCTAAATATTTCAGCCCCATCCTCAAATTCATACCTTTCTTCTCCCCAACCATACCTTCCTAGTACACTCTAGGATTCTATTACTTACACAGACCTCTCATTCTTTAACTTTTCCCTTAACATTTCCCTACACTCTTGCCAAAACTCACTCTTGGCCTTATTCTAAATTACAAGTTCCTGAGCCACATTCTTCACTCGTCGTCATTTCTTTCAATTTTCTGGCTCTCAGAGTGAGGAGCAGGAGCCAGAGAATTTCCTGCTTCCCACCAGCACATCCAGTCTATTGCTTGTTCATTGCCTCTCAAGAACTTGTGTTGTGAATTCCACTCTATCCTGTGTACCACACTTCTTCCATCTTACATTCAACTCACACCTTCTGCTCACTTCTCAACCTAGAAGAGTCCACTTTTGCTGACTCTCTCTTTCTTCTATCATCTCATGGAAACTGCTAAACACTTTACCTGGTGTTCCAATCCCTGGCCTCAGAGATCTTTGGCCTAAGGACATTACGGAACTTTCCTTTCCTTTCCCTTTCCCTTCTCTTCCCTTTTTCTTTCTCAGAGTCTCACTCTGTCACCCAGGAGGGCGTGCAGTGGCATGACCTCGGCTCACTGCAACCTCTGCCTCCTGGATTCCAGTGATTCTCCTGCCTCAGCCTCCTGAGTAGCTGGGATTACAGGTGTGCACCACCATGCCTGGCTAATTTTTGTATTTTTAGTGGAGACGGGGTTCCACCATGTTGGCTGGGCTAGTCTCGAACCCCTGACCTCGTGATCCACCCACCTTGGCCTCCCAAAGTGCTGGGATTACAGGCATGAGCCACTGTGCCCGGCCAAAGAACTTTATTTCTAATTCACTCTTGCTCCTTATAGGCACAACCACACTTCAGACCTGCTTAACATTTGAAACTGCCCCTTATCTGAAATGATCTTCTTGGATGATACCCAGTTATAGTTCTGCCTCTTTGCAATCTTCTCTCCTGCTGAATCTTGGCTTTATTCTCAGTGTAACAGCTTCTTGCCTCATCCATTGCCTTGACATGCCACACTGGCCTCACCTGCCTCTCTACTCATGTGGACCGTTTGGTCTGCCATTTGAGCTCAGTTTTTGATAGTTCCATGGACTTCAGGCTCTGATCCTATTTTACTTGCTCTGCAAATCTCCAATTCTAGGTATCACCATCTGATTTCTCTCCGCCTCCTCTTGTATTACTGAGTACAAAAAAAGGACATGAATCCTGATTTTTGTTAACAATAAGGAAAATCTGCTATAACGTTTTAGCATGTAACTCACAGTCCCATGATTGGTTAATTTAGCGATCCAATAACATCATCAAAGACCTTGGATCTTCCCATTTCCCCCCGCCCCCTCACCTAACCCCCTGTTGTCCTATTAGGACAGCTTCAGTCTCTAGCTAGCCACCAGCTGCTGCATTTCCAGGGGCCGTGCAGAGACCAGACTCAGCAGAAAAATTGGTTTGATTGGTTTTACCACAAATATCAACCCACAATTAGAACCTCTTCTGGCTTCATTGCAGTCTCATTACAAATTTGCTCCTACTTGTGTTTCTCACTGGAACTATTCTGAGCCTTTTCCAATTCCAATCTTATCAAGCCCCACCTACTTGTTTCTTTTTTTGTTTCAAAAGTGTCTTCCATATCTGTTCCTATTGCCCCTACCCTAACTTGCACCCAACAATTGTTTACCTTGCCCCCGTCCATTCATTCCCCTGTCCCTTTCCTGCCAGGTTACTGTTCCTGAAGCTGGCGCTGAGTGTGGCACTTTTTTGTTCACTCTGCCTCTAGTGGGTCCCTGAAGTTCAGATGGCTTATTGTAGCATTTGGGATCCATTAAGACCTGGCCCTGCACTACATTCTCAATTTTAATTTCCATTATTTCTATTTATGTACCCCATAAGCCAATCAAAATGGAAATCCCTGGCTATTCTTCTACTGCTCCCCAGATTTTCCCACCTCTGTCTTTGTTCTCTTTCTCTGAAGAGGACTTCCCCTCAACTCTGCAAGTGAAATTACTGCACACTTTAAGGTCTAACTCCGGTGGCACTTCTTTTAAAAGCTTTCCTGGCCTCTCTCATCCTCAGCAAGAAATTATAGTCTTTTCTGAATTTTGTAGTAGATTATCTTAGGTTACTTTTTAACTCTGTATGATATTTTTTATTGTAGAGTAAATCCTCACTTTGTTCAAATGTTCTTGGAAACTGTGACGTTAAGTGAAATCAATTTTACCATAGGCTGATTGATATAAAAAGTTAAGTTCAGGCCGGGTGTGGTGGCTCACGCCTGTAATCCCAGCACTTTGGGAGGCCGAGGCGGGCAGATCATGAGGTCAGGAGATAGAGACCATCCTGGCTAACACGGTGAAACCCCGTCTGTACTAAAAATACAAAAAGATTGGCCGGGCGTGGTGGCGGGCGCCTGTAGTCCCAGCTACTCGGGAGGCTGAGGCAGGAGAATGGCGTGAACCCGGGAGGCGGAGCTTGCAGTGAGCTGAGATCGCGCCACTGCACTCCAGCCTGGGCGACAGAGCGAGACTCCGTCTCAAAAAAACAAAAACAAAACAAACAAACAAAAAAAGAGTTAAGTTCCTAAGGCATATTTCTGGCCACGAAAACATCACCAAAACTCGAAATAAGACTAAACACTTCTAACATTAAACATTAAAATAAATGTAAGCTATACATACATTTAAGAAAGATGAATAAAAACAAGTAAGATAATTATTTAGACACTTCTTCCAAATCAGAGTTGTGAGTGATCAGAGCCTATCCTGGCAGCTCAGGGTAGCTCAGGGCACAAGGTGGGAACCAACCCTGGCCAGGAGCCATTCCCTCCCAGGGTGCACTCAGACACACACCCACACTCACTCAGACTGGCACCATGCAGACACGCCAGTTCAACGAAGATGCACGTTTTTGGGATGTGGGAGGAACTGGAATAAGGGGAGAAAACCCATGCAGATATGGGGAGAACCTGCAACTCCACACAGACAATGGCCTCGTCTGGGAATCGGTTTTTGTTCTCATCAACATAATAACAGAGTGACGCTATTCAAGGACCTGCTGTACATCCACTATGGATTGCTCTGTAGGCCCAGTTTTCTTAGTTTCCGCTAATATCATTTCAACAATTTTTCAGTTGCTTGGTGTTTGATTGTTTTAGTTGTTTAGACTTTTTTCCATTTTCCTGACCTATGATCTCACGAAAGCTAATAGTATCTGTTATGGACTTAGAGGACATCCGGCTTCTGAGGCCCTTTGGGACTGTACATGATTTTGCTTGGAAAAAGCCCAAATACTGTAACTAAAATTGTTCCCGTGGTTATTTTGTCCAATTGATATGAGGTTGTTTTTGTCTTTTTGGTTTTGATGCAGTGTTTTGGTAGAAAAACATAGCAAACAAGATTTTACTAATATCACTAAGTTAACTTTGAGGTACCCAGTTGTTGCTAACGTAGTTCTCTACATCACCAAATATTACTGATCCCACCATTACAAGACCTCTGAAATCTATCCCTTTCTCTCCCTTCACACTGTAGGGGCCGGATTTCTGACACTCACCACCTCTCTGCCACCAGCTTCATCCTACTGCTATCTGTCTGCAGAAGAATCATCTCTGGTGGGGCCACTTCTCTGCTTACGCACATTTTCTGATTTCCTATTGCTTCCAGAATTAAGTCCAAGTCCATTTGTGGGACCTCTGAGTCCCTTTAGATTCAAATCCCAGTTGCCTTCCCCAGGTTCATCTCTTGTCACTTGCCTAGCTATGTCTCCTGTCCCCAGCCACATTGAGATTTTCACTACTCCCAGAAAGACCCATGTTCTTCTGGGGCTTGAAAGATTCCTCTAATTTCTTCCCCTGACCCATTCCCATTCATTATTTAATAAAAACTCAAGTATTACCTCATCTG
Source organism: Pan paniscus (assembly GCF_029289425.2). NCBI lineage: Eukaryota > Metazoa > Chordata > Mammalia > Primates > Hominidae > Pan > Pan paniscus. The sequence goes on from NC_073262.2 coordinate 100,597,504, forward strand.
TGGTGCCTTTCCCTACCTCCTCAGAGAGCAGCCCCCTTTCTGTGTTCCTATACCATTCATTCACTCATTCACATATTGAAATCCAGGTAGTTAAAAAGTGCTGGGAATTAAGTGACCTAGAAACCTTAGTCCCTGGACTGTAAGGGGCTGTATAGGGATGTAAAAAAGAAAATGACAACATTGAGGGCAGGGAGGGGACCAAATTAGAGAGACTCCATGCATTAGAACAAACTCGAGGAGTTAGTGCCTGACTCTGTGTGTGGGAATGCAGAAAGCGGAAGAGAAGAGAACAATCCCCATATTCCTGCCTTGAATGACACAGGTATGTGGCTGTCCATGGACACAGGAAATGAAAGGAAGGAGCAGGCGAGGTGGGAAGTGGGACCAGTTTAGCTTTGAGGTGCCTTTAGGACATCTGAGTGATATGTCCAGTGTGCAATGGGATTTATGGATCAAGAGCTTAGGAGAGGAAGTGGAGATTAAGTTAAGTTTCTGGGAGGTTCCAACAAGCAAATAGCAGTTGATGTTAGGAAAATTTCTGAATTTACCAGGTGCTCCATGCCCTTCTTTTGTTCCATACCATATTGTATATCTGGTGACATAGCCTGCTTTCCCATAAGGACACTCACTTATTAATTCACCTCGTATCCTCAGTGTCTACTACACTGCTTTGCACATAAAAATTTCATTTCAAGTGAGAGAATGAATATGAGTTCACTCAGCCATGTCTTACTCATGGGTGAGAGAATATTGAAATGGACCCATTTAATAAATAATGTATTGAGCACCTTCTATGTACTGGGAAGTCTCCTGGCCACTGGAAATATAGCAGTGAAAATTATAGTGGGGGAACAGTAACACAGTAAATAAGCAAGATAATATCAGATCATAAAAATGATCATAGCTAATACTATGGAGTTCTTATTATGTGTCAGGGCCTGTCCTGAGCATTTAACATGAATTTTAAAATTTAATATTCACAATATCTTATAAGGTAGGGAAATTAATCGAGTAATATGGTGGCAAGTGGTCAGAGAAGGCTGTTTGCAGTTATAATGGAGCTGAATTGTGAAGGAGCCAGCCTCAATGAGATCTGGGGGAAGGATGTTTCATGCACAGTTCAAGTAAATTTAGGTTTTATTAGGTTCGTTTTTGCCATTAAAAGTAATGGCTAAACTGCAGTTACTTTTGTACCAATCTAATAAAACCTTCTTCTTTTAATGTGAAAAGAATACAGACTTTTCTTAATCACTGCAAGTCGCATTCACTAGCCTTCAAATACTCTACACCTTAGTTCACCTACAACCAATCAAACTAGCAGTAGTTAATTGTAGAATCTAAGGTTAGGGCAAAAGACCTTTCCACGTACATTAAGACACACATGTAGCTTGTAGTGAGTGGAGATTGGGGAATTTTACCTCATTTGTACTCACTAATGTATTATGATAAAGATCAACAGGAAAATGATATGAAAACACATGTAGAAAAATGATTTAGATTCTAAGGTAGATTAAGTTAGGAAACAGCAAAATCATAAAGATATACCTACTTTATCTGCTCACTCAATCAGACTAAATTCTTAATGGAAAAGTTTCTTAGGAACAAGCAAATATAAACAATTACTTTTTAATTCATTTTTCCTGATCTGTATAGGTTATTTGCATGTAAATCATATTGACACACAAACTTTACTTTGTCAATCATTTAGGGCAACTATGAAAAGATTAATACAGTAGTTGGACTTTTAATTTTCCATCTTGTTCTTACGTAGAATTTTTGATGAGACTGTGATGGCTAAAGGGAGGGAGGAAGTTCATCAAGGGCCCGAAATGTCTGTCTGTTATTAGAAAGGAGCCTTCATTTTCTAGAACGAATTTATCCATAGCAATCTGTAAAATAAATCTGTGTAGAAAGACTTCTCAAACTAGGCATGATAAAAGTTAGGGCCATACTGCAGGAAAGAAGCTTAGAAGGATCTTCTCATCCAGTGCCCTCAGTTTATAACCCAGGAGAGGCCAACTGTCTTATCTAAAGTCACAACCTAGAAGGGATGAGATTCTGGGTAGCATTTCTTGATAAACTTGCATATTTACTTAGAATTATGCATTTTAAGCTTATCTATGTATTTTAATTATTTTAAGTTAGAAAACTGTAATATAGTTTTAATTTTTAAATATAATTATATTTTATTGCCTTAAGAAGCAATAGTTTAATTTATGTGGGCATTTTGTATTTAATCATGGGAAAGTAAAAACTGTTATAATTCAATTTGATTTACTGAATTAGTGAATAAATTTATTTTTGTCTGAATTTTTATTAAAAGAGACGAACTTTAATCAATAGAATTTATGTATATATATATGTGTATATATATATATGAAAGTCTAAAATTGGAACAAAATAAAAATGTGATGCAACTAGGAGCCCCTTTGTATCTCTACTGTCTTTTGGGCTTCCTATTTTTGCATTATTTCCACTTTTATTGATAACCAAACACTTTCCAAATGTTAAGTGTATAATCTCAGAGGGCTAGTTAGGAATTTGCTGAAGAGTGGTAGAGAAAGCCATACTTTTAACTATCTTTAAGCCTCCTCATGCTTTCTAAGAAATTAATCTTCTTTTTCTGTTTCCCGATCTCTTCCCTTCTGTCTGTTTCACCTGGTACTAGATCAGCTCTTATCATTCCTCCTGCAGTTGAATCCACATTCTGTTTCCAGGATTTTACGAATCTCAAAAATTTGAAAGCTACTGACCATTCTGGAAAATAATCAGTTATGGGTACACTTACATATGTAAACTTTAATATATCACTTCACATTTTAAGTGGACCTTACCATTGTTTTTGCCTCCTTTTGTGATATAAATGTGGGGTAACCTGATCTGCTGAGAGAGTAGCTGTGATCCAAAGATGTGAGTTGAGTGCCCACAAGGCAGGGCTGAAGCCTTGGAGGACCTCGCATCCATCTTTAGCTACAAGTCAACTGGCTTCTCAAAAACAGAAGAGCCTCAACAATTTGTTGATTCAAAACTTTTAAATATCAATATTTTTCAGATTAATACTTTTATTTGTCTAACATTTAAATTTATATATTTTTCTTAGCTAAATGGTTGTTTGCTTAATTTTAAATTGGTAATAATAAAAATTGGCTTATAAGTGAACAATTTTGATAGAATAGATTTTAGTTCATTATTTGTAAAATGCATATTTTCCTTCCCCTTTATCCCTGTGTTCAAATGAGGAGTTATTATTTGCTTCAGGAAGCTTCTCTTGGGGATTAAATAAGCATTTTCTTTTCTTTTCCTTTCTTTCTTTCTTTTTTCTTTTTCTTTTTCCATTCTTTTCTTTTCTTTTTTTTTTTTGAGACAGGGTCTTGCTCTGTTGCTGAGGCTGCCAGGCTGGAGTGCAGTGGCACAATCACAACTCACTGCAGCCTCAACCTCCTGGGCTCAAGTGGTCTTCTCATCTCAGCCTCCTGAGTAGCTGGGACCACAGGCGTGTACCACCACGCTTGGCTAATTTTTAAAAAACTTTTTGTAGAGACGGAGTCTCCCTGGGTTGCCCAGGTTGGTCTCAAACTCTTGAGCTCAAGTAATCCTCTCGCCTTGGCCTTTCAAAGTGTTGGGATTACAAGCATGAGCTGCTGCATCAGGGCTAAATAAGCATTTTCTATAAAAGGTTTATTAGCATAATATCTGGCCTATAGGAAGGATGGAATTTATGTTAGTTGTTGTTGTTGCTACTATTATTGCCAGACCCTGTGCTAGGCACCGAAGATAGAAAGGAGATAAAAGTGTACTATCTCAAAAGGATCAAAGCCTGGTGATGAGGCCTGTAGGGATCGAGTTAGAATTACGATTCTTTTCTAAAGATGGAACTTTGTGGCTATTTTGTAGTTTGGGTCTGGAGCCTTCTGCCATTTTACACACCAGGTCTATGCATCTGTTCTTTAATGTAATACGTAGACCTGCAAAAATACACAAAGGATTACAGAAGGTGAATAAAGAGTAGTATTTCCATAACATAGCACGGAACCCAGCAGCCTCTAGTTAAAAAGTTTTACTGTGCTTCCCAAGTTCTTGATTTAACTTTATTAGTTGAATCTTCCATATGCCTTCAAGGGAAGCATAACTGAAATACAACTAGCAGTTGTATTTATATTAAGCTTCATCTAGTTTGTTATCAAAGTATAATTTTTGCTTTGTTGAAAATTTTTTAGATTTGTTTTGATTAGTCTGTGTAGTGATTAGGCAGATCTGTGGAAAACGGGTACTTTCCAATTTCTTGAAATTCTAAACATGTTTTAATGGTTTGTTTCAACATGTTTTACTTTCAATGTTTTAGTAGCTAAAGGCACATTACTGATTAGAAGACAAATAAGCTCTTTTGAGTTACTTTACAAATTTTCATTTATCTCTCATGGTAATTTACAATTACTAGAGAACTTTGGTTACCTTAAAAACATTTGAGAGTAATTTTTCTTAGCACCATAGATGGTAATGTTGATATGTGGAACAAAATCTTCAATAGTGACTGGCTCTGATTTCCAAGGAAGTTGAAGGTACATTGAAAACATTTTCAGTATTAAGAAAATACATTAAAAATAACCCATTTAAATATGCTCTACTAGATCCTCAATAGTAATAGTATCATGTTCACAGTTTATTCTGTTAAATATTTGGATTTTTCAATAATGGGGTTCTTTCCTTTTAACAGTTTTCTCCTGGGTGGTCCATAATACCAACTTGTTAAATTTGCAAAAGAGATTTGTATTTCAAATTTAAGTGCAAGAAAAAGCTAATGTTTCTACTGATGTTGTTTATAACAAGAGAGCGAGAAGGCCCAGTGAAACTGTGAGAAGAATGATTTATCTTACTTACTGCATTAGAAATCGGCCTGTTATTACTTCGTTGGCTTCTACAAAAGAGCTTGTAAATAAAATGTTATAGCCCTAATTGAAAAATAAAAGGATAGTGAATGGAATTTAGCCCTATTCATCCTTTTGGATTTAAGCATGATTCATTTCAGCTAAAAATTTTAAAAATCCTCACTTTCATTATGGTTTTTTTTTGTTGTTGTTGTTGAGACAGAGTCTCACTCTGTTGCCCAGGCTGGAATGCAGTGGTGCGATCATTATGTACATTTTTTAATGCAAGTTTAATGAGTATCCATATCTCAGATTAGCACAGCAATTTTTTGAGGCATTTAGAAATTCCCAGATGTACTACCATGGGCAGCTGAATGCTTTGGTGCAAGCGCAAGGTAGGATCAGAGCAACCTAGGGTGAAATCCTACTAGCTGTGTAACTGTTGCCCACTAGCTGTATAACTCTGAGCCAGTTGGTTAAGCGTGCAAAGTCTCAGTTTCTTTACTTGTCAAATGGGGAACAAAACAACCACCTCACAGGGTAGCTTAGAGAAGAAAGAGAAATTCATTATGTAGAGCATATTGCAGTGTTTTGTTAATTATACTTGGAATCCTTTTTAAAAGGATGGCAGTAGGCTGAATTACATTCCTGCATGGCAGTAGGCTGAATTCTTACCCAGTTTAGTATCATCTGATATTGAATACAGCTCACTTCATATAGGATGAAGTGAATAAATAGTCTAAGCCAGAGGAGTTGGCAAACTATAGGGCCTTCTGCCTGTGTTTGTAAGTAAAGTTTTATTGCTAATTACCCTGATTTGAGAAACATGACACTGTACCCCATAAATATGTACAATTATTTTATATCAATGATACATAAAAAAGTTGTTTTATTGCAGTTCAGCCTTGCTTATTCATTTAAGTGTTGTCTGTGTTTGCTTTCATGCTATCATGGCAGATTAGTTGTGGCACAGACCTTGTGACCCATAAAGCCTACAATATTTACTGTCTGGCCTTTTACAGGAAAAGTTTAGCTACTCCTGGTCTAAGCTGTTGTCAGGGGATTGCTTAATTGATATTATGAAGTGTTGTGGTTTGCACAAATGAGAGGATCCATTTTAAGTGAATTACTGTAGGAATAGACTACAGCATTACTTAGCTATTTTTGGGCTCACCAGAGAAGTCCAAGGATTATCTGTGATTAGTGGTGAGATCCTCTGGAATAGTTGGGAATAAAAACCTAGGACCTACAGAAGGGCATTTGGACAGGACCAAAACCTTCTGTGGTTCAGTTTCAGAGTGGGGAGAAGCCAGGGAGTGACATTAGATTCCTATATGACATCCTTTATCAGCCTACAGCTATGGAAATTGTTCCAAGCATTCATTACAAAGTGGATTTAGTTATTCTTAAAAGGTCTTTGTGAATCATCCTAAGTCTTAAATTAAAAGATTGTAACCCGATATTACTATGTAGAGACCCTGGAATTAATGCATTTTACCTGGTTATTAGAGTAGCTGCTTCAGGTGCCAGAGTAGGCAAAACTAGACAAGGCTCTGTGTGCTGCAAATGACTGAAGGTCTGAAGCCATATTCCACTTAATTTAATCATTTTTAAAAATTATTATTTTAGAGCAGGGTCTCACCCTGTTGCCCAGGCTGGAGTGCAGTAGTGTGATAATAGCTCACTGCAGTCTCAGACTCCTGTACTCAAGTGGTCCTTCCACCTCAGCCTTTGAGTAGCTAGGACTATAGTCATGCACCACAATGCCTGGTTAATTTTTTAAATTTTGTAGAGATGGAGTCTTACTATGTCACCAGGCTGGTCTTGAACTCCTGGCCTCAAGCAATCCTCCCGCCTCAGCCTACCCAAATGTTAAGATTATAGGTGTGAGCCACAGAGTCTGGCTTCAATTTAATAATTTTGATAGATTTAACATCAGATCAATTGCTGGCCTCTACTGGAAGTTCTGAGAAGTCTTTCATTTTTCATAATAAGTAATATTCTACCATCCCAAAGTCTGCTTTTCTCCTTAATTGATCTTTGGGGAGTTAGACAATACAATCATCATTCCTGAGAGCTGTTTGGTGCTTTAGAGTTTACAAAGTGCTTCCATTTACACAATTTTATTCAAATAACATAATCACCTTACAAGTTAGAAGGGTTGGAATCATCCGTATTTCATACTGATAACAACTTCAGGTTCTACGAAGTTAAGCCGCTTGCCTAAGGCCATACAACTCTAAAGGGTGAAGGAGGGACTTGATTTGTCTTCTGACTTCATATCCCATGTTTTCTCTGCCAAGTTATTTTGTCTGATGTTAACTCTCCGCCAAGTTTACTGAAAAATAGCTAAAATAGAAAGTCTCATTAGTTTTTAAAGTAAGCATCCAGAGGAGAGAACATAGAGACCTTTTCACCAGAAACACATATCATCTAGATCAGAGCTGGCAAACTGTTGGACCATAAGTCTCATCTGGCCTGCAGATGTGTTTGACTTAGCCTCTATAATATCGGCCTGTACATGGCTTTATTAAACAATTACATGGATTTAGCTGTTAAGTAATATCACAAATAAGTCCAGATTTCCAACTTCTTTAGAAAAGTCAGATCTGGCCACGCTGTGCCCACATTCATGCATGGCAGTAGGCTGAATTTAAACAGTTGTCTCCTTTGGAGGGGGCATTTGCTTTCTAGTTTCTACAAGTCACTATAATGCCCTGTTGCCCTCCCATTCAAACCTCACTTCAATCATTTAGGGTACCTACCTGACTCCTGGAAGCATTTGAGTTTGTGATCCCTGATCTAGACTAGGATACTCATTTTGTGAATGAAGAAGTGACATTCGAAGTAGTAAGTCAATTAGGCAGCACCAAGATTACAACTTGTTTTCCTGAGACAGAGCCCTTTTTTGGATCCTGGCTTCATGGCCAGATTATCATTACTGAAGAATAACAGAAAAGCAAGGGAATAGTAATTAGAAATGCCAAAATGATGCACACTTTTAAATAAATGGATATGGTTTTAGTGAGCGCCTGCTATATATTTTATATTTATGCCATATTAGCCAGACTTAAAATATTTCAAACATCAGACTATGTATTGTATGTTTCAGTTTTGAAAACATGGGTCACTGTAAACTGAATGAATGAATTTCATTTTCTTATGTTGGAGAAGTTGATTGGAGGGTGCATTTTTGAATGAATTTCAGCACTGAGACTGAGTTTCAGTTTTAGAAGCAGAAGGTGCCTCATGTTAGATAATAGCACATGTTAAAGAGAAACTGAGGGTAAGAGCAGTGATCGGTATTGCGGGTATATACTGAGAAACTGGGATGAGTGGTTGCAGGAGTGGACTAGCACTGTCAGCCGCAAGTAGGAGCATGTAGAAGCTGAGTGAGAATAGGCAGTTTAAAGGAATTGACGGTGGGACCTACCCAGTGATAAGAAGGGGTGTCAGATATGTAAATGAGCTGAGTGAGTATAGTGTTGATCACTTATTTTATTTCAATGGCTTTTGAGGTACAGTGGTTTTTGGTTACATGGATGAATTGTATAGTGGTGAAGTCTGAGATTTTAGTGTACCTATCACCCGAGCAGTGTACATTGCACCCAATATGTAGTATTATTTATTCCTCACCCTCCTTCCTTCTCATTCTGTGTCCATTATATCACTCTGCATGCCTTTGCCTACCCATAGCTTAGCTCCCACCTATAAGTGAGAACATGCAGTATTTGGTTTTCCATTCCTGAGTTACTTCACTTGGAATAATGGCCTCTGGCTCCATCCAAGTTGCTGCAAAAGATGTTATTTCATTCTTTTTTAATGGCTGAGTAGTATTCTATGGTGTATATATATCACATTTTCTTTAGCCACTCATTGATTGATGGGAACTTAGCTTGGTTCCATATCTTTGCAATTGTGAATTGTGCTGCAATAAACATTTGTGTGCAGCTGTCTTTTTGATATAATAACTTCTTTTCCTTTAGGTAGATAGCCAGTAGTGAGATTGCTGGATAGGATGGTAGATCAATTTTTAGTTCTTTAAGAAATCTCTGTACTGTTTTCCATACAGGTTGTACTAATTTATGTTCCCACCAGCAGTGTATAAGTGTTCCCCTTTCACCATATTGACACCAACATTTATTGTCTTTTGACTTTTCAATAATAGTCATTCTTGCAGGAGTAAGGTGATATCTCATTGAATCACTTATTTTTTGTGAAGTGTAATTTCTAGGATGGATTATATAGTTCAAACCCAAGGGGATAAATTATATCCTATTGAGTGAAAGAACTAACTAGGGGACTTGCAAAAAATAACTATAATAAACAATGAAGAGTAGAAATTCTTGTTTTTTGAATGAACCTACAAAATGCATAAAACAAAATATTTGATGAAAACATTTTCAGATTATGATGGCTGTTCTTATTACTATTCATTCATTCATTCATTCAGTAATTATTTATAGAAGTTTGCTAGGTGTAGGGCACCATACTGAGCATTGGGGAAACGTCTCTGCCTTTGAGTTGCTTTTGACCTAGTTGGGGAGATAAAAAAGGAAGACATGGAATATTCTACATAAGGCAAGCCCATGTTAAGTTAATGTTTTGGTGGCTTAGAGAAAGAGACACCACTTCTCCTAGCTTGACTTTCTGAGGGATGAGGACCAGGAATTTGAACTAGATCTGAGGGGATGAGTAGGATTTGAAATACCAGAGGAATGGTAGAAGTTTGTTTAGGGAGGGCCTTGACTTCCAGGCTAGATAATTTGCATTTCAAAGAGATGGTTTCCAAAACTGACCAAGTGAGCTTGGTGCTAAGATCATAACATACATTTAAAAGTGTTTTGGTTACTCTGGAGGCTGAGGCATGAGAATCATCTGAACACAGGAGGTGGAGTTTGCTGTGAGCTGAGATCGCACCATTGCACTCCAGCCTGGGCAACAGAGTGAGACTCTGTCTCAAAACAAAACAAAACAAAACAAAAAACAAAAAAAAGAGTGTTTTTGGATGGATTACTTTCAGTGGAGTTTGTAAAATGCCTTTTTGAATAGCTGCAATTTAGAAAACAGCTTGCTCAGGAGAGAATCAAAACCTTCCTAAGCAGAAATAACCCCTCAGACTTGCACCTGGAGTCCACTTGGAGATTCTCCCAGGTATAACTTAGGATACACAGAGACTAACATACAAATGAAGGAAAATGTACAGATAGTGCCTACTGGTAATAGATTACAGTTGGAGAATCCCATTTTGCTAAAGATAGTATTGAGTCTGGAATGTTATTTAATTTTCAGTTCCTGTATAGGCCTATGGAAGTCACCTTATATTGGAGTCTTTATAGAGTCTCTCATGTTACAGGGCGCTGCTCAATTACCTTATTTTGAGCAGCAAACCACTTGAGGAAGACACATTAGACCTAAATGAGCTCATCAGAGCTATTTTTATTTGCTCATAGAGATGTAGCTGACATGATGGGTAAAAAAAAGGAGGCAAATAAATGGAATACAGTTTCTGTTATTATTCCTAGAGATATGAGTTTGCAGTTGCAGGTGCTGGATATAATTTTAAACATGCCTTTTAAAGCAATGCAGCAGATATTTTGTGGATATTACAAACATACACCTCAGGACAAAAGGAAAGCTAACCTAATATGACTGGAATTCAAGGTGTATGGTAAGATTTCCAGTGAGGGTATGTATTAGTCCATTTTCATACTGCTATGAAGAAATACCTAAGTGTGGTTCCACATGGCTGGGGAGGCCTCACAATCATGGCAGTAGGTGAAGGAGGAGCAAAGGCACATCTTACATGGCGGCAGGCAAGAGAGAGTGTTCAGGGGAACTGCGCTTTATAAAACTGTCAGCTCTCATGAGACTTATTCACTATCATGAGAAAACCCACCCCCATGATTCAATAACCTTCCACAGAGTCCCTCCCATGACACATAAGGATTATGGCAGCTACAATTCAAGATGAGATTTGAGTGGGGACACAGCCAAACCATATCAGGGTAGATTCAGAAAATGTTTCTCTAATAGTTTAGACAGATGCAAAGGTGTACTTTTTGGAAAACTCTTTGATGACTTAAAGTTTAAGTGGAAATGTAGAGTCTGGATAAAACTCATGGAATTTATAGCATTCCAAGATTAATATATAATTTTATAGGATGTGTTATAGAATATAGATAATTAAATTAATTATATAACCATTAGGTTTGAACAAGTATTAATCCTGGAGGGAGTGAAGGTTAATTTTACGGTCAATTTGAGTGGGCCATCGGGTGCCCAGATTAAACATTGTTTCTGAGTGTGTCTGTAAGGGTGTTTCTGGATGAGATTAGCATTTGAATTGGTGGACTCAGAAGACTTCCCTCCCGGTGAAGTTGGGCATCATCCAATCCATTGAGGGCCGGAATAGAACAAAAACAAAGGAAAGAGAAACTCACCCTTTCGCTTCGTGCCTTCTTGCTTGAGTTGGGACCTCTCATCTCATCTTCTCCTGTCCTTGGACTGGGATTTATAATTTGGCTCCCCTGGTTCTCAGGCCTTCACACTTAGACTGGGAATACCACTGGCTTTCCTGGGATTCCAGCTTGCAGATGGCAGATGATGGGATTTCTCAAACTCTATAGTGGCATGAGCCAATTACTCATAATCTCTCTCTCCACTTCCCTCTCTCATTCTCTCCTTTCCTCTCTGTGCATATATAATCTCCTTTGGTTCTGTTTGTTTGGACAACTCTGACAAATACAGATGGTCATTATAAAGCAACTTTATTTTTGTCACCCACTTTTGTTCTTTTAAATTTATTCTGTGCTCCTACTTAATTATTGTTCTGGTTTGAAATTTAGACACAGCCTCATGGTTCTTCCAGTCACTTCTACTTCCACTGGAAGTACAGTCTGCTTAGTATATTTATTCCAAACTTCAGAATTTATTGAAGTTAAAGCTTCCCCTTTCTCCCAGTGCAGGACTGCTGCAGACAAGCCCTCATTAGTGGGAGATGTGCTGAGAAGCCCTTCTCTTTCCCACTCAGTGCTTCTACTTCCTCTCATCCTCTCCTAGCTTACTCCCCTTGAAGCATGGTGGGGTATGTCATCAGAGTGAGGAGAGGTTGGAGCTGAAAGCACCCACTGTCTTCTGTGGGGCCTGGAAATCTCTCCCTCACCAGAGATCGCTCATCTGTGCTTGTCTTCCATGGGTGAAAGCATTTCTCCTGGTTCGTCTCTCCTGATGCTTTGCTCAGCTCTGCACACACCTTCAGTTTCCTTTGATGAGGCCCCTTGCTTGCTTCTCAGCATTCATTTTTTTTTTTATGATTAGCAAGATTTTTTTTATTATACTTTAAGTTTTAGGGTACATGTGCACAATGTGCAAGTTAGTTACATATGTATACATGTGCCATGTTGGTGTGCTGCACCCATCAACTTGTCATTTAACATTAGGTATATCTCCCAATCAGCATTCATTTTTAAAACTGTGGCAAAATATATATATTACAAATTCATCATTTTAACTATTAAATTAAATTAATTTATTTTTGAGACAGGGTCTCACTCTGTCACCCAGGCTGGAGTGCAGTGGAGTAATCATGGCTCACTGCAGCCTTGACCTCCTGCGCTCAGGTGATTCTCCCACTTCAGCCTCCTGGGTGTCTGGGACCACAGACACACACCACCATGCCCAACTAATTTTTGTGTTTTTTGTAGAGACAGGGTTTTGCCATGTTGCCCAGGCTGGTCTCAAACTCCTGGGCTCAACCAACCTCCCTCCTCAGCCTCCCAAAGTGTCGAAATTACAGGCATGAGCCACCATGCCTGGCAATTTCAAGTATTTTAAAGTTATAATTGTGTGATTTTAAGTGTATCTATAGTGTAGTGCAACCATCACACCACACATCTTCAGAACTTTTTCATTTCCCCATACTGAACGCTGAAACTGTACTCATTAAACACTAAACCTCCATTTGCTCCTCCCTCCAGCTCCTGGCAACCACCATTCTCCTTTCTGTTTCTATGAATCTGACTACTCTGTAACCTCACATAAAAGAAATCATATGATATTTGTCTTTATGTGACTGGCTGTTTTCATTCATGTTGTAGCATGTGTTCAAAATTTTCTTGTTTTTGGAGGCTGGATAATATCCGCATTTTGTTTATTGGTTCATCTTTTGAAGGGTACTTGGGTTACTTCCATCTTTTAGCTGTTGCAAATAATGCTTCTGTGAACATAGGTATGCAAATATCTGTTTGAGTCCCTGTTTTCACTTTTTTGGGGTATATACCCAGAAGTGTAATTGCTGGATTGTATGACAATTCCATGTTTAATTTTTTGAAGAACTGTCACACTGTCTTCCATAGTGGCGGTACCATTTTACATTCCCATGGGTTCCAATTTCTGCATACCCTAGCCAACACTTGTACTTTTCTGTTTTTATTTGTTTGTTTTATAATAGCAATCCTAATGGGTGTGAAGTTGTATCTCATTGTGGTTTTGATTTGCATTTCCCTAGTGACTGGTGATGTTGAGCATTTTTTCATGTGCTTTTTGGCCATTTGTATATCTTCTTTGGAGAAATGTCTATTCAAGTCCTTTGCCTGCTTTCTAATTAGATTGTTTGTTTTTGTTGTTGAGCATCAGCATTCTTGGGTAGGATTTCTGGTGACCCTGTGCTGGTCCCTGTGTGCTCCATCATCAGGGTCAGGGAAGCATACAGATGGCACACTCCAGTGGAGGAACTGGGGAGAGCTTGGTGGAGAGATTATTCTCAGAAGTGTGGGCAGTGTTGAGATACTAACAAGGGATGTTGAAATGCCTTGTGTAACAGTGTAGAGTCATTATCACCCCTGGGCCTGAGGGGACAAGGAGAAGGCATGAGGACAGAGAGCCTAGAGAGAGCTACATCTGCAGGAGAGGACTGCCCAGCAGAAGCCGTCGACTTCTCTAGAACCTGTGCTAACTCAGCAGGGAGAAAACTGGGGGGATAAATACCCCATTCTCTCTCCCCTTCCTTGTTCTTGTCTTCTGCAGGTGCCTCCTATTGGACAAATGTAGCTGGAAGTCTGTGATACTTTCCATCAAGGTCAGTCTCTTGGGCATAGAGCAGGATAGTAACAGGTGGAGGCTGGGTCTACAGTGGTAGACAAGATATATCCAGCACATGAGTGGAATTCCTCTTTGGTCCACAGGATCTTCTACCCATTGTTGGGAGTGCAGTTACTTCTCAAACCACAGGCTTTTCTCTGCTGCCCTAGGCTGCTTCAGTGAGTCACTTGCCCTTTAGGGTTCTCAAGAGTGTGAGTTAGTCGCCATTCCACCACAATCAGGAAGCATGTGAGCTCTAAAAATTCCACTGAAGCTCCTTACTCTAGGCTTGAGGTGAGGGACAAATTCTTCCCCAAATTCTTCTTGCGGGGAAGATGAGACTCATAGCACACCAGTAACTTTCTCCAAATAGTCTTCTGTAATCTCCACCTAGACTTTTATGCCCTCAGTAGAGATGAGGAGAAGGGTAAAATCTAGGAAACTGCAATCTTTACGCAGTCCTTTCACACCTCACTGTGAAATACGCTGGCTATGGGCTAGGAACTTTAGCAGAAACTGGGGCTGAATTGGTTGTATTTTAACATCCTGTAACAAACATCATATGCAGTCCATATCCCTAAAAGTTTGTATATTTTGGTAAATATAAACACATTTTTAAGAAAGTCATCTGAGTCAGAAATGGGAAAGATTGCTTTATATTTGGGATTACTTCATATTTGGGGATATAAGATATGCTTTCTTTGACATTTTCCCAATGTAGAAACACAGGCCAAATAGGATAACTCATGAATTCCATGAAATTTATCCAAGTATCTCTTAGCTTTAAGTAGCTAAAACCTAAATTAGGTAAATGAAAATATTTCAACATTTGGTAAGGTGTGCCTAAATTAAAGTTCACACTAGAAACATTCTTGTTTAATTTCAGGTGAGTTCAGTAGAGTAGTTTCCTTGGCATAAATAATTTCACATCTAACTGTTTATACTTTTAAACGTATTTTAATTGTGAAGGCCTAATTTGTGAATTTAGTTTAGAATAAACCTCTAGTCATTTTCTTTCTTATGTATGTGATCCCCAAAGCAGACGTGTCCTAGGCATCAGTTTTCTTATCTAATCAGAGAACCAGTGAAGAAAGGAGGAACCTGTCATCTCCATGCAGAAGCAAGGGATTAAGCGATTAAGCTGTCATTTCTCAAAGCCTTTCTCCAATGCTTGCCCCATAAGTTTCGGGTTTTAAATGAGTTTAGTGGAATTCTGCAGTCTTAACATATGGCACATATCCATGACTTTAGTAAATTACAGGTACTAACTTTTGTTCTTTCTGGTGCAGATGTGTTATCATTTTGCTCTGTTTTGTTTTATAATGTCAGCCTTCTCTGTGTTATTAATGTAGTGTCATGTGCTACCATTTTAGGTAAAAAGCTTTTTCTGTTATTTCCTATGAATCTCCTAGGAATGGACCCATTTGGATAACCAGACTGTTCATTCTTTCCTTTCCCTCCTTTTCTCTTCTTCCACTCCTTCGAAGTATTGGTTGAGTCACTATATTATGTGTCACAGGCATTGTTCCAGGTGTTGGAGAATCTGAAATGAAACACAAAGTCCCCCTGCTCCAGGAGCTTGCCATCGCCATCCAATGGAAAGGAAAGCAACAAGTAAATAAAAACTGCCACATGATATACATGTCAGACAGGAGACACATGGTATAATGAGAATACCACAGAGGGGCCTAATGGGGTGACCCAAGGTGGGTCCTGAGGGTTTATGAGGCAATAGTTCCATAATCAAGGAGAAGAAAGGCAACCCTGGGCGGAGAGCACAGCATGGGAAGGCCAAGACCAGGGAATCCCTGGCATTTGAGCAGTCAACAATCTCAGCATCAGCCATGTTCATGGTGTGGTACAGTGGTACTTTTGCGGAGGCATACATTTTAAATTCATGCCCTAGGTGGCCAGTGTGCAGGAGGAAATCACTTAATGTGGGGGGGAGCGTGAGCCCAGCTGGCTGCTGGTATCTGCTTCTTTGTTTGGCTCTGTCTTTTGCTTGCTATCCTAGATGCAATAACTCCTATGAAATGAAAGCAAGAACTTTCTGTCTTAGTGACAAATGGTCATCTTATGAGAGTTGAAAGGTTAAATTGTCACATGAGTATATGCACAGGAAATGTGATTTGGGGGAGAAACAAGTGCCTCTGCAAACATTTTTGTATTTGGGAAGTGGGGATGATTGCAAGGTTTATGCCTGCAGCGACAGGGAGGGGGCTGCATACATCATGTTGTGTGAAGAGACGGGGCATCGGAGGAAGAGCAGGTTTGTGCAAGGTGACGGGGAAGAGGGAAAGGGAAAGGAGGGAGAAGAAAGATGGAAGGAGATGATGAATTCTGTTGAGTTTGAAGAGAGATCCAGGCCAGAAATGCTGGTTAGGAAGGCACTGGTGCTGCATGGTAGTGGAAGTCACAGGGGTGGACTAGGTCATTTGAAGAATGCACAGAGAGATGAGAGGGCTAAGGAAAAATCTGAGGAACAGCACAGGGCATTTTTAGGGTAGTGAAACTATTCTGTATGATACTGAGGATATGGTAGATAAATGACATTATATAGTTGTCAAAAGTCATAGAAGTACATAACACAAAGAAAACTCTATTGTAAACTTTGGAATTTAGTTAATAATAATGTATCAATATTGGTTTATCAGTTGTAACAAATGTACCACCAGAATGCAAGAGGTTAATAATAGGAGAAATTGTGCAGTGTGGGGAGAGGTGAATATTGTAGGAGCGCTGTATTTTCTGTAAACCTAAAACTGCTCTAAAAATAAAGTCTATTAATTAAAAAAAAAAGCCAGTGAAGATCAGTTATGTGCATAGCAGCTATACTTCTGCAGAATCTCCTTGGTGAGTGTGCTTTTTTCAGGCTTACATAATACAGTTAAAAGAAAGAAAAATAACACTCCCCTCACAGAGAAATAATCAGCTGAACAAATCGCTAGTTATCAGAATGCAGGCTCTAGTACATCCTGTTTTTCTAACTCCTCTAAATTTACTAGTAAAGCAACCCAAATTGCATGGAGGAGGGGAGGTCATTGCTTGCTGTCAAGGCTACACTAATGACATTAGGGTGGCATTAGCGTACCAGGGCTCTCCTAGTCCTCACTACACCACATTTTGAATGAGTTTTGCTTGGACAAGGGTTGAGGGTGAGGTGGCGGGAGAGGGAAGGAGAGAGATAGCCTGTGCTTTGTCCTATTACCTGAACCAGACTCAATTGTCAAACATTTTTAGTGTCGTTTTCCTGTGCTCACGGAATCCTGAGAGTGTAGCACTACTGTGGGGAGGGCAGGAGCCAACAGGTATAGCTGGCTTATCCCAGCATTTCTTCCTTCCCATCTGTGCACGGCGTAAGTGGCACAGTCCACAGAGTCCACTCCCATTTTCTCTCTTCCCCCTTAATGGGGCGGGGGCGTGAGCCCAGCTGGCTGCTGGTATCTGCTTCTTTGTTTGGCTCTGTCTTTTGCTTGCTATCCTAAATGCAATAACTCCTATGAAATGAAAGCAAGAACTCAAAGCTCAAGTGGTCAAAGCTCAAGTGGCAGCCAAGTGGTTTCTTGTGATCTGCTGAGGTCGGCTTCTGATAATTAGAAGTGATAGGTGATGACTATGTTATCATAACCTGCAGCCACACCACCTTCTTCTGGTTCTGAGACAATGTGTAGTAGAAATGGTTATTTGTTCATCGAGCTGGTCCCCACAATTCACACCCAAAGAGGCCTTTTCATGGCTCTGCACGCACTGATGGCTGTTTCAGGTAGACAAGCCCAGCAGTGTGGGAACCCAGATATCTCCCATTCTGTGTGAAGGAGCTACCTAGTTTCTGGAATTTAACTAGATTAGAACCTCAAGTGATGCATTATAGGTCTGAAGAAGCATGCCAATCATGACCTTTATCTTCCATTTCATGAACCCTTGGAGTGGAGCCTTTAGAAAGAGGAAACAGCAGAGAGAGGGCCTTACCTTGTGGCCCATGTAGTGACATTTTAGGAGCTGCAAAAAGGGTCCCTTTGCCTCCCAAAAAGTTCCCTGAGGCTGATTCATTTAATTCTATATTTAATGTTTCATTTAGTAACACTTTAGATTGAGGATTATTGTTTTATGTTAAAATATACATACCTTCTGGGTATTAACTCTTTTCAGTTATAGCCTTTATGGTAAATGAGTTGCCAAGGGCTCAGAATTTGATAAGGCAAATGGAGGAGAAAGCATGAGGGCTTAGTGGGTGGGAGTGGTGGAGAGTGATATGGAGCTAGACAGAAAGTGAAAACTGAGGCCAGAGGAGAAGAAACTGTGCCTATTTATTCAGTTTTTCCTGGGAGTTTCCTTGAGAAGAATGGAGCTATGTGTGTGTGTGTGTGTGTGTGTGTGTGTGTGATATGAGATTGCTTGTGCGCCTATGTGCATGTGTGTATGTGTATGTGTTGAACGATACTGTGGAAAGTTTGGGATAAGAAATGATAACTGGGAAGAGCCAGACATCGAATGCAATATTCTCAACTAACATTCTTCTTAGAATGATGCTTGGTTCCCTGGAGACTTTATGATCATGAGTGCTAAATGTGTGAGGGGTGTGTGTAGGGAGGCAGACAATACAGTGATGGTTTCATAGATGTCCAAGTTGCTGCTACCTTTGTAAAATCATTATTTATCCCTTCATCTCTAGCCTGTTAGGTACCAATGTATTTATTGCCCACTCGAACTACTTCCTCTCATCATGGGGGCCTCCTGTTTTTGAGGCAACATAGGAAATTAGGACTGATGACGCTGCATCAGAAAAGCTTTTGTTTTCACTTGGTTTAAGTCTGATAGAGAAGTTGGCTGCATAGAACCTCCACAGGCAGTTGCTCCAATGACTTAAAATGAATTTGTCCTTCTGCCTCAACTCTCCACAGTTAGCATGTGCTCATTCACCCACTCCTTTTTATGGCCCTTGGATTCACCCAATCCAAGGTGAACTACTTCCTTACTTCTATGTCTTCACTGTCTTACAATCTTGATCAAACAGACAACACACTCAACGAAGGTGTGGGTGGGAACGGAACCCACCCACATGATTGTGAATCACCTAGAGACTGGCAGCAGAAGAAAATCACTGCCACCCTAAGCCTTGAGTGGCCAGAGGAGAGAGACACATTCATTTTCAGAACTAGTGAGAGCTACAGCTCTGGTAAGGAACCTCCCAACAGGAGTTGTGGCCATGGGTAGGAGAGCTCAAGACCATAAGCTGGCAAGGAAAGATCAGAGAGGAACCAGTATCGTGCTCTTTCTCTATTCAGCTGTTTCTTCCCATTGGTGGAAGCCCAAGAGAAACACAAGACCAGGGTCCCTAAGGTCAGCTTCTCAAGGCACAGAGCAGGGCACAGAAAGGTGGTGTGTCATACTGGAGGGGCAAAAAAGCTGGCACCATCTCACTTTCTGCATGTATAAAATGAAGATGTAAACTGCCAGGATTGAATGTGATCTACATACAATCATTTAGCACAGCACCTGGACAATAAAAAGGACCCTATAAATGTAGTTTAGTAGTAGCAGTGATAGTAATATTAGAACATTTTTACTACATTTTAGCTATATCATAAGTAAGTGGCTCTCCCTGTAGCCTAATAATTAACATCCCTTATCATATCCTAAAATTTGTAAGAAATAGGCTTAAGTGAGACTTGCTTGTTTTGTGATATTCATACCTGTAGATGTGAATGTATAGCTACATGCTTCTTTAATTTGGACAGAGAGAAATGTAGAGAGTTGTGATTTCATGATTTCAATTCTACAGAATTCTATAGATTAGATGTATAGGGTGTTGCTGCCCTAATGGATACCATAACAAAGAAATACCCCATCTTTTCCTCTCTCCATGACTGAGCATCTGCCTTAGTGCAGATTCTGGAAAGGAGGGGATGGACCATGAAATTTAAATTGCATATATAGATGTGGCTATGGAAATCATATAGAACCAACATTCCTCCCTTTCTTCCCTCTCCTACATATTGTATATGTAATACATATGTGTGTGTGTGTGTGCTTATCTACAGAATGTGTGAGTTTGAGGAAAAAAACAAGATAAAACACATTCCGTAGGTAGTGCAGTCACACATAGCTGAAAAACCTGTATCAGTTATCAATTATCTATTTGTTTGGAGCAAATTCCTGCAAATCATTAAATATACAAATTTCCACTTTCATTGTTAAATTACCCAAAGTATAATCTCAAATAACCTCTGACCTCCTGGAGTTGATGACAGTTTTATACTGAAAATAGAATTTTTTTTGTACATCTATAGTGTATCTTAAATTACCTAAAAGAAAGATGATGCCAGGGTAGTTAAGGAGGGAGGTTTCAGTTTTGGCCAAGTTTCATACATCTTAATTGCGATACTTTGCACCCCATGGATACCTGTGAGTGCAAAAATGTCTGCTTTGTTTGGACTTATATTTATTTTTATTGTCTTCCCACTTTTATTTTAGATTCAAGGGATACATGTACAGGTTTGTTATCTGGCTATATTGTGTGATGCTGAGGTTTGGGGTACAAATGATCTTGTCACCCAGGTACTGGTCATAGTTGTTTGTAGTTTTAGAAGAAAAAATGAATGAGACTCAATTTAACACTGGTAATATCCCTTCTTTCCCAGGGAAATTTAGTGAGTTGAAAGTTGCAAGAGTAATGCTGTTAGTGTTAGTCACTTTTCAAAAGTGTTTTGCCATTTAATATTCATTTTTGGGGTCTTCTGTGTGGTCATGTGGGCCTACTATATTATACTTTGAAGAGATCAGTGAAGTCATATGGTTTAAACTTTCACTTGATGAATGAGCAAACTGGTGTTCACAGGGGCAAAGTGACTTATTCAAGGTGATAACACTGGTGAGCTGGAGAACAACCTGCTATCACTTTATTTCCCCCTTTTTTTTTTTTTATCTTGGAGACTTTTATTGAAAGGAACTATTCAAACTTTTCAAACTTTTAAGGTCCATATTTCTGAGTTCTGAGTGTTCTAATTTGATTATTCATAAAAAATATGCCCAGTTCCTATTCTCATGGAGCGGATAGTTGATTTATGAATATATGTGTATGTATCCTGTTAACGAGTCATCATGACTAAATTAACTTAGTTAAGCTACTTAACTTTTCAGAACCTTAAGTTTCTTATAGGCCCAGCAAGTTTTATTGGAAAAAAATGGGCTTCGAAGGCAGAGAGATGTGGTGTTTTCTGTTTACTAGCTGTATAAGTAACTCATAGAGGAATAATAGCCTCCTCATGGGGATGTTTAGAGGGTAAAATGAGGTAACCTACATAGAATACCTGGTTTATGCATTCCTATTGTATCTGTAAGTTGGAGATGACACTGTGCAACCTGTTTACCACATGGCATTGTGATTACCATGGAGACAGTGGTTGGAAAAGGGCACTGTGAACAGTGAAGTGCTACTGTCACATCACTTATTGAGGGATTTTTTTTGTTTGCTTAGTTATTTCAACATAAGCTTTCTATTGAGGGACAACATGCACACAGAAAACTACACACAAGAGTGTACAACTCTATGAATTTTCACAAAGTGAACATACTTGTGTAACCAGAACCTAGATAATAAAAGAGAACCTCCTAGAAGGCCCCAAGGTACCCTTTTCCAGTCACTACCTCATCTCAAAGATAATTATCCTAACTTCTAACTCCATAGATTAATTTCTCCCATTTTGGAACTCTTAACCAATGGAATTATACAGAATGTTCTCTTCCCTTTCTGGCTTCTTTGACTCCTATTATGTTTGAGAGGTTGATCCATTTTTTTTCTGTGTAGTTGTGGTTCATTCATTCTCATGGCTCTAGAGCAGGGGTTCCCAAACCCCGGTACGGTCTGTGGCTTGTTAGGAACCAGGCCCCACAGCAGGAGGTGAGTGGTGGGCAAGCGAGCTAAGCTTCATCTGTATTTACAGTCACTCCCCATCACTCACATTACTACCTGAGCTCTGCCTCCTGTCAGATCAGTGGTGGCATTAGATTCTCATAGGAGCGCGAAACCCTATTGTGAACTGTGCGTGTGAGGGATCTAGGTTACGTGCTCCTTATAAGAATCTAATGACTGATGATCTGTCACTGTCTCCTATCACCCCCAGATGGGACTGTGTAGTTGCAGGAAAACAGTTCAGAGTTTCCACTGATTCTTCATTATGGTGAGTTGTATAATTATTTCATTATATATTACAATGTAATAATAATAAAAATAAAGGGCACAATAAATGTAATGTGCTTAAATCATCCCAAAACCATCTCCACCCCCTGGTCCATGGAAAAATTGTCTTCCACAAAACCAGTCCCTGGTGCCACAAATGTTGGCAACTGCTACTCTAGAGTGTCCTATTGTACCCCACAATTTATGTATCTATTCTTCAGTTGATGGGCTTGTGGGTTGTTTCTAATTTTTGGCTTTTATGAATAGTGCTGCCATGAACATTCTTACATGTGTCCTTTGAGAACATATGTATGCATTTTTGTTGTATATATATCTTGAAATCAAATTTCTGGGTGGTAGGATGGGTATACAAAGGTTTGATTTTAATAAATAGTGACAAATAATTTTCCAAGGTGTTTGTACCAATTTACATGACTACAAATAGAATATTTTTTAACATCTGTAAAATTGTTACATTCATAGTGGGATATACAAAAATACAGCTTGAATCATTGAAAACTGGTTTATGTTTTTCTCTTTTGTTGACATTCTATTTTAGTTATGTTCTTAGATTGCATGGAATACAGCCTCATTTCCAGTAACTTAGCTTGTGGGGAAGAAGGGTGTTATTGTAAAGATTCTTATGCATATAAACTCAGAAAAAGCTAAACAGTGAAGCTTTAAAAAGGCCAGAAAAATGTACAGGTGCCAGGCTGTGGGATCTTGAGTGTTCTGCTCTTCAGGATTGATTCTGGTATCCTGAGGGTCTGTCCATCCTTGTGGGACCTGTATTCTGCAGGCAGGTACCATAAGGTACTGCTGTAGGCCAGCATCATTCTGAGTGAGCATCTGTTTTGTTTGGTTGCTCTTCTACCATGCACTTTGTTAAACATTTGGTCATCATCCTGCTTAAGGGGAGCCCATATTTGCAATCATTTGTCAGGATTTCCAGCCCTCTATGTGAACTATGTTACCATTTCTAAGCAATTAACTTCTGGAAGCTACCTGCTCTGATTGGTCCCTAAGGAGTAGATGGATGTACTGTCCGCCCTTCTAGATTTAGAGGTTGTTAGATACTCTTTGTTTATACTAGATGCTAAATGAACTACACAGAATCATAAGAAAGTCATAAGAAAACTTTAGCAATCACAATTTTTTAACTAATAATGTGAGTTTTTAAATAATAGACATAATTCTTAATGTAAACTTCTACTAAGACTACTTTATAATTTTTTTTAATATCTTAAAAAACAAGGGGCACTTCTTGCCATTTTGTGCTAACTTAGTCTTTATTGGTTGAACTAGTGCTAGGCAAGGAAGGAATTAGCTATAGGGAGCAGGGAAGACAGATCTAAACAGTTCTGCACTTATGAGCAAATTAGTGAATAATAGAGATGTTCCTTATGGAACCCAGGCATGAAAACCATCCTTGGACCTGTCACATCTTGGAATTATGTGCTGGACTCTTTTATTGGTTCGTTGACTTTAGTTGTAGTTTAGGAAGTGATAGCCAGAAACTTGAACTCTTGCTTCTAGCTTTTAGACCTTCTACTTAAGACAGAAGAACTATGTATTTCACCTCATCTAACTTCTAGTATTTCAGATAATTTCTTCTCAGATACTTTTTTTTGGCTCAACCTATGCTTAATATTTTTAGCTAATGCTCACTCTGTCATCATTAAAGTGGTTTGCAGAAGAATATATGGCCTACGCAGAAGAATATATGGTCTATGCAAATAACTTCTCACTGTACATTCTCTATGTAGACCTATACAAATATTTTCATAAAACTTCTGAGCTGGAGGTGGAACTATTACAAAGTGTTGTGGTTGAAAAAGGTTGATGGATTGAGGTTATTCCTCAAGACCTCTTTCCACCACAAAACTGAATATCCTAATTAGAGAATCCATTAGAAGGAACTTGACCAAGTCTGTGGCTTAATTTATGCCTCAAAGTGAAGTGATTAATATTATTCAATGCATGCATAGGACCAGAAATTCTTATTTGAATAAGTTATTCAACTTATAGGGTAATTAAAAACTGAAAGTAAACTGTCATTTCACTGCTATATTCCTATAAATTAAATTAAACTTTAAACATTATTTAAGGATTCAATGTAATATATTTAGCTTTTTTTTTAAAAAGCAAGTCTGGAAGCTGGGCCAATTTCTATAAATGTTCTGCTCAGTAGCTAGCCTTTTGTGGAAACTCAATAGATCTTAAACACTTGGTTCATTTAAATTACTCTTCTTTTTGCTTTCAGGAAAGATTGAGAGGAGTTACAGGGAAGTTTAGTGGATTAGTCATTCAGTTCCTTGATGGATAACTTGCATGTGCCAATGCCAGGGAACATTTAACTGATTAAAACATTCTGAATGAATTTGTCATTTGGGGGTACTCTTTGAATGAATATCTTTATTGCATTGACTGTGTCCTACTGATATGACTTAGGCTTACTTCCAACATTAATTCTAAAGAGGCTCTGGCTAACTTATCTGTAGAATGTGTGTCCAAGTCAAGTTCGTGATGTATTTGGTTAAAAAAAACTTTGTGGCTCTTGAAAGAAATACAAAGATTTAGTAGTCAGTATTGTTTATAAAGTCTAGGGTGGTCATATTTAAATAATAAATCTAAGAATTAGATGAGTACTGTTACACATTTTTTGTTAATAAATCTTAAATACTGGAAAGAATAGACTTAAGAAAAATATTCCAACATTGAAAACCTAAGTATCTAAACATTTCAGTCTCATATGCCAAAAAATATGAAATTATAGCATTTTTGGTCAGGATAAACACCTCCTGCATCTTTTTGTATAAGAAGTATTTTGAATGAAAATAGACTTGCCATGTCAGACTATTTGGAATTTAAGTTCTGTTTTCAATTTTAGGTTCTTAAAAAGGTCCAACTTAGCCAATGAACATAAAAGTGCTTACTGCTAATTTAGCTGCTGCTGCAGAACATGAAAGGAAATCATGAGGCCATTAACACATCTAGAAATAGTCATTTTCTAACTTTCGGTTCCTAAGATAGCTTAGTGAAAATAAAATATTCAGACAAGGCAGGGTAGGGAGGTGAGTTTTTAAAGGATTTTCTTTTTAAACTTTCCTTCCTTCCACCCTCGCTCCCTCACTTCCACCCTCCTTTATTTCTCCTTCTTTATGTGTGTTAACTTAGAACTT
Organism: Pan paniscus; assembly: GCF_029289425.2. Classification (NCBI taxonomy): domain Eukaryota; kingdom Metazoa; phylum Chordata; class Mammalia; order Primates; family Hominidae; genus Pan; species Pan paniscus. Next base: position 100,622,811 of record NC_073262.2, read on the forward strand.
CACTTCAAGATTTTCCGAGTGCTAAGTGATAGGGGCAGTGAGGTATATGCTTTATCTCCCTGCGTAGGCAATGAGTAAAAAAGATGTGAAATTATGGCAAATTCACCAGCAGATTTCAAAGGTGAAAATGCCCTTCTTGTACCAGGGTTAATATGATCTCCAGCCATCCATTCACAGATCATGCTCACTCTGTTGATGGCAAAGGAAAGTTCTCTTTGAGGCCTTGAAATGGAAACTGCACATCGTGCCTGGAAAGTCCCTCCAGGCTAGTGTTCAAGAAGTCTTTCTTTCACACTTCAGTTTCTTCATTGCATTATATTTACTGACTGCCTACCCTATGTTAGACCCTGTGTTAGGTCCTGCAGTCCTGTTCACAAGGATATTATAGTCTTGAGGGGAAGGCAGATATTCATTAAAGACTCACCTCAGTGTTGACGGGCAGACTGCGATAAAAAAGTATGCGGCACTGTGAATGTGTAACAGGTGTGGGCGGTGGTCAGGGAAGGCTGAGACTGGTTAACTGGGCAGAGGCAAAGGGTTGCAGGCAACTCGCCTGAGGTGGAGAGGCAAGGCTGGTGACAGGGGCAGGGAGGCCGTGGAGAGCCGATATCACAAAAGGCGGTGCTGAAAGATGCAAGGGGACTGAGGACTTCTTTTTAGCTGAGCAAACAGTGCACATTTCTTCCACTCAGACTTTTCCTTTTCTAATTAAAAAAATGGGGACATCCACATCTTGATAACACAGTTAATGTGTGAATATAATAACTGCTTAATAAATCCTTGTTGAAATAGGAATGCTGATTAAGGCACTTAGGCCAGCAGCTAAAGGAGGCTTAATATATTCAGAGATGATTCCTAGGTATCTAGAAAAGGATATTTTAAGCTAAGAGAAAAGAGGGACAGTTCACCAGTTTCTTCCCTTCTAGGGAAACAACATAAAAGGACTGGAGTTGTTAAAAGACAGGGTGAGAAGTCTGTTGACATAAAGCATGAGAAAATGAAGTTTGTGATGTTTTGATGCAGAAGTAAGTTATCATTATTGTTGAGTGATAATGGCATTAATTTTCTGAAGATGGGCAGCTCCTTTCATCCCATTTAATGTGTATGTGTGTGGACATGTGTGCTTGCATACCTAAGGCTAAATTAATTTTTGGTACAATAGGGTAGGGTTGCTAGATTTGGTAAATGGAAATACAAGGCATCAAGATAAATTTGAATTTCAGGTAAACAAAGTATAACTTTTGGAGTATATATATATATGCCCCAAATGCCCTACCAGAGGGGAATTTTCCTCTTAAGAACTCTGGAGGCGTGTTGCCTCATTTCCCCCATGTTTTTAATCATTGCATGTATAATGTTTATATTTATGTTTATTCGCAGTTTATTTTTGCCACATATATTTTTAGAATCTAAATTTTCCCAATAGTCTGGAACCTTTGGTGGGTGTACATAATGTGATGAAGGATTCTCTTCCTGGAGAGGCTGCTGATATATAGCCAAGATTCTGTCTTTGTGCTCTGGGCTTCTGTCTCTCTAGTGTTAATATTTCAAGAATGAGACTAGAGCATTTTGCTTACTTTAGTGCCCTTTGGAGCAACAGAAAGCTGCCTTTGCTGCAAAGGACCCTGTGGAATGATTGTTGATCTGCCTTCTAGAAACTGAGCTGTGCCCAAAACCTTTTACCAGTTTCTAAAGGCATCTGCTTTCATTTTCCTAGGAAGGTTCTTTAGGTGAGCGATAGTCACCCCTATATCTCTGTAATACCAAGTGAGCAGCTTGTTGTGTGTAGATACCATGAAATAGAAACAGATTCATGAAGATAAGATTAGAAGGTAATCTTTAGATTACAGAAACAGATTCATGAAAATAAGGATTAGAAGTTGTGAATGAAAACAACTGTTGCTTTGGATGGCTGGATTTAAAAATGTTCCTCAATATTGATGATGTGGTATTTTTATTAAAAAATAGGATCAGATCATGACACATAGAAGAAGCTATAATATGCACAATGATCTGCTTTTCCAGGAAATGAGTATCTTTGGGGATCAGCATTGAGCTCACTACACATGATAAAAAATAAAACTCATTGGAAATCTAGAAATTGGCAACTAAAAATTGAGTCAAAATGTGTTTTAACCACCCCACCCCCCTCTTGTTTGTTTTTATTCACTTCTGATAACCTACTGGCTGTTTAGTTATATTTTATGGTTGTTTTGGCTATCACAAACTCATACAGAATAGCTGGAATTATCAGTCTCAACAGGGACCATGAAGACATATGTGTGTAATTCAGTACATATATTAAAAAATAGCTAATTTACGATATTACAGGCACAAGGGAGCCCACTGATGTGAAGTTTCAGTGAAACAGTGTAAAGAAATGATGTTAGTTAAATATCACTATTTCTCAAAGTAAAGGATGTCATTGTATTAGTAGAATGTTAACCCTCTCTTTTATGGGTCAGTTACATCAACTTCATCATAAACCCTCTTCAAAAACATGCATTTTAGCACTTGGATATAGTCAGGTCTGTGTTTCATTAAGCATTTGTTCAGATTCCAGCTCTCTTGCTCCACAACCATTGATATTTCTCAATTTATCTATAATTTACACCCTGACTGTCTCCATAAAAGATATAATGTTTATAAGGAAAGATATATGCAATTAGATAATAATTTGAATGCTTTTACAGGGAGAGGGAAATAAATATGCCACCCAAACCTAGGCTAATACATTCATTGAAAGCAAGTACTAATAATTATTTCTAAGCCTCCCAGCAGCCAAGGCAAAAAGGGACTCCAGTAACGTAACATGCTCATTATTTCATTGTTTACTTTTACTACTCCCTATTCCACGCTGAGATTGTTAGAGATATGTTAGTGATCACCTCAGGTCTTATTTCCTCCAGAAATGTAAAGTTTGACTTAAAATCACAATGAACTCTTCCAATTTTTTTCATACTGTATTGCATGTGCTTAAGTAATTCTTTGGGCTTGGTTTTAGATTTTTAAAAATTATGGTAAAAAGCACATAACATTAAATTTACCATCTCAACCATTTTTAAGTGTAGGGTTCAGTAGTGTTAAATATACTCACATTGTTGTGCAGCAGATTGCTACAACTTTTTTGTCTTGTTACACTGAAACTCTCTACTCATTAAACAACTCCCCATTTCTCCTTCTCCTCAGACCCTGGAAATTACCATTCTACTTTCTGTTTCTATGAATTTGACCACTTTAGATACTTCATATGAATGGAATCATACAGTGTTTGCCATTTTGTGACTATTTCACTTAACGTAATGTCCTCGAGTTTCATTCATATTGTAGCATGTGACAAGATTTTCTTCTTTTTTTTTAAGGCTGCATAATATCCCATTGTATATATTTACATTTTCCTTACTCATTCATCTGTTAATGGACATTTGGACTGCTTCTATATCTTGGCTATTGAGAATAATGCCACAAGGAATGGGTGTCCAAGTATCTCTTCAAGATCCTGTTCTGAATTCTTTTGGATATATACCCACAAATGGGATTGTTGGATCATATAGTAATTCTATTTTGAATTTTTGGAGGAACCTCCATGCTATTTTCTGTAATGGCTGCATCATTTTACATTCCCACCAATAATACACAAGGGTTCCATCTTCTCTACATCTTCACCAATGCTTGGTATTTTACGCTCTTTTGATGGTGACCATCCTGATGAGTATGAGGTGATATTTCATTGTGGTTTTTATTTGCACTCTTCTAATGATTAGTAATGTTATCATCTTTTCAAGTGCTTATGGGCCATTTGTATATCTTCTTTGGAGAAATGTCAGTTTAAGTTCTTTGCCTATTTTAAAATCAATTTTTTTTTGTTGTTAAAGTTTCTTATATATTTTGGATATTAACCTCTTTTCAGATATATTATTTGCAATTATTTTCTCCCATTTTATAGGTTGCAATTTCACTCTGTTGATTCCTTTGACATGAAAAAGTTTTTGTGTCATTCCATTTGTTTATTTTTGATTTCATTGTCTGTGCTTTTGGTGTCATATTTAAGAAATCATTGCTAAATTCAAAGTCCTGAGGCTTTACCCCTATATTTCTTTCTAGGAGTTTAACAGTTTTAAGTCTAATTTTTAGGTCTTTAATTCATTTTGAGTTAATTTTTATGTATGGTACAAGGCAAGGGCCCAAATTCACTCTTTTTGCATTTGAATATCCTATTTTTCCAACACTACTTGTTGAAGAGGCTGTCTTTTCTCTGTTGTGTGGTCTTGGCACTCTTGCTGAAAATCATTTGGTCATATATGCAGTGGTTTATTTCTGGGCTCTCTATTTTACTCCGTTGGTTTATGTATCTTACTTTAGGCCATACCACACTGTCTTAATTACTGTTGCTTTGCAGTAGGTTTTGAAATCAAGAAGTGTGATGCCTCTGACTTTGTTCTTTTTCAAGATCGTTTTGGCTCTTTTGGGCCCCTTAAGATCCTGTAGAATTTTATAATTATTTTTCTGTTTATGCAAAAAGTGTCATTGGGATTTTTATAGAGTTTGCATTGTATCTGTAGGTTGCTTTGGGTATTATGGACAACTTTACAATATTAAGTCTTTCAACCCATGAGCATGGGATGTCTTTCCATTTACTTGTATCTTCTTTGATTTCTTTTTGCAATGTTTTGTAGTTCTCAGTGTATAAGTCTTTTATCTCCTGGGTTAAGTTTTTTCCTAAGTATTTAATCCTTCTTGAGGCTATTGTTAACAGAATTATTTTCTTAATTTTCTTTCCAGATTGGTCTTGTTAATGTATAGAAAATGCAACTGATTTTTGATCATCGATTTTGCATCCTGCAAACTTTTCTAAATTCATTTATTAGTTCTAACATTTTTGTGTGTGTGACTTAAAAGATCATGTCATTTGTGAGCAGAGACAATTTAGGTTCTTCTTTTCCAAATTTTAGGCTTTTTATTTCTTTTTCTTGTCTAATTGCTCTGGTAAGAACTTGTAGCAATGTATCGAATAGTCGTGGCAAGAGTGGGCATCTTTGCCTTGTTCCTGATCTTAGAGTAAAAGCTTTTAGTCTTTTCTCATTGAATATGATGTTAGCTGTGGGCATTTCATATATGGCTTTTATTATGTTGAGGTAGTTTCCTTCTATTCCTAGTTTGTTGAGTGTATTTATCATGAAAGCATGTTGAATTTTATCAAATGTCTTTTCTGCATTGATTGAGATGATCATTTGGTTTTTTTCCATTTTCTTAATTTGGTTATTACATTGGTTAATTTTTGTATTTTGAACTATTCTTTCATTTCATTTATAAATCCCTCTTGAACATGGTGTGATCAATGTGTGCTTGAATTTGGTTTGCTATTATTTTGTTTAGGGTTTTTGCATCAGTATTCATCAGACATATTGGTCTACAGTTTTTTTGTGTGTCTTTTTCTGGTTTTGGTATTAGGATAATGCTAGCCTCATAGAATGAGTTTGGAATTGTTCTCTCTTAATTTTTTTGGCAGAATTTGAGGAGGATTGGTAATCATTATTCATTAAATATTTGATACAATTATTCAGAGAAGCCACATGGTCCTGGGATTTTCTCTTTTGGAAGGTTATATTTTTTTATTACTGCTTCAATCTCCTCACTAGTTATAGATCTGTTTCCGTCTTGATAGGTTGTATGTTTCTAGGAATTTGTCTTTTTTTAGATTATCCAATTTGTTGGCATATAATTGCTCATAGTAGTATATTTTTTATTGCTGTGACATCAGTGGTAATATCTCCTTTGTCTTTTCTAATTTTAGCCATAGAGTCTTCTCTCTTTTTTCTTTGTTAGTCTAGCTAAGGATTTGTCAATTTTGTTGATTTTTTTGGGAAAACCATCCCTTGGAGTCACTGATTGTTTCTATTCTTTATTTGATTTATCTCTACTCTAATTTTTATGGTTTCCTTTGCTCTGCTAACTTTGAATTTAGTTTGTTTTTCTTTTTCTAGTTACTCAAGGTATAAATTTAGGTTGTTGATTTTAGATCTTTTTTCTTTTTTAATGTAGATGTTTACTGCTATGCACTTCCCTTTTACAACTGCTTTCACTGCATTCCATAAGTTTTGTATGTTGTGTTTCTCTTTTCACCTGTCTCCAGATATTTTCTAAATTATCTTGTGATTTCTTCTTAGACTCATTAGTTGTTTATGAGTGCATTGTTTAATTTCCACATATTACTGGATTTTCCTATTTTCTTTCTGCTATTGATTTTTAGTTTTATTTTATTTTGATTGGAGAAGGTATTTTATATGATTTCAATCTTCTTAAATTTGTTAAGATTTATTTTGTGGCCTAACATGTGGTCTATTTTGGGAATGTTCCATGTGCGCTTGAGAATAATGTGTGTTCTGCTGTTGTTGGATGTTGTATATATATATCTGTAGACCCAGTTGGTCTGTTGTGTTGTTCAGGTCCTCTTGTTTCCTTATTGATCTTCTCTCTGATTCTGTTGATAACTGAGAGTGGGGTATTGAAGTCTTCTACTATTATCATATTGGTGTCTATTTCTCTCTCCAGGTCTGTCAATTTTGCTTCATTTATTTAGGTACTGTAATGTTAAGTACATATCTGTTTTTTTACTGTTATATCTTCCTGGTGAATTGACCCTTTTATCATTATACAGTATTCTTCGTTGTCTCTTGTGACAATTTTTGTCCTAATGTCTACTTTGTTTGATACAACTCTGGTCACTTCTCCTCTCTTTAGGTTCCTGTTTACATAGAATATCTTTTTTTAACCCTTTTACTGTAGCCTATGTGTGTCTGTAAGGCAGGTTCACTGATTACCAATCAGTAATTCTAATTTCTATCAATTGTATGAGACAGAACACTCAAACAAGTTAAGTGAAGCAACTTTATAGGCACAGTTAGGCAGCAAGGGACAACAAAAGCCTAGGATTCATAGTTCCCCAAAGCTCAGAGTGAATGGAATCTTTCTGTGTGTTACCTACTTTGCAGTGCAGGTGAAGAACTTTGAAAGCAGTCTACTCTGGATTATATACCCAGGGGCAATGGGGATTGCTGGGCTAAAGTGCTGCAGGGCATCCTGTTCTTGGAGGGACAGGAACAGAGCCCAAGCTGTTTCAGATACTTTCTCCTTATCTCAAGATGCTGCACTCCTAATATATCCTAGAGTTATTTTTGAGAACTACAGTTGAGAAAGTGGGGAAGAGTGCAGTCAGTCAAGGCCATCTTGGAATTCGTTCTGCACTGTCTCTAGTGCTAAATTGAGTCTCTTATAGACACAACATATGGTTGGATCTTATTTTTTTAAGTCATTCGGCCAATATGTGTCTTTTAATTGGTGCATTTAAGCTATTTACATTTAAGGTAATTACTGATAGGGAAGGACTTACTATTGCTATTTTATTGTTTTCTTATTGTTTTTGTCCCTCATTTCTTCTCTTGTTGTCTTCGTGTTTCATTTTTTTTTGTAGTAACATGTTTTGATTCTCCTCTCATTTTCCTTTGTGTGTAGCTCTGTGTATATGTATATATGTGTATATATAAAAATTTATATATATTACATATATATAAACCTTAACGAGTTTGAGTAAGAAGCAGTTCATGAATTGGGAAACACCAAACTGAAAGAGGTTTAGTGTTCTGATGACAAAGCATCCCTTACATATATTCTATAGATAGTTTATTTGTGGTTATCATTGCAATGAGATAAAACATCTTAAAATTATGACACTGTATTTTAAACTGATAACAACTTAACTACAATCATGTAGAAAACCTTTTACATCTCTTCCCCCTCCCAGTTTATGTTATTGATGACACAATTATCTGCCGTCATATTTCATATCCATGAACATAGATTTATCATTACTTTTTATGCTTTATTAAATAGATTTTTAAAATCTATACCAGATTTATAAGTGTTAATTTTTCTAGCAGGCTTTGATATGGTTGGCTTTGCACTTGCCTGGGGTACAGGATCCTTTTAACTGGTTTCTAGATTTCTCTCAGGGGCATTGGTCCATTGGTCATTTTTAAGTTCATATTTTTGTGGTTGAAGGGGAGTCCAGGGCTTCCTATTTTGCCATTTTAATGATATCGCTCCTGGTTCTAGGTTTTATATATGGTGATATTGAAGATTAGTTTGTGATTGTAAGTGCTGAGACTAAATGAGACTGTTATCATCATCCTTTGATTGTGACCACTTTATTAGGACTATTGCTTTTCCCTTAAGCCTTTTTGTTTCCCAGATGAATCCCATTAATTGACTTTTGGGGTTTACCTTTTGGGTAAATCTTCTTACTCCAAGACTCTGTGTCTATGTACCATGCTGATTAATATTATACTAGAAAGTGGTTTGCTGTTTTATTTGACTACAGCTTAACTAAAAATCTTTTGACTTTCCCTAGGAAAATCTGAGAAAGCATATCATAGGTGGTCTGAATTTAAGGCAAATATGGGTGGCGATTAGACCAATCATAGACAAACATATAAGAAAGCTGTGAGAATGTGTGTGAGATGAATAATTATGAAACACCAATGAACCAGTGCAGCTGGGGATTTAAACATCTAAGTGGGCTTAATGTATCATTTTATATAGCTGAAGTAAATTAAAACAATATTTTGTGTGAACATTAAACTTTTCTTCCTTTGGTATGAATACTCTGGGGATTTGGAATAAGCATGATTATTATAATTCACACCTCTTTTAAAATCTTAATGTTGTTTGTGGCTAGTTGAGCATGTGAGACTATAAAGTAGTGAACTCTGCGCTCTTTATGGCCACAGCTTTTGTTCCTAATTCTTCTTGGCCTGTTTCAACCTGTGTGTCATGACTCCCAAGCTGAACTAGGTAAAAGAATGTGAATGGATCATCATTTCTAGAAAAGCATCTCAGAGCATAGTCCATTTAGATAATTGGTTTAAAAAGTAGCCTTTTATTTCATAGAAAGCAGCACAGTCTAATACAAGGAACTGGTGTGCTACACATGAGGACATGCTCTGCCTTAATAATTCTCTGGCTATCTTAGGTAGAAAAGTTTGGGGTTGAAAGAAAAGTGATGTCTGTTTCAAAGGAATGAAAATTCTTAGGGTGTAACAATAGCTTATTAGTGAAGAGCCTAACTTTGGCTCAAGCATCAGACTGCTTGAGTTCAAATACAAATTCCTCCATTTACCATCAATGTGAGCTTGGTCAAGTTATTCCTCCAATAGTCAGTTTCCTCATCTGTAAAGTGAGCACAATGGTAGGACCACAATTTAATTGGTTCTGATTGGAATTAAATGTACTACTCTGTGTATAAAGAAGTAATTAGTCCAGTGCCTGGCACATGATAAGCTCTCAATAGGTATTAGACCCTTTTTTCTTGTTAATTTTGTTGTTGATGTTATCTTTATTATAACCATGTGGGAAGTTTTATGCTGAAAAATATATAATACTGAATTTTTTTAAATAGATAATATGCAACAGCATCTGTAATGACTGCATAAACAATTCTTGCATTTTCCTGAAGTGTTCATTTTAAATGATTGATTCATGGCCCAGTTCAAGTGTACACACAGATTAGCCTTTGCAAATAATTCACTTAATACTAGCTACACCCTGTGGCAGTTGTTTTAAGGTTTTTGATCTCTAGGGGGTGTACAGAAGTGTTCTACTTGTGCAAATTGTTTTCCTTTTTATGTCATCAATTCTGAAAACGTAGGTTTATTACAGGAAATTTTCCCCCCAAATATTTTTGAGCCTCATGCAATTTTGTATAGCAGTAGCCAGTGAAGTTATCCATATTGCTTCCTCTGATGTAGTCTCTGAGTCAATTTGTTTTAATGTTTAAAAACTTATTGCCTACTTTTCCTTGACACTTACATGTTCGGCGTTTCAGCGGAAGATAAAATGAAGAAACTCTTGATTTCCACTCCACTAGAAACAGGCTATTTTCCTTCTATTTCATCAAATCTCAAAGCTTATAGAGATTATAACTGCATGTTGGTTATTTTACTGTTCTTGCCTATCTATCTATCTATCTATCTATCTATCTATCTATCTATCTACAAATCTATCTTTCTATCTTGTTCATTTTAGGGATAATGAAGAAGCATTTAGTGGTACCCCACAAGCATAATAAAAAGTGTCACTGTAAGATATATTTACAAGCATAAATATAAAAAGCAATATAGTACTTAGCAAAAAATATAACACATTCTCTCATAAGGCACATTTTTTCCACACTTTTATTTTGTTTTTACGATTTAAAGTAGCCACTTAAAAATCAGAAAGCAAAAGTTTTTTGACCTAGATTTAGTTGGTTTATAATAAGTCTTGTTGGTTATGGTGAGTAATCAGTTAATACCTGTTAAGCTAATAATGAGGTAAGAAATATATTGACTTTATTTCTTGGTGTGGAAATGACTTATTCATTCAACAGATACTTATTAAGTGGGCCAGGTACTACTTGTTAATACAAATGGTGAATAAAGTGGCTTACACTCTAATGAGAGAGACAGACAGCTCCGAGTTAACAAATGGATAAAAATATACTTACATATGTGATATGCGTAGTGTAAGATAACGAGGGTGGTCACGGTGGTGGTAACCTACTCCAAATACTGTACTCAGAGCATATGTGTGATAAATGCAGTTGTTGCAGTATGTTTAAAACACTGGAGCCAAAATTTTGAGTGCTCATTTGAAAACACTTTATGGTAAAACAGTGGTGCTTAGAATGATGCATTAAAAAATATATATGACTATCTTGCTGAAGGTAAACTTTTTTTACAACTTACCTGACATGATCTTTCTAAATTACAATAGATTGTATATGTTGGAAAACATTTTTGTAAAATGTACAATAAGTCTGACATGTGAGTGAAAAAAACCTTTTTTCTTAACTTTCAAAAGTGCTAAAATGCCCTGTGTAGTATCACGTAAAATAGTGACACTAATGCCTCACTCAGTGGGGAGGTAGATGTGGCTGAGGAGGGACAGATGAATGGATCTAGTCAGTAGTAACACATTTGAAGTTCTGGCTGATCAACAGAGTCTTTTACTTCTAGGGTCAAGGTGGTAACAGCCAATAAATAGGAGAGCAGGTTGGAAGAAGAGTAAAAGATCTACATGCTTATGTTACTTGTCGTGCTCACAGAAAACAAACCAGTTTTGTGTGAGAAAATTGTTTCCCGTCAACTTGAAAACATTGAATTTGCTCACCCTGGAGCTTTCTTTGATGCTCCTCTCTTCAAGTCCCATGTGGCTGTCTTCCTTCTAAGAAAGCTATTTATAAACTGCAATGCTCTACGCAACTGTAAGCACGGTGGCTGCAGTCTAGTGGAAATATTTTGGGGTCACAGGTAGTTCTGTATTCAAATCTCAGCTCTGGCTCTTTGTAGCTGGGAGACTTGAGCAAATTATTTAACTTCCTGATATATAGCTTCCTCGACTCTAAAATGGGGGTAATAAAACTTTCTTTACAGGATTGTGTGAGGATTGAGACTGACACAGGTAAGGCGTCTTCTACCATGGCTGGCACTTAGTCTGTTTTGCTTATTACTTAGGGCTCAACTTTGAACGAACTTGAGGTTACAAAGCTCAGTATCAGGTTATCCTCGGGTTGTTTCCTCTGTAATCCTCATTTCCCTCAGAGCATGGTGAGAGTCTTGAAGACAGGAAACATTTTATGCTTTTCTACCTTCCTTGTGCCTTGCAGAGTCCTCAGTATCCAGTCAGCACTTAATCCTTATACTGCCACTTCTGGACTGCCTTTCAACAAGTTTCTCAAAGTTAGAGACCATGAAGGGCATGGAGACTGGTGCTTTTCATGCCGTGCTTCTGCAGATTTTGGTGGGGAGGCGGTAATAGGGGAATGAAGGTGGAGCCATATGAAATAAACTCTTAAAGGCATGATAGTGACCAGGAAAATAATATGTACCATATTGTGTGACAATCCCTATGCATTGCCAAAATTGCCCAGTGTATTTTTATTATGATTAAAACCACAATGACACATATGATGCCCATTTAACATGCTCCAAAAACACAACAGGAATTCACCTTCACAAAGAACAATAGACATGGGGCCAAGACCTTGGATTCTGACCAGTTTTAAACACCTGCTTCCTTCTACACAGTCGATAATTATCTTACAGGATTCAGCCTTAGAACTGGGGTCATGGTTTAAATTGTAATGTCTGAGGAGACTCAGGTTGGCTGAATAAGAAGGATGACAGTGCCTTTGTCCAGTTAAATCTGCAGAGGTTGTGTTCCATCCTATGCAGCTGCCTACCATAAAAGACGAATCTAGGAAAGATTTTCCATATAGCAGGCACTCAGTACTTATGTAAAGAATGAAAGGACAAAAAAATTGTTCTCTTTGTATGTCTTAATGTAACCCTAAGAGTTCCAAGCCAATTGTTGACATTATTCTAACATAGCATAAAGATTTGGACAGACCTGGGTAGCACATTGTAATGATATTTGGCTTGTTGATTTCTCAGCTCTAAGAGAATCTCTGCTTTTGCCAATAGGCACACATAAAAATGTTCTTAATGCTTTAGGAATAACATAGTTATCCAAAATGTTAAACTTCATTCCGCAAAATTTTAACTCAAAAAATATTTTTCAGCAAGTTTACATGTATTCCCTGGGCAACACTGGTCAGGCATTCATTCAACAGTAGACATTTAAGTATATATTATATACTGTTCTTGATTGTGTGGGAATTTCAAAGGTAAATGAGATTCTATCTTTGCCACTTAAGACTTACAATTATTGGCTCCCAGGCAAGATGGCTGAATAGGAACAGCTCTGGTCTGCAACTCCCAGTGAGACCAACACAGAAGGCGGGTGATTTTTGCATTTCCAACTGAAGCACCTGGTTCATCTCACTGGGATTGGTTAGACAGTGGGTGCAGCCCATGGAGGGCGAGCAGAAGCAGGGGGGGCATTGCCTCACCCGGGAAGTGCAAGGGGTTGGGGAACTCCTTTCCTAGCCAAGGGAAGCCACGAGGGACCCTGCCATGAGGGACAGTGCTATCAGGACCAGATACTACGCTTTTCCCACAGTCTTCGCAACCCACAGACCAGGAGATTCCCTCAGGTGCCTACACCACAAAGGCCCTGGGTTTCAAGCACAAAACTGGGTGGCTGTTTGGGCCGACATCGAACTAGCTGCAGGAGTTTTATTTCATACCTCAGTGGCACCTGGAACACCAGCGAGACAGAACCGTTCACTCCCCTGGAATAGGGGCTGAAGCCAGGGAGCCAAGTGGTCTTGCTCAATGGATCCCACCCCATGGAACCCATCAAGCTGAGATCCACTGGCTTGAAATTCTTGCTGCCAGCACAGCAGTCTGAAATTGACCTGGGACACTCTAGCTTGGTAGGGGGAGGGACGTCCACCATTACTGAGGCTTGAGTAGGCAGTTTTCCCCTCACAGTGTAAACAAAGCCGCCTGGAAGTTCGGACTGGGTGGAGTCCACTGCAGTGCCACAAAGCCACTGTAGCCAGACTGCCTCTCTAGATTCCTCCTCTCTGGGCAGGGCATCTCTGAAAGAAAGGCAGCAGCCCCAGTCAGGGGATTATGGATAAAACTCCCATCTCCCTGGGACAGAGCACCTGCAGGAAGGGGCAGCTGTAGGCGCAGCTTCAGCAGACTTTAACGTTCCTGCCTAACGGCTCTAAAGAGAGCAACGGATCTCCCAGCACAGTGCTCGAGCTCTGCTAAGGGACAGACTGCCTCCTCAAATGGGTCCCTGACCCTTGTGCCTTCTGACGGGGAAATATCTCCCAGCAGGGGTCGAGAGACACCTCATACAGGGGAGTTCCGGCTGGCATCTGGCAGGTGCCCCTCTGGGACGAAGCTTCCAGAGGAAGGAATACACAGCAATCTTTGCTGTTCTGCAGCCTCTGCTGGTGATACCCAGGCAAACAGGGTCTGGAGTGGACCCCCAGCAAACTCCAGCAGACCTGCAGCAAAGGGGCCTGACTGTTAGAAGGAAAACTAATAAACAAAAAGCAGTAGCATCAACATCAACAAAAAGGACGACCATGCAAAAACTTCATCCTAAGGTCACCAACAGCAAAGACCAAAGGTAGATAAATCCATGAAGATGAGGAAAATCCAGCATAAAAAGGCTGAAAATTCCAAAAATCAGAATACCTCTTATCTTCCAAAGGATTACAACTCCTTGCCAGGAATGGGAACAAAACTGGATGGAGAATGAGTTTGATGAATTGACAGAAGTAGGCTTCAGAAGGTGGGTAATAACAAAATCCTCCAAGCTAAACAAGCATGCTCTAACCCAATGCAAGGAAGCTAATAACCTGGATAAAAGGTTAGAGGAATTGCTAACTAGAATAACTAGTTTAGAGAAGAACATGAACGACCTGATGAAGCTGAAAAACACAGCCCAAGAATTTCATGAAGCATACACAAGTATCAATAGCTGAATTGATCAAGTGAAAGAAAGGATATCAGAGATTGAAGATCAACTTAATGAAATAAAGCATGAAGACAAGATTAGAGAAAAAAAAGAATGAAAAAGAAGGAACAAAGCCTCCAAGAAATATGGGACTATGTGAAAAGACCAAACCTACGTTTGATTGGTGTATCTGAAAGTGACAAGGAGAATATAACCAAGATGGAAAATACTCTTCAGGATATTATCCAGGAGAACTTCCCCAACTGAGCAAGACAAGCCAACATTCCAATTCAGGAAATACAGAAAACACCACAAAGATACTCCTTGAGAAGAGCAACCCCAAGACACATAATCATCAGATTTACCAAGGTTGAAATGAAGGGAAAAATGTTAAGGGCAGCCAGAGAGAAAGATCGAGTTACCCACAAAGGGAAGCCCATCAAACTAACAGCATATCTCTCTGCAGAAACCCTGCAAGCCAGAAGAGAGTGGGGACCAATATTCAACATTCTTAAAGAAAAGAATTTTCAACCCAGAATTTCATATCCAGCCAAACTAAGCTTTATAAGTGAAGGAGAAATAAAATCCTTTGCAGATAATCAAATGCTGAGGGATTTTGTCACCACCAGGCCTGACTTACAAGAGCTCCTGAAGGAAGCACTAAATATGGGAAGGAAAAACCAATACAAGTCACTGCAAAAGCAAACCAAAATATAAAGACCATTGACAGTATGAAGAAACTACATCAACTAATCGGAAAATAACCAGCTAGCATTATAATGACAGGATCAAGTTCACACATAACAATATTAACCTTAAATGTAAATGGGCTAAATGCCCCAATTAAAAGACACAGACTGGCAAATTGGATAAAGACTCAAGACCTATTGGTGTGCTGTATTCAGGAGACCCATCTCATGTGCAAAGACACACATGGCTCAAAAGAAAGGGATGGAGGAATATTTACCAAGCAAATGGAAAGAAAAAAAAAAAGAAAAAAAAAGCAGGGATTGCAATCCTAGACTCTGATAAAACAGACTTTATACCAACAAAGGTCAAAAAAGAAAAAGAAGGGCATTACATAATGGTAAAGGGATCAATGCAACAAGAGGAGCTAACTATCCTAAATATATATGCACCCAATACAGGAGCACCCAGATTCATAAAGCAAGTTCTTAGAGGCCTACAAAGAGACTTAGCCTCCCACACAGTACTAGTGGGAGACTTTAACATCCACCTGCCAATATTCAACTGATCAATGAGGCAGAAAATTAACAAGAATATTCAGGACTTGAACTCAGCTCTAGACCAAGCAGACCTAATAGATATCTACAGAACTCACCACCCCAAATCAACAGAATATACATTCTTCTCAGCACCACATAGCACTTATTTTAAAATGGACCACATAATTGGAAGTAAAACACTTCTCAGAAAATGCAAAAGAATGGAAATCATAACAAACAGTCTCTCAGACCACAGTGCAATCAAATTAGAATTCAGGATTCAGAAACTCACTCAAAACCAAACTACTACATGGAAACTGAACAACCTGTTCCTGAATGACTACTGGGTAAATAACGAAATTAAGGCAGAAATAAATAAGTTCTTTGAAACCAATGAGAACAAAGACACAATGTACCAGAGTCTCTGGGACACAGCTAAAGCAGTGTTTAGAGGGAAATTTACAGCACAAGTGCCCACAGGAGAAAGCAGGAAAGATCTAAAATCAGCACCCTAACATCATAATTCAAAGAACTAGAGAAGTAAGAGCAAACAAATTCAAAAGCTAGCAGAAGACAAGAAATAACTAAGATCAGAGCAGAACTGAAGGAGATAGAGACACAAAAAACGCTTCAAAAAATCAATGAATCCAGGAGCTGTTTTTGTTTTGAAAAGATTAACAAAATGGATAGCCAGAGTAATAAAGAAGAAAGAGAAAAGAATCAAATAGACACAATAAAAAATGATAAAGGGGAGATCACCACTGGTCCCACAGAAATACAAACTACCATCAGAAAATACTATAAACACCTCTATGCAAATAAACTAGAAATTCTAGAAGAAATGGATAAATTCCTGGACACACACACCCTCCCAAGACTAAACCAGGAAGAAGTCAAATCCCTGAATAGACCAATAACAAGTTCTAAAATTGAGGCAGTAATTAATAGCCTACCAACCAAAAAAAAGACCAGGACCAGACAGATTCACAGCCGAATTCTATCAGAGGTACAAAGACAAGCTGGTATCATTCCTTCTGAAACTGTTCAAAACAATAGAAAAAGACGGACTCCTTCCTAACTCATTTTATGAGGCCAGCATCTTCCTGATATGAAAACCTGACAAAAAAAGAAAACTTCAGGCCGATGTTCCTGATGATCATCAATGTGAAAATCCTCAATAAAATACTGGCAAACTGAATCCAGCAGCACATCAAAAAGCTTATCCACCATGATCAAGTTGGCTTCATCCCTGGGATGCAAGGCTGGGTCAACATACACAAATCAATTAACGTAATCCATCACATAAACAGAGCCAATGACAAAAACCACATGATTATCTCTATAGATGCAGAAACGCCCTTCAATAAAATTCAACACCCCTTCATGCTAAAAACACTCAATAAACTAGGTATTTGTGGAACATATCTCAAAATAATAAGAGCTATTTATGACAAACCCACTGATATCATACTGAATGGGCAATATCATACTGAATGGGCAAATGCTGGATGCATTCCCTTTGAAAACCGACACAAGACAAGGATGCCCTCTCTCACCACTCCTATTCAACATAGTATTGGAAGTTCTGGCCAGGGCAATTAAGCAAGAGAAAGAAATAAGGGGTGTTCAAATAGGAAGAGAGGAAGTCAAATTATCTGTTTGCAGATGACATGATTGTATATTTAGAAAACTCCATCGTCTCAGTCCAAAACTCCTTAAGCTGATAAGCGACTTCAGCAAAGTCTCAGGATACAAAATCAATATGCAAAAATCACAAGCATTCCTACACACCAATAACAGACAAACAGAGGGACAAATCATGAGCAAACTCCCATTCACAATTGCTACAAAGAGAATAAAATACCTAGGAATACAACTTACAAGGGATGCGAAGGACCTCTTCAAGGAGAACTACAAACCACTGCTCAAGGAAATAAGAGAGAACACAAACAAATAGAAAAACTTTCCATGTTCATGGATAGGAAGAATCGATATAGTGAAAATGATCATACTGCCCAAAGTAATTTATAGATTCAATGCTATTTCTGTCAAGCTTCCATTGAATGTCTTTACATAATTAGAAAAAACTACTTTAAATTTCATATGGAACCAAAAAGGAGCTGGTATAGCCAAGACAATTCTAAGCAAAAAGAACAAAGCTGGAGGCATCATGCTACCTGACTTCAAACTATACTGCAAGGCTACAGTAATCAAAATAGCATGGTGCTGGTACCAAAACAGAAATATAGACCAATGGAACAGAACAGAGACCTCAGAAATAACACCACACATCTACAACCATCTGATCTTTGACAAACCTGACAAAAACAAGCAATGGGGAAAGGATTCCCTAGTTAATGAGTGGTGTTGGGAAAACTGGCTAGCCATATGCAGAAAACTGAAACTGGACCTCTTCCTTACACCTTATACAAAAATTAACTCAAGAGGGATTAAAGATTTAAATGTAAGACCTAGAACCATAAAAACCCTAGAAGAAAACCTAGGCAATACCATTCAGGACATAAGCATGGGCAAAGACTTCAAGACTAAAACACCAAAAGCAATTGCAACAAAAGCCAAAATTGACAAATGAGATCTAATTAAACTAAAGAGCTTCTGCACAGCAAAAGAAACTGTCATCAGAGTGAACAGGCAACCTACAGAATGGGAGAAAATTTTTGCAATCTATCCATCTGTCAAAGGGCTAATATCCAGAATCTACAAGGAACTTAAACAAATTTACAAGAGAAAAAAACAACCCCATCAAAAAGTGGGCGAAGGATATGGACAGACACTTTTCAAAAGAAGACATTTATGTGGCCAATGAACATATTTTAAAAAGCTCATCATCACTGGTCGTTAGAGAAATGCAAATTAAAACCATAATGAAATACCATCTCATGCCAGTTAGAATGGCAATCATGAAAAAGTCAGGAAACAATAGATGCAGGAGAGGCTGTGGAGAAATAGGAACACTTTTACCCTGTTGGTGGGAGTGTAAATTAGTTCAAGCATTGTGGAAGACAGTGGGGTGATTTCTCAAGGATCTAGAATTAGAAATACCATTTGACCCAGCAATCCCATTACTGGGTATATACCCAAAGGATTATAAATCTTTCTACTATAAAGACACATGCACACATATGTTTATGGCAGTACTGCTCACAATAGCAAAGACTTGGAACTAACCCAAATGCCCATCAATGTTAGATTGGATAAAGAAAATGTGGCACATATACACCATGGAATACTATGCAGCCATAAAAAAAGAATGAGTTCATGTCCTTTGCAGGGACATGGATGAAACTGGAAATCATCATTCTCAGCAAACTAACAGAGGAACAGAAAACAAACACCACATGTTCTCACTCATAAGTGGGAGTTGAACAATGAGAACATATGGGCACATGGAGGGGAACGTCACACACCAGGGCCTATCAGGGGTTGGCAGGCAAGGGGAGGGATAGCATTAGGAGAAATACCTAATGTGGATGACGGGTTGATGGGTGCAGCTAGCCACCATGGCACATGTATACCTATGTAACAAACCTGCACGTTCTGCACATTGTATCTCAGAACCTAAAGTATAATAATTTAAAAAAAGGAAAAAAAAGCATAATTATTTTTATATTAACACTAGCATTTCATATCTTAAAGCAACTGATGTTTAGGAATTACTACACGTGGTGGCTCACCCCTGTAATCCCAGCACTTTGGGAGGCCGAGGCTGGTGGATCACATGAGGTCGGGATTTCGAGACCAGCCTGACCAACATGGAGAAACCCCAGCTGTACTAAAAATACAAAATTAGCAAGGTGTGGTGGCACATGCCTGTAATCCCTGCTACTCCAGAGGCTAAGGCAAGAGAATCGCATGAACCCAGGAGGCAGAGGTTGCACTGAGCCAAGATCGTGCTATTGCAGTCCAGCTTTGGCAACAAGAGTGAAATCTGTCTCAAAAAAAAAAAAAAAAAATTACTACGAGTGGTACCTTTTTTTGCATTAGTGTCTTTTATGTGGCATCATGAAAATTTCTGATGAATTAATTTTCCTAATTAACGTAATTCCATTATTCCTAGTGACTTTAACATAATTCCTAATGATACTTCCATAAACAACAGGACCATTGAATTTTTGAGATTTCTCTGTGGTTCTTTTTTTCCTTAGGATATTTTCCATTGAAATGTATGGTTGAAATTTGATCTTTGAAAATCTACTTGATGTATAATTAGGCTTATTTCTATCAGTTTGTTTTTTAAGAGTTGTTTTGATTTTTTTCCTTTTTATTTAACCTTGGTTTTTAATAATCTAAAACTTGTACATGATTCCAAAATCAAAACTATGAAACAAGGTACATTTGGAGTATTCATTCCTGTCTGTTCTCTATACCCTTTTAACAAATGAATTTTAAAAATTAGTTTTTAGTGTATGTTTTAGTTTACTTATTTCTTTTTAAAAGCGTAAGCAAACCCACACACATGCATATATAAGATAATAATATGAATATTTATACATATATCAATTCATAAATCTTTTCCCCTTTCTACACAAATGTAGTATACTAGATGCACTCTACTGGACCTTGTTTTCTCATGTAACAATACATTCTGAAGATCATTTTGTTTCTTTTGATAGCTGCACAGTACCATATTATGTGGCTACATAATATTTTATTCATTAGTTTGCACATTGATAGACATAGGGGTTGTCATATCATGCTTTAAATAAATATTTCCCAAGTGGCTGATCAGGTAATCTGAATGTCTGTCCATTGGTGGTTATATGTCTCTTGGAGACTAATACCAAACAGAAATCAATTTTTTGTGTGAGTTGAATGTAAAATGATATTTATATCATTTTATAAACTAAAAAAATGTTTAGTTTTGGCACAACCTTGAGGAAAGCAGTGTGACAAGCCTGGCGCCAGATCCCATGGAGAACTAACCCTGGACAGCCTGGGAAAACTCCTATGTAAACATGGAGAACCCAGATCAAAGAGTGTTTGGAGAGTGATAACAATCACTTAGGACTTACCTTTTCTGAAAATCTTAAAAATTTTAAGATTGTGAATTTTTAAAATAGTGATTCATAAACTATTTAGGTGACTTGCTGTGGAGCCATTGGACCAGAGATTTTGTTCAAAATGAAAACAACATGCAGTTAATCATATTTGCAATGGGGCCATTGTTGTCTCTTTATAGGTTTAGTTTTAAGGCTGGCATTAAAGAGTTTTGCAAAATTATTTATTTATTTTTCTAATTCCTGGGCACTGCATCTGCCACCCTGAAAGAGGCCTTCAGGTAGGTGGTGGTGTATGCATTGGTCTCATGAACTCATGCAATATTTACCATAGTTTTCTCTTGGGAACAAAGTGTGTTATTGGGAACAAAGAGTTCCATAATCAAATAAATTTGAAAAGAACTAAGTTTATTTATTGCAAGATTTCTTAGAGCTTTTAGTAACTAATATGCATATAACTTCTCAAGACAGGGATATAAAATGCTGGTTTTCACAGACATTTTCCTTTATGGAGTCTTATTTTTCATGGAGCATGTTTTGGGAAAGTTAGATTTAATGGTTAAGTTTCTTATAATTGTGAATGACTTAGTGAGTTAATTGGAGGGAGAGAGAGAATTAATTGAACAGAGTAGTTGTTATCATTTCTATGTTACAGGAGAGGAAACTGAGGCTTCAGTGTTAGTGACTTGCCTATCATGGATTGAAGACAGATTTCTAGATTGTAAATTGTTAACATCATCATATTTAAAGACTTAAAGGAAGAAAAAGTACGGAAAGGGTTTAGTAATTATCTTAAAAATATCCAATTTATATAAGGAACTCAATTAACTAGAAAGAAAACAAATAACTTGATTAAAAATTGGGCAAAGGACCTGAATAGACCTTTCTCAAAAGAATACATACAAATGGCTGGCAGGCCATTTTAAACAGGGTATATGAAAAAACGCTCAACATTACTAATCATCAGGGAAATGCAAATTAAATTTAGAATGAGATATCACCACTCACCTATTAGAATGGCTAGTATAGAAAATACCAAAGATTACAAATATTGGCAAGGGTGTGGAGAAAAGAGAACTCTTGCACACTGCTGGTGGGAATGTAAATTAGTGAAGTCATTATAGAAAATAGTATGGAGAGTTCTCAAAAAACTAAAAAAAGAACTACTATATGATCCAGCAATCCCACTATTGGGTGTATATCCAAAGGAAATTAGTATGTTGAAAAGATATAGCTGCACTCCCACATTCATTACGCATTGTCGACAATTGGCAAGATATCAACCTAATTGTTCATCAGTGGATGAATGGATATAGAAAATATGGTATATATACACATGGAATACTATTTAGCCTTTAATAAAAAGGAAATCATGTCATTTGCAACGACATGGATGAACCTGGAGGCAATTATGCTTAGTGAGATCAACCAGACTCAGAAGGACAAGTACCACCTGCCCTCTCTCATATGCAGAATCTGAAAAAAGTCTCATGGAAGCAAAGAGTAGAATGGTGGTGGCTAGGAGCTGGGAGAATGGAGGAATTGGGGAGATGCTGTTCAAAGGGCACAAAATTTAGTTAGGAGGAAAACGTTCAAGAGACCCATTGTACAACATGTTGACTATAGTTAATAAAAACGTATTGTATACTTGAAAATCTCCAATAGAATAGATTTTAAGTATGCTTATGACAAAAAATGATAAATATATGAGGTAATGCAAATATTAATTGGCTCAATTCAGCCATTTCACAATATGTTTGTATTTTGAAACATCATGTTGTACACCATAAATATATACAATTTTTGTCACTTGAAAAAATCCTAGAAAGGGGAAAAAAGAATATTAGTAGAAAACTGATATAATTCAAATAATATCTGTGGTTTACTTAATAGTGCTATACTTATGTTAATATCCTAGTTTTTGATAACTTTAGTATGGTTATGTAAAGTGTAAACATTAGGGAAAGCTGGGGAAAGGGTAATTGGGAACTTTGAATCTTTTTCTTTTCTTTTCTTTTTTCTTTTTGGAGAGATGGGAATCTTGTTCTGTCACCCAGGCTGGAGTACAGTGGTGCAAATCATAGCTCACTGCAGCTTCAAACTCCTGAGCTCAAGTGATTCTCCCAGCTCAGCCTCCTGAGTAGCTGGAACTACAGTTATGCACTACCATGCTTGGTTAATTTTTTATTTGTTCATTTATTGTAGAGATGGGGTCTTGCCATGTTGCCCAGTCTGGTCTTGAATCCCTGGCCTTAAGCAATCCTCCCATCTCAGCCTCCCAAAGTGTTGGGATTTCAGGCATGAGCTGCCATGTGCGGCCAGGAACTTTGAATCATTTTTACAGCTTTTCTGTAAATCAAAGACTTTCTCAAAATAAAAAGTTAAAAGTAAAAATTTATACCAACATATATGAAATGAATTAAATAAAAATGCACATATTACATCAATTGTTATTATGTAATGCAAAAAATTTCCTAGTCTTATTAGGATTTTTTTTTTAAGACTAAAACATTTTCTAGGCCATTCAGCAGGAGTGGGATTGGGCTTGCCACTGGCCTTCCCCTTTGCTACGGATGTGGGCTTATGGATATATGTAAATACTGTACATCAGATGGTGATGCCTTTGCTCAGAGTCCCTGCAATCAGAACCCTGATAGGAGGATTTATCCTGCTTTCAACTTAGCAGAGAGAAAGAATTACTTTTACTCTTCAGACAGTTTATCTTTTCAGTCGTTCCTTTTCTCTGACATTTTTCCCCCTTGACTAGAGTAAAAGTAGTTATCCTTAATGTGACACTGGAAGAGAGAGATCACGGTCATATTTTTTGTACACAAATCATCTCTACATCCATCACATTGACCTTCTCCTATTCGGGGAGAAGGGTACTTATTGCCTGCTTTCTCACTAAGTTCTCTAGCTTTTGATGTTTAAAGTTGTTATTTCATGACATTTCATGAACTTATTTTCTTTGAGGTTTCTAACATGACTTTGGCCCATTCGTACAAATGATTCCATCTTGGAGCTCCCCCTGCCAGTGCCACCACCCCCACTTTCTGTTTTTTACAGAAGATACATATGAAGTCTATTTAAAGAGAAGATATTACAAACAAATATACAGTACTATTCAAACATTCTGAAATTAGATATAGTTGGATTCAGATGAATTTATTAAATAAAAAGACAAATTCATGAGTGACATTTCTTAACTTGGTATATTCACAGCATATCAGTGGAGAAGTAAGGAGATTTACTTCATTATTCACAGCGTGGTCATGATCTTCAGCAGGTGTTCAAGAACTCTCTGATGCTGAGACTAAAAGTAATTCATCTTCCTAAAGACTTTCTATCTTTGGGAGGGTGACATTTCCTGTCTGGCTTTTCTGATGATTCTTACAACTTAATTACTTTTGGCATGTCCAGTTGCTTGCTTTATTTACTACATTGTATAGGTCAAACACTTGAACCTCAGGTTTATGTTTGTTTTATCAAACTTAGAGAATATAATTATTTAGAGAGTAATTTTCAGATTAGCACAAACATACATTTTCTACTAGAGAGTATCTATTCTTAAAGCTCACTTGTGAGACATTATATTTTTCCTGTTGTGAGGATGAGATGGCATTCTCTTTGGGATCTAAATTGCTTCTGAGGCAGGCACTTTTGTGTATTGTTATCACTACACCCCGAAGAACAACTGGAGTGCAGGAAAAGCAGGGTTTTAGACGAATGAAAGTGGGATATACCGTCTGGGCTGATGGCTACGCTTGGCATCACCAAATGGGAGACTTAAGAGCCTTCTGCAGTCACGGCTGCAGTGGCTGATTATTCTTCCAGCCATGTCTCTTCCTTCTTCTCTTCTCTTCTCTTCTCTTCTCTTCTCTTCCCTTCTCTTCTCTTCCCTTCCCTTCCCTTCCCTTCCCTTCCCTTCCCTTCCCTTCCCTTCCCTTCCCTTCCCTTCCCTTCCCTTCCCTTCCCTTCCCTTCTCTCCTCTTCTCTTCTCTTCTCTCCTCTTCTCTCTTCTCTTTTTTTTTGAGACACTCTCAAAAAAAGGGGCTGGAATGCAGTGGCGCAATCTTGGCTCACTACGACTTCTGTCTCCTGGATTCAAGTGATTCTCCTGCTTCAGTTTCCCGAGTAGCTGGGATTACAGGCATGCATCACCATGCCCAGCTAATTTTGTATTTTCAGTAGAGACGGGGTTTCACCATGTTGCCTAGGCTGATCTTGAATGCCTGACCTCAAATGATCCACCTGCCTCAGCCTCCCAAAGTGCTGGAATTACAGATGTGAACTACAGTGCCAGGCCTTTCTTTCTTTTTTTAAATTTTAAGTTCAGTCAGGGGTATATGTGCAGGTTTGTTACACAGGTAAAACCAAGTCATGGGGGTTTGTTGCACAGCTGTCATCACCCAGGTATTAAGCCTACTACACAGTAGTTATTTTTCCTGACTTTTTCCCTCCTCCCACCCTTCACCCTCCACCCTCCAGTAGGTCACAGTATATGTTGTTCCCCTATATGTGTCCATGAGTTGTCATCATTTAGCTCCCACTTATAAGTGTGAACATATGGTGTTTGATTTTCTGTTCCTGTGTTTGTTTGCTAAGGATAATGGCCTCCATCTCTGTCTTTCTTGCTTGCTTTTGTTGAGCAGGGGGTGGGGAACACTGCCCGGTGATTGTGTCACCTCACACTGTCACCCCAAAATTTCAGATTCCAGAATAACTAATAAATAAAAGTTTTTCCACAGTTGGGGAAAGGAAGATAAAAAAGTTTAGGAAGCAAAGAAGATGGTAATAGGGTTTTTACAAGCCTTCCCCTCTTTGAAGGCCAGCAGGGTAGTTGAATGTGTGTGTACAGAAGCCACATGCTAGCAACAGTATGATGATAATCATAGTAGTTATCATTTTCTGGCACTCACTATGTGCCTGAAGTGGTGTAAATGCTTTACATGTCATTAATGCTGTTAGTTTCTTTAACAGCTCTATGAGGTGAATGTATTGTTATTCTGCTTTGCTAATGAGAAAACTGCAGCATAGAGAGCTTAGTGGAGCAATCTCACCAAGTTTACAGTTAGCACACTGCAGAGGCGGAATTCTCACTGACATGTTTTCTACTCCACTGTCTCTGATTTGACCCAGGAGGAATGGTGATGGTAGGCACCTGAGCTATTGAGTGTTGTAATATAGAAGACAGACTTTCTGTGTTCGTAAGGCACAAGAGTCTGCTAAGGATTTCCTTTTTTGCTTCATTTTACATTTTATTCAAAGGTTCAAAATTGATAAGCTTAATTAAAATATCAGTTCCTTAATAAAGTGCTCTAAAACATATTTAAACAAAATGCCATACATCATGCCTTAGTTGCTTTACTAATATAATGTTAAATAAATATTTCCTGGCCAGGCATAGTGATTTACACCTGTAATCCCAGTGCTTTGTGAGGTGGAGACAGGAGGATCACCTGAGCATAGGAGCTCAACACCAGTCTGGGCAACATAGTGAGACCTTGTCTCTACAAAAAAAAAAAAAAAAAAAAAAAGCCAATAGCTGGGTGCAGATACTTGTAGTCCTAGCTACCTGAGAGGCGTGAGGATTGCTTGAACCCAAGAGTTTGAGGCTACAGTGAGCTATGATCACAGCACTGCACTCCAGCCTGGGCAACAGAGCAAGAGGCCCCGTGTCTTTATATATATATAATATATAATGTTTTCTAACTTTTGTGGTTATATAATTATAGAAATATTAGCAAAATTAAAGGAAGGGGTGAGATTTTATATTTATCAATTGTATGGATTGACCGTTCAGTATTGGTTGATTGATTGAGACAGGGTCTCCTTCTGCCACCCATGCTGGAATGCAGTGGTGTGATCAGAGCTCACTGCGGCCTTGACCTCCTGGGCTCAAGCAATTCTCTCATCTTAGCTTCCCCAGTGCTGAGGTTACAGGTATGAGCCACCGTGAATGGCCAGTGCTTTTTTTTTAAATCTCTCTTCTTACACATCACTTTTGTTTTTATATTATTGTTATTCATATATATGTCTTGTCACCCCCCTATTGAGTTGGATGCTCTTTGAATGTTTTTTATTTCATGGGTTCTCAATAAATATTTGTGCCACAAATGACTTAATATTACTTGTTACTATGAAATTTGTGCCTCTATATATGTTGGGTGACAATTAGAAAACTAATGATAATTATTGCATCAAAAATAATTTGAGAGCACAAATCTTATAGCATTGTCATGTAAGATGGGTACATATAGATTTTTGTTATTCTTCATTTGTTGGGCATGTAGAATGAATCCACAATAAATTCAATAGAAGTAAAGCTTATTTCTGCATGTATATCTAGATAAACATAAAATATTGATTCTCTGTTTTGGAAAAAAGGAAAAGATAATGACTAAAATTTCTTTGTGCTCTCTATGATGGTTTAATCACATGTCTCTCAAAAATCTAATTTTCTAAGAATCAATCTGTCTGTGTGCTAGCAGACTGTGAAAACCTACTGGTTTCTTTAAACATCAAAAGAAGTCAGCCTTTAAATATTTGGACGTTTTCCTCTGAGATACGGCTGCGCTAGGCAAACACACTGACATTAACATTTCTAAAGCAGGCTCAAAATAAATGAGAATAATAAAAAAAAAACTCCTTCCAATACCTAATTGCCATTTTAATTAAAGCTTCTGTGTGTCATCAGTGACAAGAGATTGCCTCAGAAAGATAAAATAAGACTGTGTGTCTTTGGCTTTCATGAAGACAAAAGGTTTGTGCAAGAAGTCAAATACCCAGATAACTTTGCTGTTACTTTTTAAATTAAACAATTTGCTAAGCATCAGGTGAACCAAATTATTCATAAATTAACATTTTTTTTAGGCCAGTACATCTCTAAATCTAGTTTATGGATGGATTTCCTGGTTTGGGTGCTTAATCTAGTGTGTGCTAGAATCTTATATCACAGGCTGTTTTATAGAGATAAAGGAATCTGGAAATGGAAATCACTTTCTTAAATGGCTTTTGATTTGAAATTTTATTTATTCAGGTTACCTTAAGGTTATAAGATCAAATAAGAACATACTACAAAGAGCTTTGTAAAAGATAAAATATTACTTGTTATCTTAATTATTGTTATCTGGAAAACAAAGTTAAATGCATGTGTTTATTCCACCCCTCCCTCTGACCCAATTAATGTATCAGGAAATTGGGAATTTGCTTTGGTGCATCTGTTTAAATGCTAAGAACTGGGACTTGGATTTGCTGCTCAAGAATCCCTAGCCCAGCTTCCTAAACTTTATAAAGTCAAATAAAAATAGGGTCACCAGGTAACATGGAAAGAGCAGGCTTATCTTTCCTCTCAGCTTCTGAATGAAGTTGAAAATGTGTTTTATTGTAGAACAGGTAAAATGTGATTCTTATAAATGGGAACAAAAGAATAATTTTAGTGATGAATTTGAACCTGGAATCTGAACAACAGATAAAATGCAATCAGAGAAGCACTGAGACTATGCAGTGCATTTGACACAGAAAATACCAAGAGCAGCATTAGCACTTTTCTGAGGCCTTATCTTAATTAAACTTGGCCAGATGAAGTTTCTTTGGTAAATGCAGGTTCTTCTCACAAAGGCTTTCATCCCTTATTGCAGGGAGAGCCACATTTTCCAAAGAATTGCCCCCTCACTGAAGGGAACCCAGACAGCAAACCCCAGAACTTACTGGCATCAAGAGTGCTCCATGTGAGGGTACCATGAAGACGGAGATTGGGAGATATTGGGTGTTCTCAAATGCGACAGATTTTACCAATACCGTTTTCTCTCGGGATCAGTATAATGTAAACCTCTTGAGAACAGTATCTGAGTCTCTGTATTTCCTCACATGCCTACTATCCAAGAATTCAAAACACATATGTGGTTGAATGAGTACCCTTAAGCCCAAACTGCTGACTGTAACCCTTTATCCAACCTCATCTTGTTTACCTTTGTGTAACATTGGAAATCACCCATCCCCTTTTCTGTTGGAAACTTTCTTTAACTTTCCTGATTCTCCGTTTACGTGATTTATTGCTGCTGCCTCTTTCTTTCTCTGGGTTCCAGTCTATACCCCCTCAAGCTGGCTATTTCCTAAGATTCTGTTTCCAGCCCTCTTCTTTATATTCTTTGTCTGGCTGGCTGTGCATTAGAATTGCCTGGGAGGTAACCGCAGCCTGCCCTGTCCTGCCTCGTGTTTCTGTGTGTGTGTGTCTGTATGTGGTGCACACGTTTCTGTTTTTATTTTTTTATTTTAAAAAATTTGATTTTTATTAGCTTTTTCTTTTCTTATTATTATACTTTAAGTTCTAGGGTACGTGTGCACAACGTGCAGGTTTGTTACATATGTATACATGTACCATGTTGGTGTCCTGCACCCATTAACTCGTCATTTACGTTAGGTATATCTCCTAATGCTATCCCTCCCCCTCCCCTCACCCCACAACAGGCCCCGGTGTGTGATGTCCCCCTTCCTGTATCCAAGTGTTCTCATTGTTCAGTTCCCACCTATGAGTGAGAACATGCGATGTTTGGTTTTTTGTCTTTGCGATAGTTTGCTGAGAATGATGGTTTCCAACTTCATCTATGTCCCTACAAAGGACATGAACTCAGGGATCTAGAACTAGAAATACCATTTGACCCAGCCATCCCATTACTGGGTATATACCCAAAGGATTATAAATCATGCTGCTATAAAGACACTTGCACACGTATGTTTACTGCGGCACTATTCACAATAACAAAGACCTGGAACCAACCCAAATGTCCAACAATGATAGACTGGATTAAGGAAATGTGGCACATATACACCATGAAATACTATGCAGCCATAAAAAAAGTTTTTGTTTTTAATGTTTGCAAGTAAGTTACAGACTTCCTGTCCCCTTATACCTCAGTGTGCATTTTGAAAAACAAGGACATTCTCTTGTATTATTACCACAATACAATTATCAAAACCTAAAAATTAACATTAATAGACTTCATTCAGATTCTGCTGATTGTCTCATCAATGTCAGCTCTAACAAAGGGCAAAAACCAATTTTTGTGGTCTAGGAAATCAATCCAGGATCACATGTTGTGTTGTGCTGTCATTTTTAAAGTCTCTTTTAACTTAGATCAGTTCTTCGGTATTTCGTTGTTTTTCATGACCTTGACATTTTTGAAGTGTACAGGCCAGTTATTTTGGGTTAATCTGATGTTGTTTAATGATTAGATTCAGATTATATGTTTTTGGCAAGAACACCACTGAAAGAATGTTGTGTCCTTTTTCATGTCTCGTCATGGTATCTATTTCTGCCCTTACTTGTGTTCACTTAATTAATGTGGTATCTGCCATATTTCTGCACTG
The DNA here is from genome assembly GCF_029289425.2 of Pan paniscus. NCBI lineage: Eukaryota > Metazoa > Chordata > Mammalia > Primates > Hominidae > Pan > Pan paniscus. Next base: position 100,652,839 of record NC_073262.2, read on the forward strand.
TAAAATTACTCTTTGTCCCCTGTAATTAATAACTATCTTGTGGGAGACACACCGAGACTATGAAAATAAATATATCTATTAGTGATAATGACGGTCAGTTTTCTCATTGTTGAAGAAGAAAGGAATTATATATATGAAAAGGTAGAATGCTAGAGTGAACCCATGCGCTGTTGGATTAAGATTAGCAATAACTGTATGAATTCGTGGTTTTTATAGCTATGTAGATCAATCTAATTGCCTAGTTGTATCCTCTGACAGGATAAAGAAGCAATGATAATTCAGTAGCAATTAGCATAAGTAGTACCATTATCTTGGTTTCTAAATACTATTCACCAACAAAAATCAACCAAGTCTTCTTCCTTGCTGGGGCAGGAAAAGAACAAGATAAGCCTGGAACAGGTGTTGTTTTTTGTTTTTGTTTGTTTGTTTGTTTTTGTTTTTTTTCCATTTGAAAGTAAGAGAGTGAACAAAGAATGATGGGGACATGTCAAAAGGACACATGAGCCAGCTCCAAGGGGCTCCTACTAGCCAAATACAGGACAATGTGACCATAAAAATAAATGGTAGTAACAGATGGAATAAGAATCCGTGAGTCCATACTGATAAGAACAAATAGATGAGCAACTATGTAAAATGGAAAGTTATTCATTACAATAGAATTCCAACAAAAAAATGTATGTGGTATGGCTGGATGTGGTGGCTCACGCCTGTAATCCCAGCACTTTGGGAGGCCAAGGCGGGCAGATCACCTGAGGTCAGGAGTTTGAGACTAGCCTGGCCAACATGGCGAAACCCCATCTCTACTAAAAATACAAAAAAATTAGCCGGGCATGGGGTGTGCACCTGTAGTCCCAGCTACTCAGGAGGCAGAGGCAAGGAGAATCCCTTGAACCCAGTAGGTGGAGGTTGCAGTGAGCCAACATTGTGCCACTGTACTCCAGCCTGGGCAACAGAGCCAGACTCTGTCTCAAAAAAAAAAAATGTATGTAGTATGATTGATTGAAAATCATCATTTGTTAACTACCATATTAATGGTTGTTTGAGGCAAGAATCATCAATGAATTCTCTTTTTTAATAACATAGATTTGTTCTTTCTGACTCCTCCCTATCCATTCAGTGCACAGCTTTTAGCACACAATTGCCTTGGTCAAATCTGTTCTTAAACTGGGCTTCCCCTTCCCATTGTACCATGTGTGTGAATATCTAAGACCACAAAATATGCTGCTTTTCCACTACTGAAGTAATATCTTACCTCATCTCTGTTTAGATTCTTCACACATTCCAAGGAAACACTTAGCTAATTTTCTATTAGTTTGAATTAAGTTGAGATGCTAGAGAAGTTTGCTAGAATCATTTTTCATTGCCAGCTAACATAAGTGCATTTTCAAACATGCTATTGATAAAATCTGGATAAGTTAGAGGGAACTATCTGCTTGGGAAGCAGATAAATGAGAGTCTATTGGGGGCAAATGAGACTTTTGGGGTTCCTTCTATATCATAGAATAGATGGACATATAATTTCATCTTCTGCCTTGAAGACAGGTGTTGAGAATTGACCTAAGCTGATTTGGTCATTCATAGCCCTTAGTGGTTTTTTCCTCCATGGTTCATACATCAAAAGAGGTTGAGCTGAGTCAGTGTTAGGCACTACACAAAACTTTGCTACTAGTCCATAATGAAAGCAAGCCAGACAAAATTCTGCTACACACAGAGACCATTGATTACATAAATACTTAACAGCAAGCAAAGTAAAAAACATTTTTTACAGCTTGTTATACAACTTGTTAGGAAGTCCCAGTTCTGCTACCTTGCATAAAGGTTCTTCCAAGGCAGACAGGGCAACATCCCAGAGGCTGGATCCTGTTACCCTTATCAATCCAGTGGGCAATGCCAAATCTTCTTAAATCAACAGGTGGACACTGGGCCATTTAGGAAAAAACCTCAGGTTTGTCTCTGGGGGAGAGGCTCTCTGGATCCTTATCCTCCATTACACTAGAGTGGAGAATATCTCTAAAATATTTTTGCTACTCCACATACTCTTGATTGTCTTTAATTTTACTCGAGAGAGTCCATTTCTAAATTCTTCATATTAATAAGCCACTAGTTTTACCAATTAAAATCCATTGCTAGCATACATTATACTGATTATTAAAGTCTTAGGTGTTAATAAAAATCGGGATAATAGAAGTACTTATAGTGATTGCTTCTGGAGTATTGCCTTTCTGATAAAATACTGGATAAATGACAGTCTTGATGAAATACACTGGGAGAACATTACATACTATAGTGCCATCTTGGAAATTAAAAATGCATGTTAGCTATTTAGAGGTTAATGTCCTGCAATAAAGGAAAGCTGCTTAGTTTTGTTCGACCTTGCATTTCCCAAACTTAGTTGACCCCAAGTCCTTTTTTCCATCGCACTCTTGAAATTAGTTTTTCCTGGGAAAGGCTTTAGAAAACATTGCTTTAGAGATTATAGGAGAAGCTTCCTTCAACATCCACTTAACTGACACTCAGCATTCCCTTTATAAAACTCGAGGATAATAGGCACCTATCTTAAATATTCTCTATCAAGTTGAGTTCTGTGCTTACAAAGAGTCAATTGAGATTTTTTCCAAAACCGTTTTATTCTATTTGTACTTGTAATTACAGTTACATAACTTAATTAAATATTACATAATCCCGTGACTTTTGAGTGTAAATATAAAGAGTTATTGTTTCTTTGAAAAATAAATTGAAAGTTTTGGAAAGACTCTGGAAAAGAATTGCTGAAAGTGTTATTAAATAAGGTGAGGGTAGGACAACTATGAAAGATTTGGGAAAAATATAAAAAAGAATTTCTAATACAACTTACTTTGTAAGTATCTTTTAAGTTATTGATGCATTTTCAAGAAACTGAAATGTATCATTTTTCAAGAAAGAGTTCAAGCAGAGAACTTGAATTAGTGGAGCCATACTCAAAAGCCTTACATTTAAATAAAACATGTGAGGTATATGTATGCCAATTTTTATTATTTTCTGCTTTTACTGAATTTTTTGATTAAGTGACTAAGTATAAACCTTGTAAGAGTCAGAAAAGGGCTTTTGTTCTAGAGAGAGAGAGAATTAAAGAGAAGACTTCACAAAGCAAAGTGTGTACACACACACACACATACCCCTTGTGGCATGTTTTAAAATATTCCACATAGATTTTGCCCATATTTCCTCAAGCCAGGCTCAGTTGTCTTCAGAACCCTTTGGCATTCTTGACACACTGCTTTTGTGTTTTTTCAACTTTATTGTAAGTCTGTGGGATTGCTTAATACCTTGTTAAAGAAAATTAGAGTTAAAAATCTAATTTCTCCCTGGGAGTGGTCCATATATATATACATAGTCATGGCTGGGAACAAAGTTTACTACTAGTGTATTTTTTCAGTGTTATTTTGTAGTAAAAGTTCTTAAAATATTGTGTAATAAATAATATTTGATTTCTATCTATGTTCTCTTAGACTTGGTCCCATGGCAGCCTATAATTCAAGGTTAAGGTTATGTTGTTATTTAAGAATTTTTAGCATCTGTACTTGTATGTGCTGCATAAACAAAACAGTTATTCTATTGCAGACCAGTTTTTCCTTTTGAAATGTAGAATACAACAATCACTTTTCAGGTTTAATTAAGACTGTGTTTGTACAGAGGTCTGTAGTTTATAAAAGCAGTTAAGCAAAGAAATGCTTTTGTTATATACAAACAGAACAAAAAGAGAAAATACTGTCTTGATCCTTTCATTAAAGGTCAAAAAAAAAAAAAAAAGAAAAAAAGAGTTCACTCAATTTTTTATCTCGTGTTTTTTCACAAATACCAGAAACAGAGCTGTAAGATAGTAATTTGTTAAACTACACATTAAGCTGGTATTTGAATATGAAAAGGTATTTCCACCCAGTGCAATATTGCTTTTTTGAAATACTAAAAGCCCTTACATTAGGGTGGTAATTGAATGACTGCTTAAAAACAAACCCTGTCTGCTTCATTTTGACAGGTTCTTTATACATTTTTGTGGAGGGTAAACATGTCAGGATGTAGCAGACTAAGGAAGGAGCTGGTATTGAACAGGGTTCATAGTCAAAGTGACATAGTTTCTCATTCTCAAGAAGAGTAGTTGGCATGGTTGTTTTGGGACCTGCAATATAGTTTTTCTAGATTCAACATGGAAAACATTATTCTAAACTCTAGTGATCTATCTGCCCATAGCTTATGCCAAGCAGCATGGATTATACATTTTTGATACCTGTAGACGTTTTAGGAGCCTTCTTGATGTTATGTTGAAATCTTATTCCTGTAGTTATCCACATAATTTTCTACCAAATCACCCTGTAGAACTGATGCATAATTACTTCTTAGGATTTGTTTGTTACTGTAATAATGAAATATTTTCCTGTCTCTTGGTATACCCATGTGTACTGTGTTTTTTATTTTGTAAGTCCCATGAAGGAGAAAGGACTTCTATTTTTGTTTTATTGGAGTTGAACACTTCTTGAGCCTCCTTCTTGGAGATTCTCAGGTTTCTGATCATTCTTGTTATAGTTAACTGATTATTTTTGTTTCCTTAGATCAATTTAGAGGGTCACAATATAGCACTTTCAGAAAATTTGTCAGAGCTTTTATTACATTAGGAAGAGTAGCCATTTAAGTGTGCAAACACATCACTCATTGACTGGCTCACTGAACGTCTATGAGTCAGGTAGCTGCTGAGAACTAGAGATGTTAAGCTAGATGAGATAGTTCTCTGCAAGATTGGTCAATATTCCTTTTTCAGCTGCTATGTTCTAGAAAATGTATGGTACCATATGAAAAGATAATTGAAATGGAGAACATGTTATTTGCTAGAATGGGGCAAACATATGTCTTAACCTACATGAAAAATATGGGAGTGACATTGAGATTGGAGTTAGGGAGAGGGAATAGATCAGATTTGGACATTTTGTCCGAAGTAGGGCAATAAATTATGTCTTAAATACGACTTGATACCAAATCCAAAAGTATGGTTGCAACAATATTTCTTCTAGTTATACTTCTTTTTCTGAATCTTACTTTGTTATGGAAATCATAGAGCATGCTGATATTCTCAGCATAGACGGGGAGTTGAGGAGGGTAAGGGAAAATATAGGCAAACAGAACAAGATTTTCATCCCGTGGGCATTAGTGCATTTGAAAAACTGGCTCTTGGGCTTCATGTTTTGGACAGTCAGGACAGAGGTCTCACAGGGGTTATTTGCAGGTTTTGCTTTTTTTGAGGATGCAGCCATCCTAGGTCTATCATGACTGTCATGTGGTGTTGAGAGAAAGGAAGGTAGAAAAAAGATGCTTTTTGAAAAGCTTTTCCCCAAGACCTATCATTGGGTCTTCTTTCTCCTGGTGGAGATAGGGGAGGAGAGGCAGAGAGGAACCCAGCTGTCAGCAATGGTGCAGTGGGTCCAAACTGCTTCTCCTTGGCGGGTGGAATTTCCGTTCTAGAGGAGGATCTGAGGAGGCTTATGAGCTTCCCTGGGAATTGCTTTCTTCTTTCAGCTTCTGAAAGGTTCTCTTCATTTGGCCCCAGGAGGAACGAGGAACACACTACAAAGCTTTCCATTCTACAGGCTCTGTGAGCTGAGTGGTGAAGTTGCACATTTTCTAATTGGAGAAAACATGGTCCCATACATTTTAGGTTGGCTAAGAAGAAATGCCTGAGATTCATGGATTGAAGTGTGCCTTCAATTGGTCTTCTGCTAGAGTTTCATGTAGAAACTGATAGATGAAACAATACATTTACCCAAATATGTGAACCAAAGGACTATGTGAATAGAGAGGGACTGATTGTGTCTACTCAGTAAATAGGCCAAAGAAAGGGCAACAAGTGAATCACAAGGACTGTTTAAAGCCCTGGCCAACGGGGGGTTGGGGGAATTGTGTCTTTTGCATAAGTTGCTCCCAGTTTGAAATCTTCTTAGTACGCTCCCAAAGCTGCTCTGTGGCTGCCAGCAGTGTTAGGCTGAGATCTCTTAATCCTCATATAGATCAGCATCTCTCTAAAATAAATCACTTGACTGTTTTCTGCCTAACATTGCAGGAATGGCTTGGGAGACTAACCCTTAGGTTTGAAATATCTGAAAACTGCTTCTCTGTTTTACAATCTTGAATTTTACTTAGCTCTGCTGCTCTTTTTAGCTTTCTCAGAAGTGGATTATATTTTGCTACCTTTGCCACTGAAGTACAAATATAATCGTTGTTATTTTCTTGTCTCACAGAGTATATTTTGACCGAAATAAGTAGACAATGTTCTGTTTTCTAAGTTCCAACCACAGTGTTTTTTGTTTGTTTGTTTGTTTTACACTCAGTAATCCACATATTGTTATTTCTAGGTAATTATAGAACTTTTCAGTCAGTAATTTACTAAGCACATATCATGTTTTCAGCACTGTGTAAGGAACTGAGGCATACAAATGAAATCTGAGGCATGGTTCAAGTCTTCATGTAGGTTACAGTGTTTGTGGAGAAATAAAACCAAATCAGAGGAAACAAAGAACAATTAAATGTTCAACTGTGTAGTACTCATGATAGGAATCTCCTGGAAGTAAATACTGAATATGGATAAATGAATGAATGAAGTGTTCATTCAAGGAAGAAATCATTGTAGACTAGAATGTGTCATTGAATAGGTGGGATATGAACATAGCCATGAAACATAAATAGGACTGGTAAGTGGAGGAGAGAATATTCTAGGTGAAGAGAGCAAAGGTAACAAGGTTGATGATGGAGTTGAGCATGGCATGTGTTTCGGACAATAAGAGGAGACCAGGTGACAAAAATCGGTATGCAAGAGAAACAAAAAAATAAAGTTGGGTATCCCCCCTTCCTTGATAAGTGAACCTCAATTTTGTGCCTATCTGCAAGTGATGAATCATGATTGGTCTAACCCATTCATGATGATTCTATCCTCCGCCTTTCCAGTCTCCTTTGGAGCTAGGGCAGCTCTGTGATCGTGTTCTGCCTTCAAGCTGAAGTCTGCTGATGGCATTTCTGGAAATGTTTTTGTTCTTTGATAAAATGTTGGCACCTCCTTTTCCTCTCCTCCTTGCCTTGAATGTAGATGCAAGGTCTGTAAATATACAGCAACCTTGCTGTTATGAGGAAAAGGCAAAGAGTTATTGTTTCTGATACTGCTGAACTGCTAAACCCACACCAACAGCTGTCTACCTCTGGACTTCCTGTTATGTGAGAGAAACCAACCTCTGTTTATGTAAAACAGTATAAATTATGGTTTTAGTTGTTTGCAATGTTTTAACATTATTTTAGAAAGGTTAATCTGCAATAGCACACCAGCTGAACTGGAAGGTGATGAGAATTGAGGTGGTGGTTTTAGCAATATGGGTCTTAAGTGAAGAAGTTCTGGGCAAGACTTGTGGCCAGGGGAATAGGAAGGAAGGCAGACATCTCAGAGAAGAAGCAAAAGTATTCAGTGCAGATTCAGTGAAGGATAGAAGAAGCCAGATAACCTCAAAGTTTCTAATCAGGAAGATAAGTGGGCCTGCATTACAGCTTTGGGGATAGGCAGATAATGGTAAAGACGAGTTCTGTCTTAAGGTATGTTGAGTTTGAGATTATGATGATGGAACATCCAAGTGGAAATGTTACATGCATAGTCAGAAATACAACATTTGATTTGAGGCGAATCTATACAATGCCTATGGCCTTGGGCATGGAGAAACAGAAAAGCAATAAATGATGCCACCAGTTATTTGAGAGGAAGAAAAGAGGTCATTTGCATAAACAGACAGAGAAAGGAGATAATACGGGGTTGGTACAGGGATGAATATGTCATCATCAGTATCCAATGATCTAGAGAGATCAAGAAAGGTGAGGAATGAGGAGAGAATTTGGTAAATCTGACAAAAAGTGAATCTGGTAAAAATAGGACACCAGTGATTTCCAAGAGAGGATATATTGGCTGCCCAGATCTGAGCAGTTAAGTGGGAAGGGAAGGGAGTCCAAGATGAAAGTGGTAGTGAAAGATCATTCATTGAAGGAGCTGGGAATTGAGAAAGGCTGATTCTTGCAAGGGTGGTAGACCTAGTAAAAGATGGTTTTAAAAAGAGTGAAAACTGGGAGGAAAGAATTTCATGGAAAGGCCCAACATTTAAATGGAAAGAAAGGTATAAACACACAGAGAAAGTTAAAGAAATGTGTAATGTTGGAGAAAGATTTTAGTTTCAGGACAGTTCAGATATTCCTCTGAAATTGGAGGCAGGGATGACAAGGAGGCTCTGGAATCTAATGAGTGGAAGCAAATATTCTTGTAAACAGCTGTCTCTACTGGGTAGGTGAAGTCCTGTGTTAGGAGCTGGTCTAGTGGTAGGGAGAAGTGAAAGGGGAGCTAGCCACTTCATGCAGTTACAAAATCATGCAGCCTTGCCATCAACGTGGCAAGGATTGTCAAGGGCAAGGCTGCGTAATTTTGTATCTTTCTCAGGCAGGACCATAGCAGAGAACCAGAAGCTGAAGAGGAGACCCAGAATCAGGTGGAGGTTCATAGGGAGTTGTGAAGGTGAGAGAATCTAGAACAATGCTCCTGGAGAGGGAGGAGAAATCTAGTGTTCTCAGGAAGAGGTTAAAGTCCAAGTGCAGATTGTCCAGAGAACAGGTTTGGTTGGGGGAGGTGGCAGAGAAGGGGATGGTGGCTTGAGTAGAGTAAGTCCAAATCTCAGACAGAGCTTGAAATGGTGAGATCCAAAAATTGCTTCTGAGTACCTGGACACAGCAGCTTGTTACAAGTAGAGATTTAATTCTTGTTCTTTTTTTTTTTTTTTTTAAATGAGAGGCTAATTTGTCACACATTTCTTTTACTTTCTCTGTGTATTTGTACCTTTCTTTCCACTTAAGTGTTGGTCCTTTCCACAAAGTTCTTTCCTCCTAGTTTTCACTCTTTTTAAAACTATCTTTTACTAAGTCTACCACCCTTGCAAAATTACACAACATATTTTCAGTATATTCTAGTGCATTATTTACTTATAAATAAAATTGAGGCCAAGTATAAATAAGGTACAAATTTACTGAGTTTTATCTCACTTTGGTGAGACTTCTTAAATACGAAATAAAAAGCCATCCATGTTCCAATTCTGGCAATATATTCCCCTTCCACACATTCAACTACCCTCTTGCTGAACTCAACCTTGGGTTTCTACAGTGTTACTGAAACCTGCCATCCATTCACAGTGGCTTCTCCTAGTGATTTCCATGGAGCACAATTTTTAAAATGTCCTTAAAAAAGCATGCTACTTTAATTATATGGCAGATGGTGTGTTGCATGGTTTCCTAACTGGTGTTACTTCCACACTGTACTTGAACTATATAAAGAACTTTGCTCTTAACTCAGGAGGAATCCTGCGAAGCTCAAGTTTATATTAACTTAGAGAGGAACAATTTCTGTAGGTTGGGACAAATTTTAATGTATATGTTATAGTACTAATTTTATTATGTAAAAACTACACATAAACCAAAACCATAGGGGTTTCAAATAATCATCGCAAATTATGATTAATTTAGTAAGACTTTAAACTGTTGTTTTCTTCTGATTTTTAAAAGTGAGTCATTATCATGGTAGAAATTTTGAAAAATGGCGAAAAATAGAAAGAAAATAAAAATTGCTCTTAATCTCAACTTCCTGGAGATAGTCACTCTTCACCTATTTTTGGGTGAGGGGAGGGGCACTTTATTTTTTAAACTGAATCATATTAAACAACCTTTGTTTCCTACCTCAATAGGTCAATTGACTTTTAATTCTGGTTTCATTTTCTGAAAACCCTGTAAGGTCAGCAAGCAAAGGTGTTAGAAGTAGGTAGCATATAACATAGGAATTAGCAGATAGCTTATTTCTGTGGGAAATAGAAAGGCTGACTAATCTGTGACCTCCAGTAACTTTTTACTCAGAAAAATGTGGTTGCAATGAGTAAAGTCTCCCATGTCACTATTCTGTAGAAGATAAACAATGTTTTAGCTTTATTATGATTTATACCGTATTCTTTTCAGGATTAACTCTAAGCGTAGAACATTTTAGTTTTATACCTTGATTAGAATCATTTATTTATATCCCAAAACATAGAAATTAATTTGGGGTGATAAGTCCTTTTGTTGTCAAGTTATTTTTCTCTTAACATTTGTATATAGTTTTTTGTATTATGTTTCCTAATGGAACTCACATGTCCATTAGAGTCAACTGATTATTCAAGACAGATTTGCTTTAATCTCCCAGTGTTTATTCAGTTTCATTTAATATTGTACTTTTATGAGGGTTATGAATCATAGGAATGTAGATAATATGAAACATATTGCATTATTTTAGATGGAAAGTTAGACTTTGTAATTTAGATAGGTTGTCCTCATTTTATTACATAGGGCATTTTCACTATTATCTTAACTGTGGAAATATTTGATGAGTCAGTTCATCTTGTTTTATAGAATTTCCAAATTGACATGAAAAGAAATAATTGTTTTGCATTAATTTATATTTAATATAAGCACTTGAGAGGTAACCAGGAATGGGAGGAAAGGAGGAAGACATTCATGGATATGCATTCTAGAGTAATGAATTTCAACTGCCGGAAATCAATGGCTCTGCCAGATTCATATGTTAATTTTTAATGAGTAGACATTTACTTAGAAATTGATTTATTTGGACTCAGATGAAAAGCAAAAATGGCTGAAAATTGTCAATAATAGCATACAATTGCCTCTTTAGGTTTAGCTGTGATTATTTTTGAAATAAAATCCTCAGGGATGTTGGAAGTGAGCCCTAACAGGGTACACATGTACCATTTTATTTGACAGAGATCTTCATTGCGTATATCTTACCACTTTTCATTTCAATGTAACGAGCAATCAAAAACTGCTTGTTGAGTTTGAATAAAAAGGGTGACTTGTGGGGGGTGGTAGTATTTGTCCCTTTTGATGTTTTCATAGTTTAAGTTTGAGGTTGGCAAACTATAGCCTGCAGGCCTAGTCCAGTTTGCCATCTGTTTTTGTAAATAAAGTTTTACTGGAACACAGACATAATCATTTGTTTATGTATTGTTTATAGCTGCTTTCATGCTACAGTGGCAAAATTAAGTAATTGCAAGAGGAGTTATCTAGACTGCGAAGCCTAAAATATTAGTATCTAGCTCTTTACTGAAAAAAAATTTCAACCAAGTTTAGTTAAACTTTTCCCTTATAGTACTGTATTTCTTAAACCTGATGGTATACTATTGTTTAACACGTCAGTATGGAATCAAATTACCAAGATGCTAAAGGAGAAAGAAACCTGGCCGAATAGGAACAGCTCCAGTCTATAGCTCCCAGCGTGAGCGATGCAGAAGACGGGTGATTTCTGCTTTGAAAAATTTTTCAGATAAGACATAAATAAGTAAAACAGAGAAAGATATATCACTTTATAATCAAGGGCTAAATTGTATGATAGTATCAAAAAGCCCTTGTCAGGCTCAGTGGCTCACACCTGTAATCCCAGCAGTTTGGGAGGCCCAGGCAGGTGGATCACTTGAGCTCAGGAGCTCGAGACCAGCCTGGGCAACATGGTAAAATCCTGTCTCTACAAAAAGTACAAAAAATTAGCCCGGTATAGTAGTGTGTGCCTGTAGCCCCAGCTACTTGGGAGGCTGAGGTGGGAGAATCATCTGAGCTTGGGAAGTCAAGGGTGCAGTGAGCTGTGATTGAGCCCCTGCACTCCAGCCTGGGCAACAGAGTGAGACCTTTTCTTTAAAAAACAAAATCAAAACAAAAAACCAAAACCTTCATATATTCTGTATCATAAATATATGTGAATTGAAAGTCACTTTAATGTGGTCAGAGTCAGAGTTCTAAAGTTCTCAAAATTGCAATGTTAGCATACTAATATAGTAGAATATGTTTTGATGTTTTCGTCTAGAAATGGGAACATCAACTTAGTGCCATATAGTTATATGGTTGTATCTAGGTTAGCCAGGGTTCTAAAGGAATCTAGAGCTTTTCTAGAAATTGTGGGGTCAGAAAGGATGATGTACTAGGCTTGCTTGAGTATGAACCAGGAGAGATGCATGTGTGTGTGTGTGTGTGTGTATGTGTGTGTGTGTGTGTGTGTGTGTTTTGTTTTGAGATGGAGTCTCACACTGTCGCCAGGCTGGAGTTCAGTGGCACGATCTCGGCTCACTGCAACCTCTGCCACCTAGGTTCAAGTGAATCTCCTGCCTCAGCCTCCCAAGTAGCTGGGACTACAGGGGCACGCCACCAGGCCCAGCTAGTTTTTATATTTTTATTAGAGATGGGGTTTCATCACGTTGGCTGGGATGATCTCAATCTCTTGACCTTGTGACCCACCCACCTTGGCCTTTCAAAGTGCTAGGATTATAGGCATGAGCCACCACGCCCAGCCAAAAGATGCAGTAATTTCAGGTAGTTCTATGATCAGTATATAGGGATGCCACCACAACTGTTTCTGAAGAACACAATTTTAATAGGATCTAGGTAGGGAGGCTTGGGATTAAAACATGTCGAAAATCTGTCTTCAGGGACTAAATGAAGCTGGAATAAATAACATGGCACACAGTTGAACGTATATTGGGGAAAAGGGTGATCTTGGAAGGGGCACTAGAAGCAATTATAAATTGGTGTGAACTTATATGTGAACATAAATAACACAAGATGATACATTGGTAACTTGTGTCATTTACATTTGGTTTTGTATCTTGAGTGTCTTGCATAATAATAAAGCAGATCCCAGCTTTAAAGAGTGGAGTGTTTCTGCTCTATATTGAAATAACTATCAGAGGGCAGGGAGGTTAAAATCAGAAGTAGGTACGCTCCTTGCATAACTCTTCCATGCGAGTGGTGGCAGATTAAGAACCTTCTGTAGTAGAACCATTTTGTTACACATTGCCAACCACAAAATTTCATAGAGTCAAAAAATAAAAATAAAAAAAGAGGTCAATGTGGTGGCCTGGACTAACTGGGAAAAGCTTTATGGAGAATATTGGATTTTCTCTCAGTTTCTGTTCTGAGTAAAGTATGAAGCTGCCTTTATAAAGAAGCAAGTTGGTGACTCTGGGATTTGAATGAGTTTCCCAGTCCTGTTGGGGTACTATAATAAAATACGTTAGGCTGGGTAAATTATAGTCAACACAGAAATTTATTGTTTTACAGTTCTAGATGATGGGAAGTTCAAGATCAAGGCACCAGCAGGTTTGGTGTCTGGTAAGGGCCTGTTTCTCATCAATGATACCTTTTATGTGTTCTCACATGGCCCAAAGGGGCAAACAAGCTCTCTCAGACCCTTTTATAAGGGCACTGTATTAGTCCATTTTATGTTGCTGTAAAAAATGCCTGAGACTGGGTAATTTATAAGGAAAAGAGGATTGACCTGGCTCACAGTTCTGCAGGCTGTACAAAGAAGCATGGCACCAGCATCTGCTTCTGGTGAGGCCTCTGGAAACTTCCAGTCATGCAGAAGGTGAAGGGAGAGCAGGTGCATAACGTGGTGAGATAAGGAACAACAGAGAGGGAGAAGGAGAGAGAGTGGGGAGGTCCCAGACTCTTTTCCACAATCAGATCTCATGTGAACTCATTACCATGGGGAGGACACCAGGCCATTCATGAGGGATCTGTCCCCATGACCCAGACACCTCCCACTAGGCCCCATCTCCAACATTGGAGATCATATTTCAACATGAGATATGGAAGGAACAAATAACCAGGCACTAACCATATTCACCTCCTAGCGGCCCCACCTCCCATTACCACTGCACTGGGGACTAAGTTTCAACATATGAATTTTGGGGAGCATAAGCTTTCAGACCATATTCAGCAATGAGCATGGTTTGTGTAGAAGAAGAACTTGGGCAAAGTGAATGGCTTATGCCTCAAGTTGAGCAGATTAGTTGCGTAGTAAGAAAGGTGAGGGGAGATAAGGGTGGGAGAGTAGTGGAACATAAGGGAACTAAGGCACCACTTGGGTCAGCCTAGTTTCTGTGATTCCGTTACATTATGGGATTGAGTGTTTAATGCTCAGTGACATCTCATAGAATGAATCATAGGGAGACCAAGTGGTGTGCACAGGTCTACCTGGTTTTGGAATCACTGAGATTGTTTTGCTCTGCTCCAAGTTGCAACTGAAGACAAATCACATTCCTGGAGGGAAAGAAACATCAAGTGACTAAAATGCAACAGCATAAATCCTCTCTCATAATAGACAGCACCTGTAGCCTTTTGACCCTTTGTTCTAAATCTTTTATAGAAGAGCGTAGGATGTAGATAGGAAATAAATAAAATTGCCTCCTGATTGTATGTCACTATGGAGCTGGTTGGGAGTCTCTTTCCTTTTCAGAGAAGCCACAGAGAGAAAGAAGAAAAAGCAAAGGCAAGACCCCTTCTCTTACATATCCCAATGGACTTTGAGTGTTAGTGTTGCTTTTTAATGAAGGTGGATGGCAGAGAGAGATTTTCAATATAGCTTAACCATAAATTTTCTTAAGGGGGTTAGGTGGTGCTGTCCAATACTCTAGGGTGTGGTGGTGGAGCTGGCAGAGGCTACAAAAAGCAGCAGGTGCCTATAGGTCCAGAAATCCCCAGCTCATTAGAAATGCTGTAAATCATAGCATCCTTCATGTCTCTTGAGTGAAAGTTGGCACCTCCAGCTTACAACTGTGTGGTGGTCACACTGTCCCTGACTTCAATAATGTTAACAGATGACAACTTCCACTGAACGATGAAACTGGGTGAGCCAGTGCCAGTAATGATGGATTGGGTGGCTGAAAGTTTCTGCAGAGAGGACAGCAAGAGGATGCCAAGGAAGCTGGTCTGTGTGTAACTAAAAGACTAGTAAATATGAAGAATTGATGGGCACATCTATCACCCATGGGGCCACTGTGTCCTGAAAGACCTTGTATGAAAGCTTTGAGAAAGGCTTTGGCAAGGATAAATGCCCCAGCGCTTAGACAAGTATGGGTCTCTGCAGGCCGGACTGGTTGAGGAGGGCAATGAGGTGAGGTTTCGTGAGTTGGAAGTTGGCCTCCTGTAGTGTGCAGTCTGACACAGAAAAGGTTCTAGCTCACAATTGCCTGGTTGGAACATGGAAACAGCTCCAGCTTACTATTCAGGACATCTGTCTGCCGAGGCCTGTTTTTTTTTCTGTACGTTTTAATGGCTGTTTGTAGACAGTGGTAGGTGAGATTGGAAGAAATAAGAGACTTGAGGAAAACAGACTTAAACAAGAAAGTAAAAGTAACTCTTCAATACCCAGTACATGGTTAATATGTAGATACTTGAGGATCCTTTATCCCTCTTATGTCTCAGGAGATGGGGTGCTGGGGTTGTGGGGTGGGCAGGGGAGGAGTAAGGGAAAAAGGGAAAAGAAAAAGAAGATATCATCTATTTGAGTATATAAAATGGAGATGTTGTAAAGATATCATTTTGGGAACCTTGAGATTGATAAAAAAAATACACAACTTACTAGAACTTTTTCAGTTCAAAGCTGAATGCTAAAAGGTTGTTTTGTGTGCTGTATGACAGACAAATATTTTATAATATGTCTCACAACATTCCTTTGGCTTAGGTGGTGATATTTAAGTTAAGACTTACATATATCAATTGGCCAGTTTGACAGATAGGAAATTATTTGGAATTAAAAATTCCCCTTCTAGCTTTTCCCTTAAAAAGTCCCTGCTTAATTCATGATTGTTCTCTCCTTTGCCTCTTCTTTCCTAACTCTTTATCTTCTCCCATATCCAAAAGAACATCTGGCAACTATCTCTTTAGAGGCATCTATGATCCTGGATTGAATTTGTTATCCAGTCAGCACCTTCGTGAGCTGTGTTTGATTTTCTGAAATTGGGTTTCCACAAATGGTCATATTTCAAAGTGCTATGCCATATAATTATTTGAAGGGAAAACATTTTAACGTGGTACAACGACAATGTAAAGAATGAAAATTGTGCTAAGTGAGTTCTGTCTCTTTCAGGTTCAAATTGGTAGGTTTTCCTGGCTTGAACACAAAATGAAATCAAATTGAAGGGTCAGAGATACAAGAAAATTATAAGGAGAACAAACTCATTAGAAAGGGAACTGAAAAATGGATAACAAGAGGAACAAATAAAGGGATTTTCCATATCTAGGGAAAAACAATCCATAGATTTTATGGGGACTTTAAAAATACAGAGGATTGAGAAAAAAACTTTGTATTTTGCAATAATTTTAGGTTAATAGAACATTCGTAAAGATAGCAAAAATAGTTCCTATATGCTCTATATCCAGCTTCCCCTAATGCTAACATATTACAGTTTTATATTTTTAATGGTTATGATAAACATGAGTCTATGATTTATAGATGTCACTACTTTTTTATAGTATTAGAAGAAAATTAGACATATAATTTTCTACTTGAAAATTTATATTCTTGTTTACACTTTAAGAATATGTAATATCTTCCAACCACATTCATATCAAGAAGAACAAAAACAAGCAAACAAAACCCCTGATCATATCTTAAAAAAACAGCCCTTCTCTGAGTTATTTACATTTTTAGCAGGATGCAAAACTTTATGCCCAAGTTTCCCAAATTTAGGTATGTTACCATGGCATTTTATCCTGGAAAATTGCTTTGACTGGAAGTTTCTTTGGCAAATCTCACTTTTATTTATTTATTTATTTTATTTTATATTTTTTAGACGGAGTCTTGCTCTGTCGCCAGGCTGGAGTGCAGTGGCGTGATCTCGGCTCACTGCAACCTCTGTCTTCTGGGTTCAAGCGATTCTCCTGCCTCAGCCTCCCGAGTAGCTGGGACTACAGGCACGTGCCACCACGCCCAGCTAATTATTATTATTATTATTTTTTGAGACCGAGTTTCGCTCTTGTTGCCCAGGCTGGAGTGCAATGGCATGATCTTGGCTCACCACAACCTCCGCCTCCTGGGTTCAAGTGATTCTCCTGCCTCAGCCTCCTGAGTAGCTGAGATTACAGGCATGCGCCACCATGCCCGGCTAATTTTTTTTGTATTTTTAGTAGAGACAGGGTTTCTCCATGTTGGCCAGGCTGGTCTCGAACTCCCTACCTCAGGTGATCCACCTGCCTTGGCCTCCCAAAGTGCTGGGATTACAGGCGTTAGCCACCGCGCCCAGCCCCTAATTTTTGTATTTTTAGTAGAGACAGGGTTTCACCATGTTGTCCAGGATGGTCTCAATCTCTTGACCTCATCGTGATCTGCCTGCCTCGGCCTCCCAAAGTGCTGGGATTACAGGCATGAGCCACGGCGCCCAGCCCAAATCTCACTATTTTTTAGATTAAAATGGAACTGTTGTGGGGTATAATGTAAAATTTATGCATTTTTAAAAAGCAAGAGATAGCTTAAAATGGGACTCTTTGGTGGTCTCTGGCAGTGTGCAGACTTTGGTGGTATGAGTTCACTCTGTTTTGTCTTTATAGCTATAGAGGTTGAAAAAAAAAAAAAGAAAAAGCCATTACCTTACACTAATTGACATAAATTTTGGAAGCATTATTTCAGCACCAACCAATACAGGTTTCCCATAGTCCTTATTGGATATCATAGAATTTTTGATAAATATTTGTGAAATGAAGCAATAAGTAAAAATAAGGAATATCATTTTGAAATGTGGGGCCTTTTCTGTGTCTCCTCAAATCCCACTTGGGAAGTGCTCACTCATTCCAGGTAAGAAAGGCTTTGCTGATTCTGGGCCTTGGACTGGCAGGGAGGAAGGGACTGACTAGGTTAAGGATCTCCTCAAGGTGCTGGAGGCCTCTAAATAAAATGAGGTACCTCCCCCTTCATTCCTAGCCTGGAAGAAGACTGGAGCCTCGAGATTACACTTATAGTCTCTGCTTATTATTTAGAAGTAATCATATGCCATATATAGCCCATGATGGTATAAATGTTGTAGCTGAAGGGCAACTGACAAGAGAAGGCAGTGGAGACTTGGGAAAAAGTGGGATTTTAGGTCTGAGAGACCTTCAAGTTCTAGCCTGGGCTGCAGGATAGAACCCTAGGTTTGGTACTTTGACCCTCGGTTTGGTACTTATCCTCTTGAGGCCATATTTCATTATATAAAATGGGAAGTCAGTAATCTATAGTGAGAGCTACATGTAAGAGTGAATTTATCTTATGAACTAATCATTGGCCTTTTTTGCTGTCAGATCTATTCCTTTTCTCCCACTTCATTATCTGCATGGCTGAAGGTTCAACCCCTGCAGGCTGATTTCCTAGCTCTTTCCCAGCTGGGTTTAGCCAATGAGAGGCACTGGCAAGAGACGGGCAGGCAACACAGCTGCTGTGTTTGCTTTGTGGCTCCAGCTTATGTAAGACAGGCCCACTGTGGTTCCAGCTTTTTCCATGACTCTGGCCCTTTGGTGCTGGTAATACCATCCTCTCCTTCTGTCCCTCCAGACAAGGAGTGGTAGTAGCTACCTGCAGTTGTTAGCCTCCGGGTTGCCTCTTTATTCTCTTTTGGCTTCTTAGCTCTTTTAGCAATGATGTATCTAAGTCACTGTATTACATTCCCTCTTTTTAGAATGTTGGAGTGGTTCCTATTTCCCTCATTGGACCGTTATTGATCCAGTCCATTTCGGTAATCTAGCTGTGAGCTGAAGTACTTCAACTAGGCTGGTTGTGATAGAAAGGAAGGAGAGACCTGCCAAAGGAGAAAGAGAGCAGTAACCTATTAGATAGGTGGGGAAAAGATCAGGAAAAATAAAGCAATTCAGATAATTGTGACTGCCATTGTTGAAGACAGGCCTTTGGAAGGGGAACTAGTTTGGGTGTAGAACCTATGGGTTTTGTGTAGAGCATGTCAAAGAAGATAAACTTCATGATTTCACTGCGTCTGAACCCTTTGCCTTTCCCATTTCAGTGTATTGCAGCTGCAGGAGTATTTATGGAGTTACCATTCTCTCTTGGGAAAGGGTAAAAATGTTCATAGGAAAGAGATCAGGGGTAGCTACACTTATATCAGATAAAAATAGACTTTACGTCAAAAACTACAAAAAGAGGCAAAGAAGGTCATTACATAAGGATACAGAGGTTAATTCCTCAAGAAGACATAACAATTGCAAATATGTATGCACCCAACATCAGAACACCTAAATACGTAGGTATAATAATGTGATTCAAGTCCAATATTCACACATTTACACATAGGTGTAAAAGTATAATTCAAGTCCAATATTTATTGATTTTTTGTTTAGATGATCTGAACAGAAAATCAATAAGTGTTGGACTTAAATTACATTTTCGACCAAATGGACCTAACAGACATATGCAGAATACTCCATCCAACAGCAGCAGAATACACCTTCTTCTCAAGTACACATGAAACAGTCTCTAGGATTGATCACATCTTAGGCCACAAGACAAGTCTTAACAAAATTCAGAGAGGACAGCAGTGTGTGGCCCAGAAGGGAATGCCCCCTGGTGGCTTGCTAAGCCTGGAACACATCTAACACCATTGACTCCAGCCCCATCTCTGTAACTTTTTTGGGAGTAGAATAGGAACCCATTCTTTGCCAGTTGGGCAGCAGCTCTTTACCAAGGGACCAAGATGAGCAGGCTGTTCCTTTTGTCAGTGCAACATTTGCAAGAGGAGTGCTGTGGGAGGAGATAAAAATTGACTTCCAAATGGCCAGCAAAATTTCAGAGACATTTTTGGGACTGGCTTTTAGGTTCAGACTTAATAAGTAAAACAGCAGATACTTAAGATTTTGATTTCCCTGTGGGTTAAGATAGTTCATAGTGGGGATGGCCAACATTGCTACAGCAAGCTGGAATCCACTTCCTCAATGTACTGGGGCATTATGGAAAATAATGATCTCTGAGGGAGAGAAATGATTCCACATCTTTGGGAACAATATCTAGATATATTAAGAAATGACCTCAGATGAAAAACAAATATAAAAACATTTTGGCAAATCAGAAGGTGCACATTATATGGCATTCATGATGTTTTATATAGTATATGTGTGTTGGGAAAGAAAAGAAGAGTCTAATAAATGAAGACAAACAGGAAACCCTTCCTAAACTCTCTTCCCAAATACTTCTTAGTCACGTTGTACAGGTCGAAGGTTCTGGGAAGAAACAGCTAGTGCTCTGACCTGCGTTCTGCAAATATAACGTTTCCTGTTTTGTAGGAACTTGGGGCTGAAAAATGCATAAACCAATTGATTTAAACTCCTAAACCCATAATATTCACAAACCTCAAGGACTGCTGGTCAAAGCCTCTCTCTCTCTCTCTCTCTCTCACTGTGTGTGTGTGTGTGTGTATGAGAGAGAGAGAGAAAGAGAGAGAGAAAGATCTATTGCAGATGTTCTTGGAGTATCACATTACATCTAATTTCCAGATAGTCTCCAGATAACTGAATAATTGATTAATGTGAATCTTAAATACATCAATATTCTGTAGTTTCTCAAACCTTTTATTTTGTTTTTTTTTTCCAACTCTGAGTGAATTAGGTTTAGTTGGAGAAAACCATTTATGTTATGTACTTCTAAAATATGATGAGGTGAAGCATGAAGCATGGTTCTCCTTGGAGTGATGTTTACATTAATAAGGCTTTTTATCTCACAACGATGTAGATAATATAAAATTAAAATCAACTGCTGATCTCAGGGAGCAAACAGATTTTTATGATAAGGATTGTATAGCCACCTTTACATCTTTTTCTTTCCTTTTAAATAAATGATGAAAGCTCCAGAGCTGTCATAAAATCACATTTATTTGTAGTGATAGGGATGAACTAATCACTGTTTCATCACCCTGATCAGCAGTCACATACACACAATGGAACCTGACATGCTGGCAGCCTCAGCTCATTACAGCTTTCCAACCAACCTCCAAGCTTATGGCTGGAAGTCAAATGGGGTGGACAGGTTCCAAGTAGGAAAGAAAAATAATTGGCTTTGGAGATAAAGGGATTATTTAAATTTCCATATGAAATTTCCACAATTTCTTGGCTTCAAATTGAGAGGGAGTTACACTAAGATGCCTGTGTTTCAATTTTAAAATTAAAAGCATTCAAAGAAGTGGAGAAAATTATTATAGACAACAACCATTTCAATAACATTTCTCTGTCTTCATGTTGTTTATCACACTATTAATTACCTGCTAATTAAAAACGAAACAACTGGAAAATTCTAGCAACAGAATTTTTCATCAGGAAGGCTTTTGGTTTAATAATTTTTTTCTTATCCTTACAATATCAAGTTGTTCCCCTCCCCCCCATAAGGATTGATTAGTTTAAAAGATTGGTGTTTGATCGGAATGCAAACATCAGTGGGACAAAGTGGGACTTTTCTGGTACTATGTAGTTTTTAGAGACCAAGGCCTCTGAGTCAGACAGACCTAGGATTACATTTAAGCTATCTCTCCTTTGAGCCAGATTTGAATCTCAATTTATCTTTCCACTTCCTGATCTTGGGCAGGTTACTTAATCTTTCAAAGTCTCAGTTTCCTCATCTGCAAAATGGTGATAATGAAACCACCACAAAGACCTGTTGTGAGGGGAAGATAGGATCGTGTGTGTAAAGAGCTTACATAACAGAGAGCCTAGCATATAGATTCATAGTAGCTGTTTTTTAACAAAATTATTTTTGCACTATTTTCTTTTGTGACTGTTAGCATTTGGCAGTGTGCTTACCGCATTACTAAGACCGCATTTTGTCTTGATAGAGCAGTCCCTGAGCGATGGTTGAGACCTCACAGTGTAGATAGACCTGTTGAAGTGTTGGGTGTTGCTGACTTTGATTTGCACCCCTGGACACCAGATTCAGCACCTGGATAGCTTTAGCAGCAATGGCAAAAGATGAATTCCATTTCAATCAATGCTATCCACAACCTTGATTTGGGGTTTTTGAATAAAAATAGGGTTTTATGCTTGAGGTTATAGCACATTTTGAGCTGCTGAGTGAGACTTGCACTTGGCATGTGTGGGTGCCCTGGTGAAAACTCAGGGAGCTTTGCATTTCATTATATTTTTAATAATGCTTGGCAAGTAGCAGGATTAAACTTGTGAATCATTTGAACAACCACTTTTCTTAATGGAGATGAGCCTCTTTATCTTTTAGGAGTTAATACTCTGTGGTTCTAAATTAGAGTCCTCGATGTGATTGTATTCCTCTCAAACAGTATTAAGAACTTATTTTATAATGGAGAGGTTCATAATGAAAGCAGTCTGGGGAACGAGGCATCCCAGGCTCTTGATGGTGCTGGGTTGAAGGACAGGAGGAGCTGGTGAGGATGTGGCCAGGACCTGTTCCCTGGTGTGGGGGTAGTAGGGAGGATACTAACCTTTTTTTTACTGTGTACTAGATGCTTTGTACACATTGTTTCATTTAGTCTTCTCGGTATACCTTTAAGGCAGGTATTGTCATGCCCATTTCAAAGGTGCAGAGAGATGATTTATCCAAGATTACATAGTGAATAGAAAAGCAGTAATAAAAGGAGGAAATATCAGTTTTGGTTACCCAGTATATTTTGTGAAAATCCATCAAGATGTATATTTATAATTTGTGTACTTTTCTGTATATATGCTCACTTCAATAAAAAGTTACTTATAAAAACAAACAGACCTGCCTGACAAAGTCTATGCTCTTTTCTATCATACTACCACCAAAAAAGTATGATGCATGGAACTCCAAGTGCTTTACAAGGAATTTCCTCTGTCAGTCACAGCTAGGCGTGGCGAGAAATAGTGCTACTCTTATTAACTAGACCTGATTTTGAAAGACTTGAATATTTCCAAGGGAAGATACACTTAGAGAAGTATAGTTTCCTAAAACTGCAGATGTCTATGTGTTAGACTTAGAAGATTATTCCAAAATCGTGTTCTGAAAATGCATTTAGCTTGTTGCAGAGTTGTTCATAGTAATGTAAAATTGGAAAAAAATAGAAATATCCATCAAAGAGGCATTCAACAAATAAATACTATGTGACTTAAAACTTACCTATTTTGAATGATGCCTCTGATATAGTGTGGAGTGAAAACTGGTTTTCGAACTGCAGATATAGTATGATGGTATTTTTGTAGTTGTTTTTTCTTTATGTAACATATTCATATAAATAAATGGCTGGAAAGATATTTGCCAAAATATTAATAGTGATACCTCTGCATTTTTGTGATACTGGTTGAATTTTACTTTCCATTTTATGTCCTTCTGTATGGTTGGTTTTATATAGACATTGCTTTCCTACAATTCTATAAATAAAATTTTAATTTTTAATAAAACAGTACCTTTAATCAAAGGCTGCATCCCAAATTAAGTATATCCCTTCTCAAGGTGTCTACTGTAAAGGAGGAAGAATTCATTTTAGTGTATGAGTTTTGATACATCAAAATAATATTAAATTATAGTCAAATCATAGAAAATAATTTTCAGGAATAAAAAGTGCCATTTAATAAGATCAAATACATGCAATTACCAGACTGCTTGGCTTCTGTAAACATTTTTAAAAAATCATTTTGAGGGATATAGTTTATAAAAGTAACAATTATAATAAACAATTTTAATTATATTAATAAATATAATTATGAACTACTTTAATTATATTCTATATAAGCAAGTTGCTCTATCTACCTGTACCAGATATCATAGCAATCTAAAAGGTAGCTGTTTTACTTATCCAAATATGTGTCTTATATAGATAGGTCAGTTTGAAAAATTCTCCATTCTTTTTAGATTTTAGTATAAAGACATATGATTGCTTTATTTTATTTTATTCTATTTCATTCCATTTTAGCGATTCCTTCAATCAGGCTGAAGACAGAATTAAAATTATGCACATTAAATACTCATGCAAAAACAGATTATAGAGCAGGATATGACTTTCATTTTTGTCTTTTTCTTAAAGATTTCCAAGGAACTAACCTAAGAGAATCCTGAGTACATCTTACTATGGGTGTCATTAATATATACTGTTTCATTGCCTATAACCCCCAACAGGAATCATGAGCTCTAGCTGAGTTCATATAATTACTACCCCCTGAACACTTAGCAGTCCTGCCATTTGCTCCTTCTGGATAAGCAGGTTCCCTATTCTGGCTACTCTCCTGTATTCTTGTGTGACTTTATCCATCAGAGACCAACTCAAGCTTTGGGGCATAGCCAACGCTCCCCTCCAAATGTGTATACCTATGAAAAGGGACAACATGACCTGACAAAATTCTCTTTCTGATTTGTGAGTTGATACATATGAAAAGTCTTAGCGCATAGAAAAAGAAATCAAATATTTAAATTTGACGTATCTCATTATTAAAAAATATATGAGGAATCAGGATGTTATTATCTGGAAACATCTGTTTGGTTTCTGTATAGTACCAGTAAAGTTGATTTTTATATTGTATGTTTTACATACTTTGAGGTGGAAAATTATCTTTAGGTTAACTATGCCTGACAGACATCATCTCTTTTACTTAGGCAAGGCATTTCATTTGTGGAGGAAGAAGTACTTTGCTTGACAGAGAAGAAGAGACCGCGAGGAGCCTGGTGTAGTTGGAAGAAAGTAGTTTTGGCACTGAGGGACGGGAAAGCTGAGAGAGGATGGGAGAGTGGGTTCAGCCAAGCTAGCCCCCTGCCTCCTCTACCCAGGACACACACACTCAGAATTTTAAGTACAATCATGGAGTTTAATTATGTGTGGATTTCTCAGGAAATTGGGAAAGGTTCTGAATTCTCTGTTTGGCAAGCAGGGAAACCTTTGAGAATAGAGGTAGCCCAGGCAAACAGAGTAGGAAAGAGATGGCATTTTTGTTGCAGGAATTCCGTCGATGCACGGGGACAGAGGGGCTTTGCGCTGTCTTGGGCTGTGGACTTGGAGACAGGCCATGTTTAAACTGATCTCTAAAGGTGTCAGGTTGGCAGGGCAGCGCAAGGTTATCTGGCTGCACTTGGTTATCTGACTGCACATACTGTTATGGGCCTGGGATGTCCCCTCCCTGTGTACAAATGCAGGAGCCACAGGTGCTGCTGACAGCTCACAAGCTTCTGATACCCTACTGAATTCGAGTCCTTTGAAAAAGACCACTAGTTGGCTCTTCTCACTTCTTTTTCATTAAAAATGAAGAAATCAGAAACGACCATTCACTTAAAATGTGGAGAAACAAAACCTTTGATGGTCTGTCCATTCATTTCCTGCCATCTTCACCGCCGAAAAGTGTACTAACTTTAAGTGACTACGGTAATGGGCAGTGGAACCCAATTCAAAATTCAGCAGAAAATTTATGATCTAATTTTGATAGAGATATGTGAATTATCAGTGAGTTGAAGTTGTCTCTGTGTTAAGTCATTACAGATGTTAAATTTAGCAAAGACATATAAACTCCTGGGTGTGGAGAGTGCTGAATGTTGTAGTGTTAAACACAAATGTACTGCTTGTTGAATTGGTCTCAGATGAATTTTCCTGCTGAGCTGACACAGTAGCTCTGGCCGAGTTGGAACATTTCAGTCCTACAGTTCACCATCGTGCTGTCAATTTGTCCATGGAGATAGTTTATGGGAATGCATTGACACACATGTACATGCTGTTGGAATCTTGATGGATTTCTTTCTTTCCTTCCTTTCCACTGCCCCAAACTTTTCTATAGAACTTTTTGATTAGCATAGTTCAAATTTATGTTTTGAAAATAATTAGGTTCAATTAATCAGAGCTTTCTACCTTTACATCACTGTTTGTTTAAAGAAATAATGTTGATTTTTTTTGTTATAAAATAGTGGTAGATGTCATCCCTTGAGGTGACTTGAAAAATGCCACCTTCCTTTAAAGTACCATTAAGTAAAATGAACATAAGGAATGTTAATCGGATTGTCTCAGGATCAATGCACTGATATTGATGTGTTAAATATTGTGGTTATTAGCTGAAAGTATTTATTAACCCTAATAAGCCAGCAACTCTATGGAACTTTCTATTTAACTTTTCTCATAAGATACTTTGGGGGTAAACAAATCCCAATTGGAAGTAAGGACTGCAAATCAACCCAGCCAAGTGTAATGATTAGCAATGGAAATATCCCATTGTGGAATTCTAGTTCCATCTGCTCATGAAAAAAAGATTACAGATAATTATAATTAGGAACTCAGTGTGTGGGAGTGAAAGTAATGATTACTGAAAGCCACTGATCATGGTGGGAGTGGGGGTGTGTTATAAAGATGTGAACATTTTATCTAAAACGTGCACTCTGTTAATTAGTAACTTTCAATACATTTATATCTTACAGATACAATTTCTATTGTTTCTTGA
Organism: Pan paniscus; assembly: GCF_029289425.2. Lineage (NCBI taxonomy): Eukaryota > Metazoa > Chordata > Mammalia > Primates > Hominidae > Pan > Pan paniscus. The sequence continues at coordinate 100,679,107 of NC_073262.2, forward strand.
ACACTAGGAAATGCTTGAGGTGTGAATATTGTTTTCCAGTGTGATTTGTACTACCTACACATTATAAAGGGATGTTAACCGTTCGAATCCTCTTTAACAGCCCCCAGCAGTGAAGGAGGGTGGGCAGGGAGAGGAACAGCTGTTGCCTAAGAGGGGAAGGAAGGGAGGGAAGGGGAACTAGAGAAGGTGGCTTCATTGGTATATGATCTGGGATAATGGGAAGCACTGATTTAGGAATTATCAAATCATTCCTCCATTGCAAATGTATCGTCATTATTATTATTATTATTTTTGAGACAAGTCTCGCTCTGTCGCCCAGGCTGGAGTGCAATGGCACCATCTCGGTTTACTGCAACTTCCACCTCCCGGGTTCAAGCAATTCTTCTGCCTCAGCCTCCTGAGTAGCTGGGATTACAGGCATGTGCCACCACGCCTGGCTAATTTTTTGTATGTTTAGTAGAGATGGGGTTTCACCGTGTCAGCCAGGATGGTCTCGAACTCCTGACCTCATGATCTGCCTGCCTCAGCCTCCCAAAGTGCTGGGATTACAGGTGTGAGCCACTGCGCCTGGCTGCAAATGTATTATAAGGGTCAATAGGTATGTTGATTCTTACTTTTTCCCTCCATACACATTGCACAATACTGAGAAGAAATGTATTCCATCCTGTCTAGCACGGCAGTGGTTGGACTTTAATAAATGACGGCTCCCTTCCTCTTCATCTGAGTACATTGAACTGCTACAATTCATTAGTCAGAAATTTGAATTGTTTAGGACATGGTAAGATTCTGGAGCCTAATTCCAGGAAATAAAGTGAAATTCAAAGGAAGCCCCAGACTGCTCCAAATCTGCCTTTCAAATTATTTGTCTCATTTACACGTTATTTTTTTGAAATGGCAAAGATTATCCTTTCTGATAAATTTTGTGCATTAAAAGACAAGTTTTATCTATTCTAGGGGAGCTCCAAATTTATACAAGACAATTGTGATAAATTCTTTCTTAAAGGAAGAAATCCTTTATTATGCAACTAAAGCTTCTTTATTAACTTCTGTATATTTGAATGGAGGTTGGACTTTTCTCAGTTACCTACAATTTATACGTAACTCAATTATATATACTTCTCTAGAACTGCTTATGTAAAATAATATTTCTTAACACATTTAAAGTGGTGACTCCCTATTATATTGCAATAACCTTCCTCTTTTTTTCTGAACTAACAATGGAATTAAAATTTAAGTGCTGAAAAAACATGGTTTCAGTATCCTTATATTCTTAACATGGAGCCATCATATAATTAAATGCAATGTCTAGTTTTTTTCATAAGTGTATGAAGTTGAATATTCTGATTTGGTGTAGTGTTTTCAAATTTTCCTGACCATAAGAATCACTTGGGGGTGAGCCTAGGGTATCATTTGTTAAAAAAAATAAATTCCTGGCCTCCCCCCTTTAACCTACTGAATCAGATGTGTAGAACCTGGGAATATACTAAGTCAATGAGCTATCTCAGGTGATTCTCATAATCAGGTAAGTTTGGGACCAATGATGTAATGCAGTAAAACTTAAGGGTGTATCAGAATCACCCTTGTCTTATTAAAACCCAAAATTTCTGAACCCCACCCCCAGATCCAGTGGGTGTAGAGTCTGAAAGTCTGCAATTTTTAACAAGGTCCTTGATGATGCTGTTGCTGGCAGTCCAAAGATCACACTGTGGGGACCACTGATGTAGTGGAAAGAATGTAGTCTTGAGATGAGACACATCTGTGTTCCAGTCTCATTTAATAGCTGGAAATTTTTTGGTATAGTTACTTAATACTATACTAAGTACTTAATACTATACGGAGTTTTTTCCTCTTTATTTTCAATTTTTAAAAATATCCTTAAATAAATTTATACACTCATACATATATATTATGCTTGGGTTTAAATGCTACCTTGAATAAATATGGAGCACAGATGGAAACTGAGAAGAAGGAGGCAGAAATGAGAGCAAGGAGGAGGCTGATAAGTAGGTTCAAGGGAGAGTGAGTGGTCTGCACAGTAATAACTGTGTCCTAGAATAACCAGAACCCAGCAAAACAACATAATCAGAAGCAAACTCAAAGTGAATGTATTAAAAGTCAAGCTAACTGTTTACTTTGCAAGGAGAAGAGAAAGGTCACTTGGCTGTACAAGTATGATAGCATTGATTAATTTGAATGCTTTGTCTGAATCATTACTGTTGAGATTCTGGAAGTTCAGATACTGAAAAGAGGAAAATAATGTTGACATGGAGGAACCAATCATGTGAGAGCTGTTTTTCATGTCAGTGAGGATAAAATGATTGCTACCTGCTCTTTTTACACACATGACTAATGACATATTTGTAAACTTAGTTTTCTAAGAAAGAAACACAGCCATCATATTTAGGGTTCATACCATTATTTAAATTTGTATACTGTGTTCCATCAGCTTTTCATGGGAAGTATTTTTATCCTCTCTGATGATTTGAAAAAGAAAAGCCAATTTGGGTGTGAAATCCAATGTTCAGGCAGAAGCCTCATGTGGAGACAGTGTTCCCACAGAATTGAACTCCTGGAGTACTGGTTAAGAGCAAGTACTCCAGGGTCAGATATCTGGGTTCCAATCTTGCTTTCACCTCTTAGGGCCCGTTCTGTTGCCATAGGAATGTTCAATAAGCTAGTAATCATCATAGTACATAGCTATGGGATTTCTACAAACTTTTATTCAACAAGTATTTATTGAGTGCTTGAGAGGTGCCAGGCATGGTGGCAGGTACTGGGGATATCCACTCTCAGGGAGCTCTGGGAGACAGGCAAGAAACCTGTGAATAAGAAAGTTCATATAATAATAGTAGGTGTTAAGGATGGAGCAATTAACAAAACTAAAACATAAGTCCCTAGTCCTCCAAGTTCCATTATAGTGCCTTATATCCTAGTTTGTTTACCTTCCATAAGCTCATCAAAAGTCAAATGTGACTTAGATTTACTGACTAGGTTGCTACTTTATTCATCAGATTGAGCTCCTTAATTCAGGGATTTAACAGAGGTTAGTTTGCAACTTAAAAAAATCTTCATTTCTATCCTGTCTTAGGCATTAATAGATTTTGTCCATATTACCAGTGCAAATAACAGTGAACTTTATGTTTTTATTCTCTATTTGATATGCTTGTAATTTAAGGCTTAGCCACAATTAAAATGTTCACTTTATAATCTATTAGAAATTCTATATAATTTAATAATTTTCATTTTGTTGAGGTCAAATTTAACTACAAAATCTAGGAAGCTATTGATTCCCACTAACTGCACCATTGTTATAGTCTTAGTATGTTTGAAAATTTAAGTAAAATTTGTTTCCAGGGCCAAAAGGAGAGTACTATTTTAGTTTTGTGGAACTTTGCCAAAATTGTATTAATTATTAACTGTGATTCATTTATGACTGTACTTCTTCTATAGGATTTTAACTAATTCAAAGCAAAGACTGAATGAAAGTCTTTATGTTTTGCAGACAAGAGAGCACCCATTTATCCTCAGCAAATGAATTGTTGGAGCAAATAATTTCAGTGGACCGTTTGGTATAGGGAAGCTTATGGAGACAGAAGCTTGTGGAGACAGAAAATTCAAGGGATTAGGATTTTTGAAATGCAGAATAAGACTGAGGGGCAGCCAAGATTTATGTAGTCTTCAAGAACATAGACTATGCAAATACACAAACCTACATTCTGTAGACTGCATTGTAGGGAATAATGGACACACTCAACATCCTCTAAGATTAGGATAGAGAGAAAAGCTCCACTCTATTTGAAGGAAGGGAAATTTTTAGCAAATCAGAATAATATTAATCTAAGTTTTTCATTTTCTTTGGTGGTAGTCCTTTCTGGATTGGTTTAGTTGCCACCTTGCCAGAATACTTTAGGAAACTTCTTTAAAAAAACTTCTTTAGTCCAAGGGGTACTCTCAATCCAGGATGAGTAAGGCTTTCAACTTTCCAGACCAAATAAATAAGTCAGAAAGCTTTTCAAGTCTAAATAACCTAATTCTTCTTACAGAATTCTCTCCACCAATTGCTTGGTAAATGTCAATTCAATGAAATGACATGCACATTCAGAATCATGGTAAATTTTTGTTTTCCATATCCTTCAGAATCATTTTTTAAACTTTCCCAAATCTTTGGCTTATCAATGATGCATTATTCTGTCACCCTATTAATGTATGTTTCCTTTGTCATTCATAAAACGGTTGTATTTTTTGGCCTTATGGAAGGATGTTGATTAAGCGCCTGTGAATGTTTGCTTTATTGGCATTGAGAAAGAAGAGAAAATGATTTGTTTTGCCAACAATGAATTATTGCATCTGTTTGTGGCTGTTAAATAATTTAATAGAACTTAAAGGGCCTGTTTTCCCTTGATTAAACTACAGGAAAATATCAGTCTCTGCCTCACCTTGGATACAAAGTTAGATGTAAAACATGTTTTTAATTTGCCTTTTGCCAGTTTAGGTGTTGATAAGACACTGAGGGATTTTTATATTATGCCATTTTTACATTTAAGTTGAATATCTCTTTAAGCTTGAGACAAGGAAAAAGTGTTATGAACAATTTTATTTCTAAATAGCTTGTTCACTTTTATTATATAATATTAGTAATCATGTCAAATTCTTAATTATACCAAATATCAAGGGTTACAAATTATTATTACTGAAAATTTCAAGGAATATGATTTATTTAGTGGAAATCCTGAGATTACCAATACCACTATTTTCCCTCTCCTTTGTTAGCTTTTCTCCTAACCAAGCTCAAAATGTTCTGCATTTTCAAAGGTCACTGCTAAGTACTCTTCTCTTTTTATTCTGCCTTCTTTCCTTAAGTTATCTCATTCAGCCCCATGATTTCGAAAACCACTAATAACCTGACAGTTCCTAAATCCCAAATTTTTATCTTGAACTCAGAGGTTTATCTGAGGATCTAGTTCCTTATTTACAATTGTATTCTCAATACTCTAGAGCCACTTACAAATCTGTTCCTTCTATAGACTTCTCTGTTTCTACAAGCAGCTCCTCCAGCCTCTCAGTTGCCCAAACCAGAGATCTGGGGATCCCTCTCCCTCTCCCCATTGCTCCCAACCCAGTTCATCAGTAGCTCCTCAAATAAATCCACTTTTCTCTTGTTCTCACCTTAGTTCAGTATACTCGGAACTCTCTTGCAATCACCAAGTGGTTACTCCATTAATTTGTATCTCCAAATCCATTCTCTAGCAGCTAGATATATTTTTTCTTTTGAAAATGTAAGAACTTTCACTTCTTTGCCTTAAAACCTCCATAGAATAAATTCCAGATTTATAAAAAATGGCTTTTACAGCCCCCTGCCACAGCTTCATTTCATTTCCTCCCTCCTCTCCTATGCATTTGCTGTAGGGGCCTGTGTTAGTGGAGTCTCCTCAGGATCTTCCCGTGCTGTTTCTTCTGCATGGAATATTTTTCCCACACTATTTGCCTGGCAATTTGCCTAGCTTGTGTTAGTTCCTCAGGGGATGCGTAGTACCCCACTCCAGTCTAAATTAGTTCCCCTCTACCTAAAATACTCCATATTTTCTTTCAGAGCAGTTCTTATCATTTTAAATTACATGTTTGTGTGATTATCCTTTAATATATCTTTCTCCTACAGGTGCCATTACAGTATATGCACTATATATCCAGCTCAGTGCTTGACACTAAATTGGGACTCCATAAATATATGTTGAAGAACTTCAAATATTCCAAAATATGAAGAATTTTCCATACCATGTCCTCTTTTTTGTGGCCCTCTTTTTTTTTTTTTTTTTTTTTAGAGACGGAGTTTTGCTCTTGTCACCCAGGCTGGAGAGAAATGGCTCAATCTCGGCTCACTGCAACCTCCGCCTCCCGGATTCAAGTGATTCTCCTGCCTCAGCCTCCCGAGTAGCTGGGATTATAAGCGTGCACCACCACACTCAGCTAATTTTTGTATTTTTAGTAGAGACAGGGTTTCACCATGTTGGCCGGGCTGGTCTCGAACCCCTAACCTCAGGTGATCCACCCGCCTCGGCCTCCCAAAGTGTTGGGATTACAGGCATGAGCCACCGCACCTGGCCTTTGTGGCCCTCTTTTTGAGCGGCATTTTTGCCAAGTAATATAGCACTGTTGGGAAGAGATAATTAGTGTAAGTAACAGTTCTTTTTTTTCAACATTCAGTGAGGGAAAATATCAATAATGGTAAAACTTGTATTCCTTCCCGTAGTGAAGGGTGAGAAAACACACTGGGAACTAGAAAAGTATAGTAGTAAAATGCAGAGGTAGTATAACCCTAGAGGAAAAAAATTTCACCAGGACTAGAAATACCTGGGTTTGGCATCTGACTCTGCCACTGATTTATGTTTTTGGCATGTTGTTCAGTCTCCTGTGTCTTGCATTTTCTCATGTCAAATCTTCAGAGATGTCAACAGAAAACAAATGTGGAAACCCTTTGAAAAAATTAAAACTTCTTAGAAAGGTGAGATGCTCTTACCCTCCTTATTTTGATTTTCATTTTTGAACACAAAGTGGTTTTACTTGGAGGTTCTTAAAGTAATAATGAACACAGTCATTCTCATAGATAAGACTAGCTGTCACTTTCTCTCAATTCATGCAAGTGTTATTAAGAAACCACCTAGGGATGATAATATGAAATTAAGTGTAGTGAATTCATTATGGATTGCCTTTCTCATTTTTTACAAGGTTTCCTGATAGCAAAGCTAATAAAGTATAAATATGTTGAGGTGTCAAGTCTTTTTTTTTAAGAGATTAATTAGAGCTCAGTCCCTAAGCTATTTGTAAATTACTATACTTTTTCATTGTAAAGTGTTTAGTGGAAATGCTGTTTTAATAAAATGATTATAGATTATAAATGGTTTCATTAAGTACTTTATTTCCCTGTCACTATACCAGTTCTACAGAAATAAATGACTTTAACGTTCTTTTTGCTGATAATTTAAATGAGATCTAAAAGATGAAACATTATTTTGAAACAAATTTAATTTAATTGACCCTGCATGGCTTGGAATCTTTGCTGCCCATGATCCTTTTATGATTAAATACTAAAGAAGAAAGTGTAATGTGAATATTTTTCTTTTATTTCTACATCATGGGATTCACACTTCCTGAGGTGAAATATCTTATTCTTTTCAGATAATATTAGTAGATGTATTAGAAATTTATCCTCTCAGGGGTTGTGCTGGTCAGTTTCATCAACAAATGGAATTCAAGATCCCTTAGTAAAACGAATGAACTTATGTAACAACCACACCCTACACACAATTCAAATGTGTGTTAAATATCTTTGTGTTCAGACAAATTGATAGCCTAGAGATCAGTATGTGCTAGCTTATAGTCCTGCAAACAAGTATGATGTTTATTCCATTTAAAAATTGCCACTGAGGCGGGCTCACGCCTATAATCCCAGCACTTTGGGAGGCCGAGGTGGGCGGATCATCTGAGGTCAGGAGTTCAAGACCAGCCTGAACAACATGGAGAAACCCCATCTCTAATAAAAATACAAAAAATTAGCCAGGCGTGGTGGCAGGTGCCTGTAGTCCCAGCTACTCAGGAGGCTGAGGCAGGAGAATGGCGTGAACCCAGGAGGCAGAGGTTGCAGTGAGCTGAGGTTGTACCACTGTACTCCAGCCTGGGCAACAGAGTGAGACTCTGTCTCAAATAAAATAAAATAAAATAAAAATAAAAAAATAAAAAAAATTGCCTAGATAAGCAAACATAACTACTCAAATTTCATAAGATTTTGTAAACTTCTTTCAGTGCCAAGAAAGTAAGCCACCTGGCAGTTTTTTTTTTTTTTTATTTAAAGTGAACCAACACACAAGGATATGCACCAGAGCTGGGCACGGTGGCTCATGCCTGTAATCCCAGCACTTTGGGAGACTGAGGCGGGAGGATCACTCGAGCCCAGGAGTTTGAAAACAGCTTGGACAACATGGCAAGAACCTGTCTCTACAGAGATAAAGAAACAGCCTGGAGTGGTGGTGCATGCCTATACTCTCAGCCACTTGGGAGGCTGAGGCGAGAGGATTGCTCGAGCCCAGGATTTCACGGCTGCAGTAAGCCATGATCCCACCATTGCACTCCAGCCTGAGTGACAGAGCAAGACCCTGACCAAAATAAAAAATATGCACTAGAATTGAGTGTTAATATTTCACCTGAATTTGGCTCAGATTTACATGGGCTATGAGAGCATTTTTTATTTTAGTTACCATTTCTTATTACTTATAATTATATTCTCATTCTGCAGATATTCTCAGGAGGCAATAAGCCTGGTGGTAATTGAGCAGATTTAGTTTTTTGAAAAAATATATTGACAACTATATTTTTCCTGAGAGTGTAAAAATGATTCAGAAAATATCTGCTATTTTAAGTAACATTTTGGGTGAAATATTGCATTCATTAGTTGAATGTCCTGAGATTTCACATGTTAAATGTAGAGTTAAGTACAATTAGTAGAAGAGTGTTTTAAGTGGCAGAGATGGGCAGAAATTATTTTGTGGAGTGACATTAGTTGAGTTCAGATAAGGACCCCCTCTATTAAAGAAGAAATAAAGGAATGTGGATTAGAAGACAATGACAGACTTTTTGGTGAACTAACGTATACTTTCTGAAGATTTGGGAGTGTATTGGGGGGCGGAATGCAAAGGCAAATTTGTAGTTACATATCTAGACATGAAAATAGAGGGATAGGCCAAGTTCACCTGATGGAGAGCTTTTAAGGCTACATTCTATATTTGATGAAATATTTTGATGAAATATTGTGGTTGAAATTTTATAATTATTAATAGTATGTATGCTCTGAAGGGTAAAAGACCTTGTAACCTATATGTAATTCTTACTGAGCCCAATACTTTGGGATATACTTAAATCCTAATTCAATATAGCAGATTTGAATCTTATTATCAGTGGAGTGCATTTAATTGAAATCAAATTGATTTAAACATCTAGTAAGGAATTCTCAAGTTTAACCTTCTTTTCCTCCTCTGGGAACATTCATATGCTTACATCTACTCTCAAACCTTACAGGTAGAAAAAATTTGATTTAAGAGAAGATATACATTTTCATTCAAATTGATTATTTAAATATTTATGAGACTAATTTTCCAGATACATTATAAAACTGAATTGTGCTTTGGACATTCTTTTCACCACAGCTAACTAATATTAGTAGTTCTAAAATGTAAGATACTAAAATAATTTCCAAATCAGAGGTCTGACATGATATTTTAGGGCTATTTTTACATATTGTATTAGAAGTGCATTGACCATTCCCAAGAATAATAAATATTTCAAATATTGTATTTAACTAAAATAACACCAGTGTAATTATTTTAATAAAAATAATTTCGAAAGAGCCCTTGAACTCCTGGGCTCTTTGAAATTTTAACCATTCTACTTATGACTCAAAAAAGCTTAAAAAAGATGGATGTCATTAATCTCTACAAAGTGTATCTATCGTTCTTATAATTCATGAGGTAATTATAGGACTAATGCTTTCTAATTGTCTTTAATGTGGAAATATCTTTAATATGTTTTCTCATAGTATATGCTAATATATGTTAATTTTAAATAATTTGAGAGAAAGAAAATTCCATAATTTTGCTCCCTTTTTCTAGAGATAACCACTATCACCAATTGGAATATATTCTTCCGGACTTGTCATAGGTAAATGGTAAGCTCTCAAGCTCTCATATTATACTATAAGTACTCTTCTGTTATCTGCTTTTTAAGTATACACACACACACACACACACACACACACACACACACACAATGCATTTTAAGATTTATAGGTCTGCATCACCCATTATATGGGCTGTATAGAATCCTGTTACATGTAATGTACCATAATTTATTTTGCCAGTCCTTGTAATGGATGTTTAGTTTATTAGTTTATACTTACTTTTTAAAATATCAGCAGCGTGGCAGTGAACCACCTCTTACTTATATCTTTGCGCATTTACTCAAGTATTTCCTTCAGATTTCTTTAAATTCCTAAAAATTAAATTGCTGGATCAAAGTAGATGCATCTTTAATGTTTTAAAACATATTATTACATTACCTTCCAGAAAAGTTGTACAAGTTTATATTCAATGTACTGTTGTACAAAAATTTCCATTTCCCTACCTTTAATAATCTGATAGGCAAAAATAGTCATTTTATTTGTCTATACCTTTGTAAATATATATATATACATAATATATAATTATTTGGGCATCTTTTTATATATTCTCTAAACAGTTATATAATTTTGTGAATTTGTCTTTTCCAGAATTTGTTTGTGAACAATTTTTATAAATTAAGAAACACATAGCAAATATTTCCAGTTTGAATTTTTAAAAAAATACCAATACAGTTTTAAGTTTCTATATGGTCAAATCTATCAATCTTTTCCTCTATGCTTTCTGGTCTTAATATATTTGTTAAGAAAAGGTCTTCTTCACCCAAAACTATACAAATATACTCTTATAGTTTTTCCTAGCATTTCTGTGTTTTATTTAATCTTTAATCTATTTAAAATTATTTTTTGTCTGACATGAAGCAGAAATCTAGCTTTTTTGTTCAAATGAATACTCAATTTGTTAACACTAATAATTGAATAATATATTGTTTCCTTTGTTATTTAAAATGCCTCTTACAACTGCATCCATTGAAACTATCCCATTGGGCTTTTCATTACAATTTGATTGTATTTGTCTGCTAACTAGTGAAGAATTTGAATTTTGCCAGTAGTATATTTTTGGTAATTTTTAACATTTTTATTTATTTAATTTTTCCTTTTAACTTTAAGTGAAATAAAATTATATAAGTTTTGCACATATCTTGTTAAGTTTATTCTTGACTTGTTTATAATCTTAATTACTGATTTGAATGGGATTCCTCTCACCCCCATTCACCCCTGCCATTGTGTTTAGAAACAGGTTGGCATGTAAGGCAGCTATTAATTTTTCTATATTTATATTATATTTTTCCACTATCACTTTTACTGGTTCTAATAAGTTTTTCATTTGATCTTTTGGGATTTTCTAGGTAAATAGTTATGTTTTCTGCAAGTAATAATGATCTGTCACTTTCTTTACAATATTTTACACTTAATTTCTTATCTTTATCTTATTGCTTTGGCTTAACTATCCAAAATTATATTAAAATATAAAGTAAATAAATAGTAGGCTTTTTGTTTTGTTTGCTTTTTGATTTTCATGAGAATGCTTCTAAATCTTCAGCAGTTGGTAAAATGTTTTCTCTAGGATTCTGAAATGGTTTTGATTATGTTAAGGAAGTTTTCTTCTCTTCTCAGTTTACTGAGTTTTATTGTGAATTGATACTGTATTTTGTCAGATGTCTTTGGGGTAGTTTCAGTTATGAACAATTGTTTTTCTCTTTTAACCAATTTACTTATTGAATTACATTGATGGACTGTCTCATGTTGACTCATTCCTACATTCCTGGAATAAATCTGACTTTTTGAAGAATATATTCTTTAATACATTGCCATATCTTACTTATTTTCATAAAAAGATCTATAATTCACTTCTCTGGAATTTTATCAGATTGTGGTCTATGTTTTACAAAGTACTTTAGCATGCTTTATTTCCTTTTTTCCTTGACACAGCCCTATGAATCAGGCTAGGAATTATATTTTTTTGACAAATAAAAATTATAGACATAGAAATTTGCTTTGCAAAAAGTCATGCAAGTAGGTGGTGATGGTGAGTAAAATTTATTAATCTCTAATCCAATACTTTGGTTTGGAGAGAAGGAATTTAATTAGTTCAGTAATTTCTATCAGTACGATATTTATGGACTTTGACTTTTATTATCTCAAATAAAAACTATGCTTATGTAGTTTTCTTTTACATTTTTCTAAGTTGAGAGAATGAATTTGTTCCCATTTTGACCATGGAGCCTTCACTGGGTATGAATGGGGGTGAGGGAGAGTTCACCCTAAAGGAGTCCCTGAGCCGAGAATATTCATTCTCTGATATCTGCCATCTGTTCCTTGAACATGAGCAGATGCTGATGTTCAGTTAATCAGAGGTAATGCAATAAGGATTAAAGTGTTAGATAGTTCTAACCCATTCCGGAAGTTGTGGGTAAAACTTAAAACCTTTAATCAGATTCATCTTGACGTTGAAGCCAAGTTGGCTATTTGAGCCAAAGGTTCTGTATCTCTATGAGAGCTAGTCCCAAAGGACATATTCTATTATTGTCATAAGAGAAAACATATTAAGGATGTGTTTGCACACAGCATTGGGTCAAGATAATTGACATTGTATTTTATATGTGGTTCAGAGATCTGTCTTATGGAAAACTCAGAGATTGCTTTAAGGGGTTTGTTGCAAAAGAAATATTCAATTAGGCAGTTTTAAATAATTTAAATATCAGTTTTACAATACAGACTTAATACAAATGCAAGAAGGAGTCCATTTGTTGATATATACACCAATTTATTAAATGGTAGAATAGACTTCTCCAAATCTAGAGAAAGATCAGTTTAGACTATTAATGTATTATTTCTTAAGTTTGAATAGAATTAGGTTTTTTAAAAATTGAAATTGAAATTTAGTCTCCTTGTCCCAAGTGACATACATTTATAAAATGTTTTTAAAAAGTAAATTCACTGTTTTTAAATCTTCTACAGAATATTTTTTGTAATGAAAAACCTACATGTATATATTACTGTACAGTACAATAGAACTGATTTCATTTCTAAGAAATACCACTAGTCGTTATATATTTTATATGTCATTAAGTTGAATTTGTAAGTGATGCATATAACCTGGCGTTTTGTCCTTACCAAATATTGCATAGAAAACCATAAATTCCTGGAAATTGACTATTTTTCAAAATATCTCATTAATGAAAATTTATGCTCTGAAGAAAGGCTAATTATGTCTCTTATTTCCACTTAAGCTGGTATAACTGTAAATGATTTTCTTATTTTTATAAATCACATCTGTTCTAAAACTCAGCTCCAATAACACTCTATGATAATAAATGGCAAAACTCACATAATATTGAAGCACATTGGGTATTTCCTTTTCAGTTTTAAATATGCTTAATTCAAATTTAGATGATTAAAGAATATATTTGGACTCCAAAGTGACTAAAATCAATGAAAATAATATATTGGTGTGTCATAGTTGGGGGTAAATATTACCATTAAAAACTGAAAAGTCGAGAATGGCGTGAACCCGGGAGGCGGAGCTTGCAGTGAGCCGAGATCGAGCCACTGCACTCCAGCCTGAGCGACAGAGCGAGACTCCGTCTCAAAAACAAACAAACAAACAAACAAACAAACAAAACCCTGAAAAGTCGCAATGAAGGAAAAACGATTCTGTGAACTCACTACATAGGACACAAAGAGAGGTGGGAAATTTTGTCAGGAATGTTCGTGACATGAACTCTATTTAATAATGTTTTATTCCTGTTGATATTTTAATTTTTCAGATAAAGTATTTTAAGTAAATGTGCAACATTAATTAGAATAAAATATAAAAGTATGCGTCGATTTGAAGGCCTACCTAATTACATATAATTTTCTGATGAATGCCCTAATTAAGCATCAAGTTATATGTTTATACCTGTGAAATAATTGGAGCATTACATTTAATCTTTATAACAATACATTGAAAGAGAAGTATTAGCCATGTAGGTATTAAAGGTATACATTTAGCTAGCCTTCATCATTGACTTTCCTTTTAAAGGGACATGACATCCTGTTTTCCATCAAGAGAACATCGAATTAATCCTCACACCAGAAACAACAGTCAGTGCTGGCATAAGCTCCGCCAGGATTCCTGGGCCCTGCTGTGCAGGGGTCTCCTGAGGAAGGACAGAATCGTATCTCAGTCTCCAAGCCCACTTGGTTCTTGGCACCTCTGCTGAGTTGCGCAGGCTACCTATTAATTTTAAATGTATTGTTTTTGAGGGTGAGGCAGACATCTGTCTTAGAGGGACAGGACTGATAGCCGCAAGTCGTTCCTCAGAGGCTGCTGAATAAATCGTCAGATGACCTTTATTGTTGTCACCCTCATTTTGTTCAAATTGACGCAGCTAAAGCACAGTATTAACAAAACTACACATTGCATGCAGCAGTGGGATTAGTGAAAAGGACCATGTTGTTGACTAGAAAAATGGAAGTTCACGTCTCATAACTGTATACGAAGCAGTGGACTGGGAAGGATACAAGAGGAGATTGACAAGATTAAAATAAGAAACAAGGCCTTTACATGAAAGCAGCTGACACTACAAAGGACGTAGTACTTCTGTTTAATATGCCTCATCAGCCTTTTATGCTCCTTTGTGGGCTTGGCTCATGAACATCTTTAATGTTATTTAAAGCTGTTTTTATTGTTTATTTAGAAACATTCTTTATACATTTTGCTCTAATTATTAAATTTGATGATCTTTGTTCTTATTTACTGATTTAATTAGCTACAAAAATTCATACATTAAAATTTATTCCGGACAACATTAGTGTTGGGATTAATGATTTTTTAAAGAACAAATCACTTGTACAATGCATAGCCCAGAGTAGGGGCTCAGTCAATCTTTGTGTAAATGAAAGTTGTATTTGAAATAATCCATTGGATGTGTATAATAAGAATCATTCTTGCATAAAAACCCTAACTGGATGGAAACTATGCAGAAGAAGAGCTTGAGATAATCACTTTTATTTACAGCGTCCCTTCTTAATGAGTTCTAATGAGCAAATGATTGCAGTGAGGTACAGCGCAGTGGAAGCTTCTTCTGTTTAACAAAAACAAATCGATGGTACTAACTACCCACTCTGAAATGGACTCTTTTTTTTTCTTCTCAGCACTCTATCGCTAGCTTTGCCTGTAGAACATCAATTATTTTTGCTTCCAAGTGAAGAGAGTCATTTCAGAGAAGATGTGTAAAATTTAGAGGGTCACTGGCTGCCCATATTTTAATTAGTATCCCATCCCCACCACAGCATATATATCAGAGTGGGTTTCCTAAAGGAGATGGCTTTAGTGCGTTTTATTAAATGAATCACCTTCTATAAATAAAATTTAACGGTAAATTCAGACATAGAACTTAATTTGGCTAGAGAAACGTGCATGCATACACTTAGCATTGCCTTTAATTAATTCTGTTGACTTAGAAGGTGGTGTAGACAATAAATGCTTTTTTTATTGATCATAAAATAACTGTTCAGATCCTTAACAATAAGGGACCCACTAGGGAAGGCCAATGGTTTACTTGGGTTATGCTTCAGCTACTTCTCAATAGTGGCCATTAGGACCTCCACTCCCTCTGCATCACACAGTGACCCTGGGTAAGTCACATGGTATTAACCATAAATAAGTGCATCACCTGTTTGTGTCTCTGCATTAAGTAACTGGAGTTGACCATGGGAATAAAACTTGGGAAAATTTAACGTGAAATTAATGGTATAATTCTATAGTTGCAGACTTCCCTTTTCTGAAACTTGAAGGCAACAGATACAGTGATGATCCCATCTCCCCCACCATCTTGAATTTTGTGTGAACTGGTAGGCCTTGTATATGGGTATCGGTTTTCTCCAGAACACTTAACTGCCAAACATGGATGTGATTTTGGGCATAGGCCCATTGGACAGGCAAAATGTATGCATCAGAACTGAATTCCATTCTGTGATCACAATCCAGGTTAGTGGAGCCAACATTTTTGAGATAGCCCTCTCCTGGATTTATTACTCTCTGCCTCTGCCTGTTGTTCGGTCTCATTTGGGGCCACTCTATCTCACTTAGTATATGGTAGTAGCCATCCTCGCTGTCTTTCCCACTGAAGGACTTTTGTTCCTTCCCTGGAACCCTTTACTGTCAGTCTTGTCATGGCAGCAGTTTGGGTCTCATTTCGTTCTCTATCCTAGGCATCTTAAAAGGAACACCATCATGGCACATGTATACATATGTAACAAACCTGCACGTTGTGCACATGTACCCTAAAACTTAAAGTATAATAATAAAAAATAATAATAATTAAAAAAAAAGGAACATAAGACATTCTCTTGCCCAAGTTAGCAGTAACTGCTTAACTGCTGAATTCAGTAAGCTTATCTTCAGATCTTAATTTCCAGCACGCTTTCCTTTTAGTCTTGGCTTCTGTGGAAGCTCATTCTCCTGGTTTTCTTACCCATCAGCTCTTTTTTCTTTTAGGTCTTCTCTCCTGCCCAGCCTCTAAATACTGGTGTTCCTCTGGGTTTAGCCCATCTCTAACTGCTTTTATTTAATAGGTGACTGTACTATGCTCAAGGTTCTGTTTATCCCTTTACAGGTATAACTTCCAACACTGAAACTGCAGCCCAGACTTCTCCCTGGAGGTTTGACTCATATATCCAACTTTCCACTGGGCAACTTCACCTAGATGGCCCATAGTCATATAAAATCCACCATGGCCCAAAGTAAACTTAGTTGCCACTTCACTTCCCCTGATATTTCATACCTCATTTAGTAATATTTCCATTCACTTCTCACTCAAACCAAAAACCTAGAAGTCATCCTTTACTCAGTCAAGAAGTTGTTTTACCTCATGTTTCTTGATATTTCCCATTCTTCTTCATCCTTTTTATTAGGAATCTACCTAATCCCTTCATCCTTTTTATTAGGAATCCTTTTTATTAGGATACCTTCCTAATCTACCTAATACCTTCATCCTTTTTATTACGAATCTAGCTCAGGCCATCACTATCTCTTTATTGTAATGCTGAATGAAATAGTCATGTAATGTACCATCTTCAGTTTTGTCCGTATCAAATCCCTTTAGCACATATGCAGAGTGATATATCTAAGATGAAAATGAAACCTTATCAGTTTCCTCCAAACTCTGTAATGTGCTAGACTTTATCATGGAGTAGGTACCTATTCTTGTTTGTCAAATGAATAAATGAAGAATAAGACCAGAGGCTTCTCAATATCCAAGGTTGGAGTTATCTGGATTCTAGATTGTATATTGTCTACCATCCTTTGAGAATGTCATGTATCAACCAAATTTTTGTTTCTTAGTTTTGCTTGGAACTTCACAAAACCAGAATGAATAGCATATTTTTATAGCGTATAGGTTGTATATAAGAACAGATAGGGTCTGTATGGTGAAAATCAAACCTATGTGCCTATATGCTTATCTTTTAGTATAATCTATTAAATTTTTATTAATCATTTCTTAAGAGAACTTTTCAAATATAAATGTTTCCCTCCCTTACTCTATGTAGCTGGAGTTCAGTGTTATGAAACAAAGATTCCTTCTCATCACAGTTTGACAACTGGTGTTTTGATTTCTAGTCTTTAGAGTTGTGCAAATTTGTTCTAACAAAGAATCATTTTAGAACTGTTTGCTTAAAAACAGCTTGCCAAAACACCAAAAAGTATATGTGATGATATAATTAGATGTTTAAATATGCTCATGAGGTCAAAGGCAGGGAAGCTTCGGCTTGGTGTTTCCTTTACTCACTTTTAAATTTTTGTACAATGCTTCAGTGTGCATTTTTTTCCCTGTGTGTTAAAATATACATAACATAAAAGTTACAATTTAACCATTTTTAAGTGTGTAAGTACACTTAAGTACATAACCATTTCTAAGTGTATAAGCATTAGGTACATTCACATTTTTTGTACAATTTCAGTATACTTTTTCCTGAAATTATATTGAAATAATTTGATATTTTCATGATTGAGATCCAAAACTTGCATTGAATAAGTAGAGTTTTTTGGGGGCTTATCAATGTGTTTTGAAGAAAAATGATTTTGTTTTTTTTATTTTGGTTAACAAGCTTGCATTATATCCAATCTTATTGGGCTTAGGGAGAGCAAATGTCAATGGGAATTTATGGAAAAATGTTTATTAATTTGGCTTATCTGAACTTTGTTTCCAATTTTAGTTTAATAAAATTATTAAATATTTTAATACAATTATTAAAAATATTAAATATTTAGGGAGCTGAAAATATTTTGCTGTTGTGAAGAGTCTCATTTAATCATGATTGGTATCCTATTCCTAACAGTAGTAGATAAGCAACAGTGTTGTAGAAAATAATTTAAAAATTAAAAAGACATTTGGCCATTTTCCCCTTGTATTTTGAAATGATTTCTGAGTTTAGAAATCAGACCTTATAGCATAAGATTAGATAGAAATTATCTTTATGATATAAATATAATAGAAACAGTGCTCATAGATAAATCAATCTTGTGTTGTTTTAACAAAAGAGTAAAGTATTTGTCTATTGCTTTACTAGTTCATGAGACTCTTCTTGATTCTGATGATTGAATCCTTTATAAGATATTGATTAATTTCAAAAGACAGTAGATCCAAAATGTGAAGTATTATTTAGAGATGTTCAGAGATCATATAAACCCAATTTTGTTTATTTTTTTAATTTAACTTATTTAAATGTGATTCCTTTCTTGAGAAATGATAATTTGGAGACTTATGCATAGAATGTTAGGAGGTAGAAAGGATTGAATTCAATGTCTGACTAACTATTGGACTCAACTACAATATGAGGTTAAGCTTTAATTTAGGGGACAGAGGCACGACAATGTACTATGTATCTTAATAAATTTAAAGCTTTTGTTGTAAGCTGCTCAAAGAGAGACTTTGGTTGTGGGGCAGGAGTTGGGTGGAAGGGGTATTGGTACTTCAGCCTCTTGCCTTCATTCTCATGTGAGGAGAGTCAGCTTTGAAATAAGCTGAAAGACCTTGTAGTTTATAAAAATCTCCTGGAAAGATGTTATGGTCATTGGAATCAGTTCAGTCATCTAATGAGCTGCACATTGGCTGGAGCACACCTGAACTGATAATAAACTTGGTTTCTTTCGGAAAGTGCCAAAAGTACCCATCTTCCCAATACATACATAACATAAAATTTACCATTTAACCATTTTTAAGTGTATAGTTGAATTGTGTTAAGAGAGAATTGACTCTCATTCAATCGTCATCATCATAATTATGTTTTGTATTTACCAAGAAGGAAAACTGATACTCAACCTTCAACTTTTTCTAGTCTGTTTACCTTAATATTCCTACTTTCTCACCATCAATCTGCCAAGATCTTCTTGAGGGAATACAGATGTAGGGGTGTAGGACTCTGGTGGTGGTGAAGCTTAGAAGGAGATTTGGAGTCGTCCACCCTTCGGTCCACTGAGGCACCATTTCCATCTCCCCTCCTCCCAACCTGTCAGAGCCAATAGCATGGCTATTGAAAGAACAGCGTGATTGCTCTCTGAATCCAGACATTGTCCTTTCCTATGACAGACCTGGAGAAATATCAGATAACTGAACCTTTTCCAGTGTATTTTGAATGTACATAATCTTGGCTGTAGTCATCAGCAGACAAGATAATTATTCGTTCACACATGCTCTGGCCAAGTTTTAGCTCATTTGGAGACTTGTAATGACTTTGGATTCTGTCCTTTGTAAAATGACAACCTAAGAATCGTGTCTTTTTACTGGTTCCAAGTTTTAGGTGGGATTTTGATATAAGTTTTATAATCATGTAGGAATTGTGGGTCAAAGCAAGAAATAAGCATTATGGGCAGGTGGATTCTTTTGCAGGCTAGATGTAAAACATGTATTTCTTGAAGGCTTGTCATTCTAGGAGGGAATGTCTTGATTTAAGGAGATATGGCAGAGAAGAGCCTTGTAAGAGAAAGCTATTCTGACATGAGTGGTTTTGTTCTTACAAATAAACAGTGACTCAAGTCAGTAGCAGGGCGATAGACTGTGGAGAACGCTAGCATAATATCATACTTGGGGTATAGGAACCATATACATTCATTTAGAGTAGCATTAATTTCCCATTTAATATTTGTTAGAAACTATTAGAGATTTTATCACTCTGCTGACAACAATTCTATTTGGAACATGAGCTGCTTATATAAAAATCATTTTTAATGTGAAAGCTCTCATTAGCTTAAAAGACAAATCAAATGGTTAGCTTTAAAAGCTGAGTCACAGTCTCATTTACCATCAGAATTCACAGTTTTCTTCTTTATTTTACTTAGTAGATTAATCCTGTCTCAGCAATGCCATTAGGTGCCTGCCTTGATGGTGTGGAAAAATACACACAAACATCTGATATTTCTGAGCATTTGGGTTGTGACAAATTTAAATGTGTTCTAATAGATCATCTGTGTATAAATAGCTTAAGATTTATAGATGTTTTTTAACTTAAGGATGAGGAAACTGACCACTATAGGATAATTAAAAACAGCAACTCTTTGTAAATGCAGGAGCTAAGTTGTTAAATGCCAGGGCACCAACAGGCAATATTCTGTAATCTAAATTGGGTAATTTATATCATTGTCACTTGAAGATCTGATATAAATTGGAGTCACTGAATCATCCCACCAACATCTCATAACTAAAGCAAATTTTGTTTCCTTTTCATGGGTAGAGTTTTAGTCAATTGAATAATAAATTATCCTGTCTTTTCTGAATCATAGGATAGGCAAGCTTATATAGGCAGAACTGATGAAATGAGGCCCCAAAGAAGATATTCTACCCTGTTTTAAAATATTTCCAATGAAGGATACAGTCCAGACTACTTTGGTTATACTTTTCAATATTTGAAATAGTAATCTCATGTGGTTGTTTGAAAAATATTTTCAATTTATCACTGAAGATTTGTCTGAAATGTTCGGAAGTCAGGAATGAATTAACTTCTATATAACACCCAATATCCTGGTCAGTACCTACTCATAGTCCTACAGTTACTGGGTGTAAAAGGCAATGCTCCTCTTCCTTTGAAAAGCATAACCTTTCAAGTGCTTACAGTTTATAAAGAACAGTCACGCACATTTTCTCTTTTCAGTCTCACAATGACACTATGTTATATGAAAAGATTATTAATTCCTATCAGAAATTAAGATTGAGAGAGGTTAAGTGACTCACTCAAGGTGATATATTTAGGGAGTGGAATAATTACAACTCAAGAACATGGTGGCACGTTCCTGTAATCCCAGCTACTCGGGAGGCTGAGGCAGGAGAATCGCTTGAACTCGGGAGGCGGAGGTTGCATTGCACTGAAATCACGCCACTGCACTCCAGCCTGGGCAACAGAGCGAGATTCTGTCAAAAAAAAAAAAAGTTATTTTTGCTCCAAGGACAAGGTACTTTGCACTCTACATTTTGCTGACTCTTTGGCATGCCCTATAAAATTGGGCATGGTAAACATGCATTATGACGCTTTTGGAAAATTTGTTCCTGGGACAATCACGTGAATTGGGATGTGGTTGGGAGCATCATTAATTGAGTCTGTGGTCAGAACAGAGACTAGTATAAAGAAATACCCAGTGTAAGTGGCATCAGTCAGATATTCAGTGTAAATGAATTGGGAATGATAGACACAGTGAACGGTCCAAGACTGAAATGAAATCTATCATCTCATGAGTATTCAGGGGACTGGAACTATATTTTAGGAAGGACGATAGGTGAGAAGGCCTAGATACAATCAAGAAGGAAACAGCCTCAAAAAATAATAAACCTGCTTAAGATACCCTCTTCTGAATGGATGGAGTTTGATGATCTGTTGGCCCTGTTGGTCAGGGAAGGGTGAAATGGGCTGAGGAAACTGGAATTCTGTAACACTAAGATCCAAGGACACTTCCAGAAACGGCATTTGCAAGGTGCAAGTGTTCCCTGTAAATCTTCTGGCAAAGGGCTTTGAAATTTAACTTATATTGGAAGAACCTTAAAAAGTTAGTAGAGCCATTCATATTTCTGTTTGGTTTAAGCTGTGCCTGCTAATAACATTGCACTGAAATGCAGGTGTGAATTCCTATAATGTTAAAATCAAATTGTTTACCTCAGTTTGAAAATTTGCTCAAATGAGAGTGATTGGCTATTGTTAGCTCTCAATTTGACTTTCAAGACACCTTGAAATAGCTTCAGGAAAAAAACGTGATTTCTAGTTAAGCTGTTCAGTTAAGCACTTTGTGATACAAAGTATGTTAAGGTAAAACCTTTTATTTAAATCAACTTTAAGAAAACCTCTTTAAAAAGTTGCAGAGTATAAATGAGGAAACCTTTAAAAAAATACAGCTTTATTTCTTTTACGTATCTATTGGGAATTGAGCTAGGTAGTCGAGGCACCAGCATGAGGTTCTTAAGAAATCTGCTTTAATGAACAAATCAGAGTGATTTGTACTTACTACTTGATTTTGTTTCAAAGGCCACATAGGCATTTGAAAAATAAGTTTTTGCCTGAATCCTGTAATTTCAGCTTTCTTAGCAATTTCTCTTTTCTGAAACAGTGAAAAGGTAAACTTTAGCCTAGCCTCTGTTCAAATAATCACAGTATGTGAATTGAAGTTTGAGGAGTTCATAGAGTGTTACTGAATTTGTCTGTTTTCTAAAGGAAATTGATTCATTCTTTTCAAATTATTTTACAGGATCCTTCAAACCAAAAATGTGGTGGAAGAAAGAAAACCGTGTCTTTCAGCAGCATGCCATCGGAAAAGAAAATTAGCAGTGCAAATGACTGCATCAGCTTCATGCAAGCTGGCTGTGAGTTGAAGAAAGTCCGGCCAAATTCTCGCATTTACAACCGTTTTTTCACTCTGGACACAGACCTTCAAGCTCTTCGCTGGGAACCTTCAAAGAAAGACCTCGAGAAAGCCAAGCTTGATATTTCTGCCATAAAAGAGATCAGACTGGGGAAAAACACGGAAACATTTAGAAACAATGGCCTTGCTGACCAGATCTGTGAGGACTGTGCCTTTTCCATACTCCACGGGGAAAACTATGAGTCTCTGGACCTAGTTGCCAATTCAGCAGATGTGGCAAACATCTGGGTGTCTGGGTTACGGTACCTGGTTTCTCGAAGTAAGCAGCCTCTTGATTTTATGGAGGGCAACCAGAACACACCACGGTTCATGTGGTTGAAAACAGTGTTTGAAGCAGCAGATGTTGATGGGAATGGGATTATGTTGGAAGACACCTCTGTAGAGTTAATAAAACAACTCAACCCTACTCTGAAGGAAGCCAAGATCAGGTTAAAGTTTAAAGAAATCCAGAAGAGCAAGGAAAAACTAACCACCCGCGTGACCGAAGAGGAATTTTGTGAAGCTTTTTGTGAACTTTGCACCAGGCCAGAAGTGTATTTCTTACTTGTACAGATATCTAAAAACAAAGAATATTTGGATGCCAATGATCTCATGCTCTTTTTAGAAGCTGAGCAAGGAGTCACCCATATCACCGAGGATATGTGCTTAGACATCATAAGGAGATACGAACTTTCTGAAGAGGGACGTCAAAAAGGGTTTCTTGCAATTGATGGCTTTACCCAGTATTTATTGTCATCAGAATGTGACATTTTTGATCCTGAGCAAAAGAAGGTTGCCCAAGATATGACCCAGCCATTATCTCACTACTATATCAATGCCTCTCATAACACCTATCTAATAGAAGACCAGTTCAGGGGGCCAGCTGACATCAATGGGTACATTAGAGCTTTGAAAATGGGCTGTCGAAGCGTTGAACTCGATGTAAGTGATGGTTCAGATAATGAACCAATCCTTTGTAATCGAAATAACATGACAACCCATGTTTCCTTTCGAAGTGTCATAGAGGTAATAAATAAATTTGCCTTTGTTGCTTCTGAATACCCACTCATTCTTTGCTTGGGAAATCACTGCTCCTTGCCGCAGCAGAAGGTAATGGCTCAACAGATGAAAAAGGTCTTTGGCAATAAACTCTATACTGAAGCACCTTTGCCCTCAGAATCCTACCTCCCATCACCAGAAAAATTAAAAAGAATGATCATTGTGAAAGGAAAGAAGTTGCCTTCTGATCCAGATGTGTTAGAAGGAGAAGTAACAGATGAAGATGAAGAAGCTGAAATGTCTCGAAGGATGTCGGTAGATTACAATGGTGAGCAGAAGCAAATCCGACTCTGTAGGGAGCTCTCTGATTTGGTGTCTATTTGTAAATCTGTTCAGTACAGGGATTTTGAACTATCTATGAAAAGCCAAAACTATTGGGAAATGTGTTCATTTAGTGAAACAGAGGCCAGCCGCATTGCAAATGAGTACCCAGAGGATTTTGTTAATTATAATAAGAAGTTCTTATCAAGAATCTATCCAAGTGCCATGAGGATCGATTCCAGTAACTTGAATCCACAGGACTTTTGGAATTGTGGCTGTCAGATTGTAGCAATGAATTTTCAGACTCCGGG
Source organism: Pan paniscus (assembly GCF_029289425.2). Taxonomy (NCBI): domain Eukaryota; kingdom Metazoa; phylum Chordata; class Mammalia; order Primates; family Hominidae; genus Pan; species Pan paniscus. The sequence goes on from NC_073262.2 coordinate 100,703,327, forward strand.
TCCAATGATGGACCTTCACACGGGCTGGTTTCTTCAAAACGGGGGATGTGGTTATGTTCTAAGGCCGTCTATAATGCGAGATGAAGTTTCTTACTTCAGCGCAAATACAAAGGGCATTCTACCTGGGGTGTCTCCTCTAGCTCTTCATATCAAGATCATCAGTGGTCAGAATTTCCCAAAGCCCAAGGGAGCTTGTGCCAAAGGGGATGTCATAGATCCCTATGTTTGTATAGAGATACACGGAATTCCAGCGGATTGTTCGGAACAAAGAACTAAAACTGTACAGCAAAACAGTGATAATCCTATTTTTGATGAAACTTTTGAGTTCCAAGTAAACCTACCTGAGCTGGCCATGATCCGTTTTGTTGTTCTGGATGATGACTACATTGGGGATGAGTTTATAGGGCAATATACGATACCATTTGAATGTTTGCAGCCTGGATATCGGCATGTTCCCCTGCGTTCTTTTGTGGGTGACATCATGGAGCACGTAACCCTTTTTGTCCACATAGCAATAACTAATCGAAGTGGAGGAGGAAAGGCACAGAAGCGCAGTCTTTCAGTGAGAATGGGGAAGAAAGTTCGGGAATATACCATGCTCAGGAATATCGGTCTTAAAACCATTGATGACATCTTTAAAATAGCGGTTCATCCATTACGAGAAGCCATAGATATGAGAGAAAATATGCAGGTAGGAGAAACATCTCACACTCTCCTTCCCTATCCCTGCTTATTCCTACCCGTATAATGTTTTATTAATAATCTGATTTGCAAAAATTTATCAGAAAGATTGTTTAAGTCTGGGTGTGGTGACTCATTCCTGTAATCCCAGCACTTTGGGAGGCTGAGGCAGGTGGATCACTTGAAGCCAGGAGTTCGAGGCCAGCTTGGGAAACATGGTGAAACCCTGTATTTCTAAAAAACATGAAAGTTAGCCAGATGTGGTGGCGAGCACATGTAGTCCCAGCTACCCAGGAGGCTGACGTGGGAGGATTACTTGAGCCTGGGAGGTCAATGATGCAGTGTGCTGTGATTGTACCAGTGCACTCCAGTCTGGGCAACAACAGAACAAGACCCTGTCTCAAAATAAAAAGAAAGAAAGATGTGTAAACCTGTGTACCATTGAACTAAGTTCAGTATTGTCTGTGATAAAACAGATATATTTTATGTTTCTAACTGTGAATGCTATGTTAAGTTTGGACTGAACTAAGATGTAGCAAAATGCTGTATATTAAATATCCTTCGTACAAAACTGAATCAATATATGGAAATGTGCATCTGAAACAATGGGAACAAAGTAGAATATACAATATATGTGTGTAATATATAAAAAATTTATACAAACATACACATACTAATTACCAGTGTATATATAACATATTTGCATATATGACCATGAAAGAGAATTTGAAGTGATATAAAACAAGCATAATGTCTATTAGGTTACTTTTTAGTTTTAAATTATGTATAATGACAACAATAATAAATTACTCCCCACAAGAACAAGTAAAACTAAACAAAAAAAAATTGGCACTCAAACTGGTTGAAAAATATTTAACCTTGTCTTAGAAATGTGGTTTAATTGAAAGAACATGGGTTCTTGATCAAATCTATCCCTGTGCGATCTTGAACAAATTATTTCAGGTCTCTGATCATCAATATTCTCCATATAAGGTAAGAAAAAGTTACACTTATCGCAAAATTATTATTAGAGTAAAATTGGGGTATATGGAAATTGACTAGCCTGAACATTTAGAAATTCAATATTAAGTTTTCTTTCCTTCATTAATGCTTATAATCTGAGACAGTGGTAAACTTAAAAAAAATTACTTAATATACTTATTAGGCTAGTGTTATTGAGATGCAAACAATAACAGATATTCACCGAGTACCTGCAATGTGCAAAGTGGATATTATTCAATTCACTTATTTCTTTAGCTGATGTGTTCATAATAATCCTCACCAAAAATCCCTGTTTTCAAGATAGATAATAAATTTGAAAAGGTTAATGCATTTCCTAAGTATTGCAAGTTAACAAATAGCAATGTTAGCCTTTAAATCCAGGACTGCCAGTATTTAATAGAACAACAGGGTGACTATAGTTAATAATAACTGTACATTTTAGAGTAACTTAAAGAGTCTAATCGGATTGTTTGCAACTCAATGGATAAATGCTTGAGATGATGCATACCCCATTCTTCATGATGTGCTTATTTCATATTGCATGCTCGTATCAAGACTTTTCATGTACGTTATAAATATATATACCTACTATGTACCTGCAAAAGTTAAAAATTAAATAAAATAAATCCAGGATTGCCTAATACCAAAATCCATTACCATTATCATTCATGTGCAGAACCACAAACCCATGGCACAGTTAAATACTTGTGGTAGGTTGCCTTAGCCACCATTTAAAAAAGAGTCCAAATATCAGCATATTCTATGTAACTTTTTCTGACATAATTCTAGTACTATTATAAATCCCTATGTTAGATTAGTTATAAACCATTTCTGCACTTAACTTTATAGATTAGACTTTACATATTTTATATAATCTTGAAATATGTACTTTGCATATTTTATATTATGTATTTAAAATACATAAAAGTGTTATAGATAAAGTGTATCCAGGTAGCATTGATAGTTCATATTATCTTAACATAAAGTCTTTGGGGTTAAGGATTATTTGGAGTCTAATCAGAAGAAAAATGAAGGTGATCATTGTCGTGAAATTCATGAGACACCTAATAAGTTAGGTACTGTTCACTGTGGGTGAAATGTAAAATAGTCATAATTTCTATTTCAAATGAATTTTTTGAAAAGACTGTAACATGGACAAATGTAGCTCTACATGAAATGTGCTTTCAGTGTGTGTGTCTGTCAGGTGCCTTTCTGATGAAGTGACAAAGGAATGCCATTGATTAGTCAGATGGAGGGTGGTGAGCAGTAGCATCCTGCTACCTTGAGGAAAAAAGCCCAAGCGAAATGCACTCCAGTATACAACCCCTGCCATTCTGTTTTCCTGATCACCATGATACAAATCAAACATGACATTCATGATCAGCCAGTACTTAGTTGTGTGACTATCCCAGTGGTCTGCTTTGAAAAGCACTGCATAGCCTTGTGTCCTACTCTGCTTTGCTTTCATGGGATGTTTGTGGTGATTGCTAAAAATTGAGCAAGATGAAGTATAGTCATGAATTAGCCCTCTAGTATCTTTTAAAAATGAATGTACTTTTCTGTAAACCTGGGAGTGCTGGTGGTGATGTGTCAGGTGGTCAGAAGTGTGATTCCATGTTTTCTTTTTCACAGAACGCAATCGTGTCTATTAAGGAACTATGTGGACTCCCTCCAATTGCCAGTCTGAAGCAGTGCCTGTTAACTCTGTCATCTCGGCTCATCACCAGTGACAATACTCCTTCAGTCTCACTTGTGATGAAAGACAACTTTCCTTACCTGGAGCCTCTGGGTGCAATTCCAGATGTGCAGAAAAAGATGCTGACTGCTTATGATCTGGTAGGAAATTGCGACTCCATATTTTTTTACGTGTGTGTGTGTGTGAAATCACAAATAGCAGGGACTCCTCTGTGGAACTCCAATGAATAACACAGGGTGACTACCTTTGAAACATGGATTGGAGGTAGCATGCAGAGCCGGCCCATTCAGCTTCTGCTAAGTCTCAGTGGAAAACTCTGAGAAAATGACTTGAACCTGGAGCTGCACAGGTTATAAGTGGAAAACTCTGCTTTAGCAAGGAATGAATTATTAAAAAACCCTCAAAAATATGTACACTCATCATCTAAATGACTTTAGAGTGCAATATAACCATTTAATTATATACCTATGGGAAGTAAACATGTCTCAGTGCTGCCTTATGATGGTTGAGACAAAATTTATATGGAATCGATATTTTTCAGCTAATTCCTAGAATGTACCCCTTATCCTCATGGTCCAAAATGGGTGCTGAGCTCCAGCCATAATATCTGCATTCCAACCATCAGGAGTGATGAAAAGATGTAAGACATAGCTTCTTCCTTTAAGGACGTTTCTCTGGAATAGAATAGATCATGTTTGCTTTTATTTCATCAGCCTGGAGTTGACATATAGCCACATTTAGTTGCAAAGGAGAATGGAAAATATCATTTCAAGGGGCTATATGCTAAATGTTGTCTCTTCTGTTACTAGGAAATAAGGGGAGAATGGATATTAAGGGACAACCAATAGTCTGCTACAGAGGTGAATAGGCAATTCACTTACCCCCCACCCAATAACAATGAAAAATTAAAAACATTTAACTTTAAAATAAGTTTTTAATTAGAAATTAAGAAAATATAGTAAGATATTCCCCTCACCATTAAATTGACATGTTTTTTCTCTTTAAAAATAGTACCTCTGATCAAGAATTTAAGGAAATGGATACTCTCATTCATCTACTTCTAGTGGAAAAATAAATTGATATAGTATTTCTTGGAGAAACAATTGGCAATACAATTTAAAATGCTTACGAGTTTGATCTATAGAGTTCCTTTTCTTGGATTTATTCTAAGCCGGTAGAGAGAAGCATAAACATTTATGTTAATAATTCAACATAGAAAGATTAGCTAAGTGAAATATAATAATCTATATTATAGATTCCTTTGAAGATATTAAAATCATGTGTTAGAAGAATATTTAATGGTATGGAGAAGTCCTTACAATGTTTTGTAGAAAATTTGATTACAATAAAATGGGAGATAGGATTTAAATTACATTTCTATGAATATGCCCCTAAGTTGCTAGCAGGTTATTAATAGTGAATGTTTTTATAGAAGAGTGAATTTTATTTTCTTATTTATGCTTTTCTGTATTTTTTCTATATTCACCAAACTCTTTATAATGAACCCAACTAATTTTATAATTGCATAAAATAAACCTTAAGGAAGAAAAGATGAAGATTTTATCATTAAAAAACAAGTAGAAGAAAGATATTGAAGATAAACATTCCACGAATGAAAAAGAAAAATTTCCACAGGGCATGTTCTGCTTATGAATGACCATACCTGTTATAAAATGTACTTCATGGTTGCTAGGGGGAAAGTTTACCTATTACCTGTATCTCATTTTTCATGAAATCAATTTTTTCATCATAAAAATGAGGACTGAAAGCTATTCAGTGAATAGGTATAATTGCCATCTAAGAGGTGAAATTAGAGTACTAGTTGCCATAGAGACAGACAGTAGAAATCACTTATTCCTCCACTTCTCTTTTAAGCTAAGAAAAAGAAATCATTCATGGCCAGGGAGGTCCCTGAAGCTGGCCTGTAATAAGCAGAAGGATACCTGGTCTGGGGCTGGGCAATTTCCATTTCACACCCCCGAGTGTCTGATAGTGTCTTATTTTTTGTTTTATCTGCTGAAGCCAAGACTGAAATATTAGCCTTTTCTCATCTGTATTATTAAAATGCAAATTGTAATTGCAGGCAGAGCATGGTTTCCAAAGATTAAAATAAAAGGCTACGGTGGAAGCAGAAATACTTATAATGAAGTCTTTCATGTACAGTTCTCTATGGAAAACCATTTTGGGAGGGAATTGAGTGTAAATATCCTTATACCACATGGTAAACTTGGTAGAATTCAAAAGTGATTAAAAACACCATTGACATCTCTGTTGAGTATTTATTTTGGGGGATGGGGTGGGTAGGGACAGATACATGTAATGATGATATTGGCCTTGAAATTAAAACACCATTTTTACTTTCTAGGATTTGCATTGTATTGGTTGGCATCTTTAATGCTCTTAGTGTATTACTGTGTATTAATTTTAAATAGGTCTTCTAAGATCTCTTCAGATCTGGAGTGAACATTTTAAAACATAGATCAAGGGGCTGGATTACACTTGCAATCCCAGGACTTTAGGAGGCCAAGGCGGGTGGATCACCTGAAGTCAGGAGTTTGAGACCAGCCTGGCCAACATAGTGAAACCCCGTCTCTACTAAAAATACAAAAATTAGCCAGGCATGGTGGCACCCGCCTGTAATCCCAGCTACTTGGGAGGCTGAGGCAGGAGAATCGCTTGAACCTGGGAGGCGGAGGTTGCAGTGAGCCGAGACTGCGCCATCGCACTCCAGCCTGGGTGACAGAGCAAGATGCAATCTCAAATAAAAAATAAAATAAAATAAAATAAAAACATAGATCAAATCAAGTCACTTTCCTGCTTAAAATCCTCCAGTGGGTTCCATTAAAATAAAACGGAAACTCCTGACTGTGGCTTTACAAGGTCATTTATGATTTGCCCCTGCTTGTCTACCTCACCTGCCTCTCCATCCTTGCCCAATCTCACTACATCTCCCAACCTCATCTGCCTCTCACAACCTCACCCGTCTCTCCAGCCTCACCTGCCTCTCCCAACCTCACCTGCCTCTCCAGCCTCCCCTGCCTCTTTAGTTTTACCTGCCGCTCCCAACTGCACCTGCATCTCCAGCCTTACCTGCTTCTCCCAACCTCACCTGCCTCTTTAGTTTTACTGCCTCTCCCAACCTCACCTGCCAGTCCAGCCTCACCTGCCTCTCTCACCTGCTTCCCCAGCCCCATTTGCCTCTCCCAACCTCACCAGCTTGTCCCAGTCTCACCTGCATCTCCAGTCTCATCTGCCTTTTCTAGCCTACCTGCCTCTCCAGCTTCACCTGCCTTCCCTAACCTCACCTGCCTCTCCAGTCTCATCTGCTTCTCCAGCCTCATTCTCACACCCTCTATTTTGCTCACTTTCTTCCAGCCACACTGGCTTTCTTTGCACATATTTATGGGGTATGGTGTAACTTTTCCGTACATGTATACAATGTGTAATGATCAAATTAGAGTAATTAGCATATCCATCACCTCAAACATTTATTTCTTAGTGGTGAGAACGTTTAAAATCCTCTCTTCTGGCTATTTTGCAAGGCAGCAGTACTTACCACTATACCACCGACACCACCTCTTCTAGCTATTTGGAAATATGCAATATATTATTGTTAACTATAGTCACTACTGTGCAATGGAACACCATAATTTATTCCTCCTTATCTCTTAATTCTTAGCTCAAATGTCATTTTCTCAGAAAAGCCTTCCCTAACTACTCTCCCCATCCGTCCCTTTGTCACATAGCCGTGTTTTATTTCCATCTTCCTGCTTAGCAGTATGGAAAAATACTTTGCTTGAACTTTTTAATTTCTGTCCTCTTTTACTCCTCAATTTGAATGTAAACTCCATGAGGTTAGATCCTATCTGTATATTTATTACTGTCACCTCTGGCACCCAAAACAATGTTGGCACATAGCACGTTATCAGGTAATGTTCACTGAGTAAAAACAATAAATAAAAGCATCTATTGTTGGTGAAAATCGTGTAGTTTCCATCCTATAATTGAACATGTTTGATGATAAATTATTAAATCCCCTTGATTTTACCTCTCTGACACCACCCTTGCTGAATTGTTCCCTATCTTATATTTGGCTAAAAAACTTACAGAGTAAGGCAAAACTATGGAGACAGTAAAAAGATTATTATTTGCCAGGGTCTTTGAGTGGGTCAGGGAGGGATGAACTGGTGGAGCACAAAGGATTTTTAAGGCAGTGGAACTATTCTGTATGAAACTGTAATGGCAGATACATGTCATTATACACTAGTCAACAACCTATAGAATGTACAACACAAAGAGTCAACCCTAATGTCAACTATGGACTTTAGCTAATAAGAATGTATCAATAGTGGCTTGTCAATTGTAGTAAATATACCACACTAATGCAAAATGTAAACAGTAGGGAAAACTGGGAGGTGGGGGTAGAGTTAGAGGGTGAGGACTCTGTACTTTCCATTTACTTTTTATGCAAACTCGAAACTTCTCATAAAAATACAGTCTAACCACCCCCCCAACCTACCACAGACTATTAATAAAAACTGATTTGGATGAATAAGGGAAAAAAGCAAATCCAAGATTTATTGCCTAGTGGTGTGGTTGGTGTGGGGAGAAGGTATTCCAAAATGAACAGCTTGGGTTCAATTTAGACTTAAGTTGCTTAAATGTTTGGATTTCTCGAAAATGGTAATGAACTGCATAGATGCCATCCAAGAGGAAAAATTGTTACCACTAAAAAATGCAGAATATGTTTAGAATAAAAAACAACCTGAAATCTTTCCTGAACAGATACAAATGTTTTCTTTTTTCAGTATGGAAAGAAATAAATCAGGCAACTTGGTAGCCTACATTTGTTGAAAGCAAACTTGAGTGCATCAAATTATACTATTATCAAGGGAAAATAAAATAAAATATTCTAGAAAACACTGACCCTGAGTTCATCTGCACAGATTTTTTCCCCTAAATTTAGCTTTCCATATTTATTACCCACTATAAATAAATAAATAAACAAATCCCACTATTTATTAGTCATTAAATATTTGAAAATATTTCCTCCTGAGGGTTTTAAAATTCAGTCTTAAAAGTCATTTTTTTCTCTCTCTTTTTTTGTTTTGGAAACGGAGTCTCGCTCTGTCGCCCAGACTGGAGTACAGTGGCGCGATCTCAGTTCACTGCAAGCTCCACCTCCTGGGTTCATGCCATTCTCCTGCCTCAGCCTCCCCAGTAGCTGGGACAACAAACACCCACCACCACGCCCAGCTAATTTTTTGTATTTTTAGTAGAGACAGGGTTTTACCATGTTAGCCAGGATGGTCTTGATCTCCTGACCTCGTGATCTGCCCGCCTTGGCCTCCCAAAGTGCTGGGATTACAGGTGTGAGTCACCGTGCCCAGCCTTAAAAGTCCTTTTAAATTGGTCTTGCAATTATAATTCCATTATAGCAACTGTGTTGGTATCAAGAAATCAAAAATCAAATGTATTTGTAGCAAAATGGGCCTATTGACATGGCAGAATTTCAGAAGAAAGGGAAGGCACACTCTCCCCTGTCTTAGCACATCTTACTTAAAGTATACGTTTTCTGTCTGCTTCCTGGGACTTGAAATTTCAAAATTACAACCAGTTCCCTAGGGTTAAGACGTTTTATCTTTTTTAAAATGCAGCAACATCCCTGTGAGTAATAACACACTGGGTTATCAGTAATTCATTCTTACCTTCGAGTAAATTTAGCAGATCCTGTTCTACAAGCAGGTTTTAACCTGGGAAAAGTGAGAGATGGTAATGACAGAGTGCTCACGATGTCTGGGTAAGGTGAAGGTGGGGTTGCTCAAAGAATTGCAATTTGCTTACGGGCAGCCCTGTTTACTATTACCATTAATACTCTCAACAGGATGTTGCCATGTAAATGCCTATCTAATATTTTGTGCAACTGAAGCAGAGATGACTTTGCTGATATAAAACGTGTCACGGCTGGAGGTGGGAAGTGTACAGCTTCTAAAACAGCACTAGAGGGAACTGGGAGCACTATCAGTCAATAACTCTGGCAAGTAGAAAAGGCTCTAAAAGTCGAAGGTAGAATGGATGCCTCTTTCGCAGGCTAAATACACAAAGAGAAGAGCTGTTGGCATTGGATTGTTCACTGCAGTGCCATTTCAGTGGCCCTCTGCTCATCAGGAAAGTTTTCCAGAAACTGTCCCTGGAGCTTAATTTGAAATCAGAAGACCATTTCTAAGTGACTCTTCCATTTATTTTACTGTGATTCTTCTTCATTTTTGGCTCAGGTCTCTGAAAGAGCAAGCATCACTTCCCCACTCTGGATTTTTACTTTCTCTGGAAAAATATCCCACTGAAGTAGGTAGTATAGTCACAGAGTCATCGTCTTTTAAGGCTGATAATGTCGTATAATTATATTCTGCAAATAAAAGTAATATGACTTTTTTTCATTTAGGATTCATCTTAATTTGGGGGTTGTTAAGAGTAAAAATTGGTTACAGAAAGAGTTACTTAGTGTTATAGCCAGAAAATAGAGATGTTTAATTTGATAAACATTTTCTGAACTCCTTTTAATGTGCAAGCCACTGTGTTAAATGCTGTGGAAGGTTCAGCAGATCTTGTGCTTCAGCAGCTTACTAGCAGGAGATGTAACCTGGTGAGGTACTACCCAGCCCTAGGAGCCTACTATTGGGAATGTGAATATGTTACTCATCATTTAACATGGAGTTGTAATAGCAGGGGATTACATTGGAAAACATTTTGTAATTTTAGTAGGGCACTATCAAAACTAGTTTGTTTGAATGGGTTTGACTTTTTTCATTCTGCAATCGTGTTTTTATGCATGTAGATTTAGCTCCAGCCCTAATGTTTTACTCTAGTCACATTTCTACGTTTTATTCTGTGTAACCAAAGATGAATAAGTAGAGACACAATCAGCACAGATAGTCATGATAGAACGAATGACAGTTCTGTAACTCAAGAGAAATAGGAAAATGTGTAGGAACACATGTATTTGCCACTTGTAAAATAACATTTTCTCATTTGATATGCCATTTTTTATATGTCTTTAGGCTTTTAATTAGTCAACTAAAGAAGCATATTTTGGATGCCTACTATGTGCAAGGCAGTGTGCAAGGTGCTAGAGAAAGAAATAGTATGAAGCAAAACTTCTGTCCTTGAGGAATGGGCAACCCTGATGGGAAAGGAGGACTTACACCTAAAAAGGGAAGGAGTAGTCACAGGCAGTGTTCAGAGAGTTGACCACATGGTATTTTATGTCCTTAGCTGGAGTCTTAGATCATTTAGTCCTATGATAGACTTTTCACAGTGACTTATAACACACTTCTTCTACCACCTCTTCCATCTGGTACTCAGCAGAATTTTACTTGCAAATACATTTGGAAGAAAAATATTATCTGACTTTATATACTTTCTTCTTTAGATGGCTGAGCTTTTCCTTTTCAGTGTTCTCACCTTTCTAATTTTTCATGCAGTCAGGAAGTATTTTCCTAATATATTTGATCATTTCCATTATTTTAAGTTGTTATGAAAAATATTTGGGTAATATCTTAAATATATCATTCTGAAGTGGAATAGCTACAGGAGGTTGCAAATGTAAGAAATAAGCCCAAAGCATTCTCCAAAGGTGACTTCTGTGCTACCTTATTTAACATTAACATAAAAGTTAAAACTTTACTATGGTAAGAACAATTTTTTTAAAATTTGTTGTTAAAAAAAGGAAATCAAAACAATCTAGAGAACATAAGTCAAGGGTTATTTAATCTTTTACTAAGTCAGTTGGGGGTGATTTGGAGAGCAGTTGATTGTGCTAGAGTGAGCAGGAATCTAGCAAAAAAGAGCTAATTGCTGTCTAATCATGCTTGCAATGGAATGAATACACTAGTAAGTATTACAGTTAAGCCAGGCATAATGGTTGGCTTAAATACATTCTGTTATATCAGTGTTATAACCAGTATATATTCAGCCTCAGGATGGGAAAGAGTTGTAGTTATGTCTATAGTTCCCCGATTTAGTTTTGCTTATTGAAATCCATTTAAATTAAAATTGGATTCAGTCAAAGATACTCTCCTTCCATCACTGTCTCTCATTGTGAAGTTTGTGTGGAACTCTGTTAGTTTGCATTTCAAGAAGTATCTTTGCTTGTATAGTAATAGAACCTAAAAAAAGAACTGTCTGCTGGCATGTGCCCAAACAGAGCTCGGTGTTTAAAAACAAGATGCTGTGTTCTTGGGGTATGGAAACTTCCTTCACATGTGGGTACAGCAATGTCTTTGGACACATTTTCTGTGTAAGGGAAAAATTATCAGCACCTTGAGGAGTGGCAAAATTTCTACTTGGTACCAGGATCTCTAGGACCATGGATATCAGAGATACATATCCATAAGCAAGTATTTCAGGTTGGCTTTTTTTGTGGAATTTTGTCCATGCATACTCAAAGCTGGCTTTGCATTCTTGAATCCTCAGGCTTTGTAACACTTTTGGTTAAAGGTAGTAAGGTAGTCAAATTGGCCTGAAAATTCTGGAGAAGGTTTACTAAGGCTACTCATCTGGATATTTTATGAAGGAGTTAAATCGTAATGACAGCTGGATAAAAACAAATATTTCTAATGACTACTCAAGGTATAGCTGACAACTGTTTGGGGAACAAAACAACAAGAGAAAAAAAAGATCTGTTTATGCCAAAAGGGCCCCCTGAGGTAGATTTTGTCACCATTGTGAACGTGGAGACAAATGTCCTCTGACTTGCTGTGTGCAAGTTCACTTGTCCTGTGCCATTACAAATCAGGCTTGCAAATGTGATGCATTAGTCCCAGGACAGAGAGCTCTGTTGCATACACCAAAGGCAGTGGACTTCCAGTGAACTTGCAAATATTCTGACTTTACACTTGTTTCTGTATGACCGAGAGTTGACCATATTGACAGGCTTGATTGCTTAAAAACAAGATGCCAATCTATTAGCAATGCTTTTATTTGTTTCATTTTAAATATTTAAGGAACTTGAGAATGAAAGGAAATAATCTTCATTCTAGTTAGCAAATATATATGTAAGAGCAATCTGATTTACAAATGTACCAAGTTTAATAAAAGTCATCTTGTTTTAAATGATCTGAAAAGATGAGCCACTGCAGAACCATAGAATCAAAACCTAGTTATTTTGCTTAGAAGGAAAGTAAGAGCTAGAGGAATTATTCCAGTGTTCTGAAAAGGAGAGGACAAAAAAAGTCTAGAGTAGATTAGCTTTTTATTGACCCACATTTTCTCGAGCAATAGCTTCTCCAAAGTTCCTAACTCCTTCCTGAAAAAACAGAGGACTCAAGTAAATACATTTCTTCCTATGTTTCATATGAAAAAATGTTTATCATGATTGATGCATGTTGTGAATTAGACTTGGAGGGAAAAGCAGTCATGGCAAAATTTATTTTCATGATGCTTAATTTGATGAATGTTACTTTATTGTTTATTACCAACTTGCACTTGCAATAGGAATTCTACACTTTAATATGGTCTGCTCCTCAAGAATGCCTAGATTCTAGTCTAAATTGTTTCACTAGCTAGTTGTGTGGCTTTAAGCAAGCTAAGTTTTAGCTCAGGGTTTTCAACTATAAAATGTGGTTGTCCATGATAGACTGTCTTTAAGATAACTTCTAAGTAGAAAGATTGTGGTTCTAGGAATTTAGGTCTAATTCAGGATAAAATGGGAATCTATGCAAGATTTTTGAGTCCTAATATGATGAAAGTGCATCTTTTCAGTATTATTAAATAATTACATTGACTTTGCAATGATTCTGGGCAATTAGTTAAACTTCTTACTGGAAAGAGCTGGAAGGATAGTTTCTTCACAAAAGCTGGACAATTTAATCCATCTTTGAGTAACAGTATCACTGCCCCCTTCAGTAAAGTTTTCTTTTTAAAGACATAATTTTACTCTTAACTGGTAACTTTACACACCCCTGCTCTGGATACATCTAATGCATAAAGTAATGTCAACCTTTATCTGGGCAAGTCCTCTATTCTTTTAGAGACAAAGCCCTGACAAGGAAATAAGATCCATTAGGAGATATTCATGTGACAGAACCAGAGAAAAGCTCTTTGTATTACTACAACAGGCAAAGGCAACTAGCAGCTCAGGCTGAGACATCAGATATGTAAATCAGGCCACTGCCAGATTCTATCGACTGAATCAACCCAGCCGTCATGGCTGAGTCGTGCTGACTTCCCGGCTCAGGGATTATCTGAGGACATCTTCTCACCTTCTCTGCTTGGCTTTTGCGCTTTGTATTTTATTTCCATCAGTATCAGTTAGAGATCTAGGAAGGAGGTGAAACTCAAATCGACCATTTTTTCTCCCTGACAACTTAGATAAATTACTTAGTTGAGAGGAAAATTTGAAATTTTTGACTTAAATTGTGGTTTGGATTATTGGTACATTTTAGCTATTCATCTCATTTGTTTTTTCTATAGCTACTAATAATTGAAAGCTGGCTGCAGAAAATAGAATAAATTTATAATTCTCAATACAATAGAAGCTGTTGACAGAGAGAAAAATCAAATCCCCTTATGAAACAATTTCATATGAGCAATGATTTTATGTTCTGAGAATATTAATGATAAGATATGTGAGGACACAATTTGGGACTTTTATTACTAAAAGATTTCTGGTTATTTCTGAGGAATCTCAAAGAGAAGCTTGTTTTGAGGTAAAATTATACTCTATCTCTTTATGACGTTTATTAGACAATGGGAAAAACAGAAACAACTTATACCATGGGGTTAACAAATATTTACTTGGGGGCTTTTGAGAAGAACTTGAACTATAAGGTTTTGGAGTATGTTTTGATCCTAAATTTATTTTACCTCAAATAAGCATGTAATAAAGTTTTAACATTTGTTTTACTTTCTGATGTTTGAGTATTATATTTCTACAGGGGTAATCCTATTAAAAGCTTTATGCTTATTTTTCAGTACTTAATTTGAAAGAGAATTAAGAGCATACAAAATTACAGAAAAATGAGGAAGCCTAGGAAAAATAAGAGTGGAGAAATCTAGAGACAAAAAGAGAGATGGGAGTTCAAAAAGATAATTACAAGTTTGAGAAGTGGTCAGTAATAAATAAAATGTTTTATTGCACACACATATGTGGGTAGCAGACAGAGAGAAGAAATAAGTATCACAAAAGCAAAACGGGGAAAAAAGTGATTATGTAAATGGATGGATGCATCTGGGAATACAAAGCTGAATAAGATTGAGTCCCTGCTCTACTGGAATTACAATTTACTGGAGAAGTAACAAGATGGAAATAATATAGATAAAGAATAAATCATAAGATAGAAAATAAAAAAATTCCATGAACAGATTTAAAAAAATAGAATGTTTTGGGAATATGGGGAGTGAGAAGGAGACAGAAGGGGAAATCAGGAAACTAATAGAGGAGAGGGCACTGAAGTGAGCTTTGAGGCCTGGCAGGATTTTGATCAGGGCAGATGGCTTAAGAAAGTTTCCCTAATAGAAAGAAATGTGTGGGAGGAGGAACAAGTAGGGTGCGTTTAGAGAAGCGTGATTCATCCATGTCAACTGAGACTTAGGGGAACTGGAACACCATAGTTCTAGGTTAGAAAAATTTTACTTCATTCAGTAAGCAAGGGAGAAAATGACAAAGCCAGGAATTAGTTAGTACTGTAGTTTTGGATGATGATTCCGGAAGTGGTACTTAGGAAGGAGTGAGATCAGAAGGACCAGAACCTACTGGTAGCTGAGTGGGACTTCAAGCCCACCTTTGAGTGCTGCACAGGGAGCTTTGAGAGAATTCGGAGAAGATAGGAGATACTTCATTTTTTTGGTGGGAGTGGGGTGGGGGAGAGACAGGGAGGATAAAATGGAGCAGATAATATTTTTAAAGGTGACTTTGCTGCCTCTGGAAGGATAAACAACCCTATTCTGGTTCTCATTGCTATTATGTTCCAATACCACTTGCCTTGATATTGCAGTAATCTTTGATGTTAAGGGAGTGGAATTAGGTATTTATGAATATGACCTGGGACATAAGGAATGTATATACATTTATTCGACAGCTACTTATTTGGTGCCCACTGTGTGCCAAGCATGTTACACAAGAGAGTAATCATAAGGAAGGTGACACTAGCCTCAGTGTTAGGATGGATGGGGGTTGGAACAGAGCTTATCCTTCTCCCTCCCATCTGTTGTGGTGAGACTATGGCTTACTTTTACTGGAGGTAACATGTGGGTCTCTCTGTATGTCGTCTTCCCAATGAGCCAGTTCAAGGATTCTGAAAACCACCTTTTTGATGTTTATTTTGTAACAGATGATTCAAGAGAGCCGGTTTCTCATAGAAATGGCGGACACAGTCCAGGAAAAGATTGTACAGTGTCAGAAAGCAGGTAATTGTTTTTAATTTTTTTTCTTTTTTTTTCTATTTTGTTTGGAAACTATAATAATTCTTGGTAGATTTTTTTTCAGAAACTTTCTGCTTCTCTTAAAATGCAGTTATTTTATAGCAATGCTTAACTATACTTTAAGTTACACTTTAGTCTTTGTTTAGTACAGACGAAATCCAAGTGATAATAGGTGGGTCGTATGTGAGCGTACAGGGTTGGGGTGGTGTCTGAAGAAGTCTAGAGGGATGAGGGTTTCTGAATCTAGTTTTGTGGTTTGGAACCCCATCAAAACCTTCTACTGCTGGTATTGAAGCTATGGTTCCATACAGTCCCTTAAAACCCACTTCAATTTTACAATTGGAACCAAAATCCTATTAATCTTCCAGGCTTTTGCCCCATTACTAGTCTTCACTTTAGATTTAGATTTGTTCTTTCTTTTTAAGTATGGGATGAGTCACATATCTGTGAGAGTGCACTTGTTTATTTCTGTTCACCTTCATCCACACCCTTGTGCTTTCATCTCCTGGATCCACAACCTTCTCTATCCACATACCCGATAATGATTATGACGAGGAAGATGACAACAGTAGCAACTGCTTGATACATTGCATATGCTATACCAAGCACACACACTATCTTACTCATGACAACTCTGCAAAGTAGTCATCATTATATCCAATTTATAGATGAGGCATCTGAGATTCTGAGAGACTGAGTGACTTACCCTAGGTGCCATATCAACACGCGGTGGAGCTGCCCTTTGAATCCAGACCAAACTTTTAAAATGGTGCTTTTCACTGGCTGACCAGCAGGCTTAGATATTTCTGTTGACAGGAAGCACAAAAATAATAATACCTGATACTTACATGATGCCAGGCACTGCTCTGAGATCTTTATATGTACTGATTGACTTAAGCTTTACCTCCGTCCCATGAGGTAAACCCACTTGTTAACCACATGTCACCCATGAGGAAACTGAAGACCAGAGATGTCAGGGTCTTTCCGAGACTCACATAGCTAGTAAGTGGTAGAGCTGGGCTCCACACTCATGTTCTTTACTATGCGCTATGTTTGTGATGTTAGCACCAGGAAAGTTAACGTGGTCTTAGGCTGCATTAATAAAAATATAAAAACTAGAACAAGGAGAATGGTGGTAGATCCCTGACCTCATGTAGGCTTCTCCAAGCCCATTTTGAGTACAGTGTTCACTCCTGGAGGCAAGTTCCCACAGAGCTCAGCTCCAGGAAACTGGGCAATGCAGTGGCCTTGCCTGGATGCCATCCTTAAAGAAGAGTTTCATTGGCAAGCTGAATATGTTTGAATGGTTAACCGAGAGAAGACTTGAAGGGATTTTACCCAATATCTTTCTTCAAATATCTAAAAGCTTGCACTGTAGAAAAGAGTTTAGACCTTTTTGGTCTGTGTCCAGCTAGCACCAAGGAGTAGAAGTTCCAAGGAAGGAGATTTTTGGCTTGATGTCAGTCATAGCTTTCCAAAGATGGAATGAGCTGTTCATAAGAGAATATGATTTCCATCTTTAAGGTGCTAAGACAAAGGCTGAAGAAATGTGATGGTGATGGTTTTCATAATCTTCAACCTCGAGCAGATAGTTGAGCTAAAAATACTTTAAGGTCATTCCCAAATCTGAAATACTTGGGTGTTTCCCAAAATGCTATTTTTAAAAAAGCCTTTTTATTTTTAGTCAACATTACTAATTACTCATTGTTATCTATGTGGGTTCCAGGACCTACTATTAAGCGACAGGGATGGTTCATAAAGAAAAATAAGACATATGCATTCCTCACATATGGTTGCCATTGACACATCAGACCATTTCATGCATAAACCAGGAAGAGGACAAACAAGGTCCATGTAACCTGTTGGAATAATTTGCTTCTTACTTATTTACTTATTAAAATTTTTTTAATTTTTAATTTTTGTGGGTACATAGGAGGTGTATATATTTTTGGGGTACATGAGATGTTCTGATACAAGCATGTAATGTGTAACAATTATATCACGAAAAATGGGGTATCCATCCCCTCAAGCATTTCTCTTTTGTGTTACAAACAATCCAATTATACTGTTTTAGTTACTTTTAAATGTACAATTAACTTATTATTGATTATAGTCATCTTGTTGTATTATCAAATACTAGGTCTTATTCATTCTTCCTATTTTTTTGTACCCATAGAATTTACTTTTTTTCTTCTCATGTCATTTTCTATGGCTCCTGGCTGTTTTAAATACAATTTAGCCTAATGCATTGACTGTTGTCAATTTGTGCATAAGGACAGCTACTTGGTGGGATGAACAGAATGAAAAGGATAGTTCAATTTAGGGATTTGGAAATTATGAGAAGACAGGAATGTGAAATTATATTTTACTGATAATATTTTCATTATAAGATGCCCATTTTTCTGAGATACATACTCAGATTTCTTATGCATTCTTTCTTCAAAGGGATGGAGTTCCATGAAGAACTTCATAATTTGGGGGCAAAAGAAGGCTTGAAGGGAAGAAAACTCAACAAAGCAACTGAGAGCTTTGCTTGGAACATTACAGTATTGAAGGTAGATGAAACATTCAGATGTCCCCTGTGCCTTTACTTTTCTCCTCCTCATCTCTCCAATGTGTAGAGAAATGTCAAGGATTAAATATGATGGTTTGGATTTTTAAACCTTCACTTTAGATTCAGGGTTACATGTGCAGGTTTGTTATATAGGTAAACTGTGTGTCGCGGGGGGCTGGAGTGCAGATTATTTTGTCACCCAAGTAATAAGCACCTAGTATGCAATAGGTAGTTTTTTGACCCTCTCTCTCCTCCCACCCTCCATCCTCAAGTAGTCCCTGGTGTCTGCTGTTCCTCTCTTTGTGTCCATGTGGTCTCATTGTTTAGTTCCCACTTATAAGTGAGAATATATATATTTGGTTTTCTGTTTCTGCATTAGTTTGCTTAGGATAAAGCCCTCCAGCTCCATCCATGTTGCTGCAAAGGACATGATCTTATTCTTTTTTATGGCTGTGTAGTATTCTGTGGTGTATATGTACCACATTATCTTTATCCAGTCCACTGTTGACGGACATGTAGGTTGATTCCATGCTTTGCTATTGTGAATAGTGCTGTGACAAACAGACATGTCCATGTGTCTTTATGGTAGAAGGAATTATATTCCTTTGGGTATACACCCACTAATGGGATTGCTGGAGTCAAATGGTAATTCTGTTTTAAGTTCTTTGAGAAATTGTCACACTGCTTTCCACATGGCTGAATGAATTTACATTCCCACCAGCATTGTATAAACATTCGCTTTTCTCCACAACCTTGCCAGCATGTGTCATTTTCTGACTTTTAGCTATTCTGACTGTGAGATGGTATCTCATTGTGGTTTTGATTTGGATTTCTCTAAGGATTAGTGATGTTGAACACCTTTTTATATGCTTGTTGGCCGCGTATATGTCTTCTTTCGCAAAGTGTCTGTTCACGTCCTTTGCCTGCTTTCTAATGGGGTTGTTTATTTTTTTGCTTGTTAATTTAAGTTCCTTATAAATTCTGAATGTTAGACCTTCGTTGGATGCATAGTTTGCAAATATCTTCTCCCATTCTGTAGGTTGTCTGTTTGCTGTCTTGATAGTTTCTTTTGCTGTGCAGAAGTTCTTTAATTAGATCCCACTGTCAATTTTTGTTTTTATTGTAATTGCTTTTGGTGTCTTTGTCATGAAATCTTTATTAGGTCCTATGTCCAGAATGGTATTTCCTAGGTTAGCTTCCAGAGATTTTATAGTTTTAGGTTTTACATTTAAGTCTTTAATCCATGTTGAGTGATTTTTGTATATGGTACAAGGAAGAGGTCCAATTTCAATCTTCTACACATGACTAGCTAGTTATTCCAGCACCACTTATTGAATAGGGAGTCCTTTCTCTATTGCTTGTTGTTGTTGACTTTATTGAAGCTGAGATGGTTGTAGGTGTGCAGCATTATTTCTGAGCTCTCTATTCTGTTCCATTTGTCTATATGTCTGTTTTTGTACCAATGCCATGCTGTTTTGATTACTGTAGGCTTGTAGTATTGTTTGAAGTTGGGTCAAGTGATGGCTTCAGGAATGTGTGGCTTGATCTCTAGGTTCAAACTCTAGGAGATGGGGAGCTGCATACTGGAATTAACATGGTTTTTGCCTTAATAAGGCAATGAGGTTTTCGGTGCAGGCAGGGTACAGCCCATGTGTGAGATTAATTTGCCTGGTGTGTGTGTGTGTGTGTGTGTGTGTGTGTGTGTGTTTACTCACATGAATACTTACGTTCAAGTCAATATGGCTATTCTTGTTTGTGGAAAGAATAATGACAAATGCTTCTGGGGAAGGTTCCAACACAAATGATTTCGAAGAGACAAAGTACAAAATATCTAGGGCCATTGAGGATTTTTATTTTAAGAACAGTTCCTATAAATACATTTCTTTTTGCAAATAACTTTGGAAGTCATTTTCTTGAGATTATGATTTGCTCTCTGCTGCACATGAATTTTAGAATTTTGAAGTAAATATGCCACTTTTTATATTTTCTTACATGAAAAAAAGAAATGATTTAGGCAGACAGAATATATTCTTGACAGCTAAATGGGAGAAAAATAGCTACAAACAAAATTAATAATTGCTGACATTTAAAGAACACTCATTTTGTGCTAGGTACTGTTTTAGGAGGTTTATATGAATTAACAATTTAATACTCACACCAACTCAGTATTGTTATTAATCTCATTTTACAGGTGAGAAAACGGAGGCATTGAAAGTCTGTGTATATTTCCTGAGGGTGCTCAGCTAGTAAATGGTGTAACTAAATTTTGAGCTCAGGCAGTCTGGCTCCAGACCCTGTGTCTTTAACCTGTGCTGCAGAGATGCTGCACATGTTTATGTGAAAGTGTTAGTTTAGCTGTAAGACATATTACAAATGTCTATTAAAAATTCAGTCCACAAGTGATAAGCCCCTACTATGCATTGGGCTCTGTGCTAGGCATTGGGGATACGTGGAGAACATGAGATACAGACCCTGACCTCATGAAGTTAGCAGTCTGAGGCCAGTGGAGGAGGGGGATGGATAAGGCATCATTTGCTTAAGGAGCAGGGATGACCTAGAGCTGTAGTGTTAAAGAGGTGCTTATTATAACCCTAGATTATAATGTGGCAGTGTGTACCCTGATATAAACATTTTATGTTCAGAAGATTTTATATGGGCTTGTTAATGTGCCTGTCACAGAAAGGTGCTAGGGTTACAAATATCAGGAGGATTACCTGGGTCTCCAAGACTAGTCTATAAGGAGAGACAGACATGTAACTAATAATGGCCATCAATTTTTCAGCACTTATTTTGTGATCAGCACTCAAGGCTAGGTACTTTATGTACATTTCCCCTTTCTTCCTTGCCACAACAGTGCAATCTTGCAACATGACGTGCTGACTCTGATAGGACTCTCTCCATCTCACAAATGAGGAAATTGAGGCTTGTGGGGGTTGAAATTTCTTGCCTGGAGTCACATACCTAGTAAATAGCCAGCCTGCAATTTTTAACTCACGCCCATGGTTCTATCCACTATACTGTTCTGCCTCCTCTAAAACTCCATCCATGTGGCTGAGTCCCTGTATTAGTCTTTTCTCACGCTGCTAATAAAGACGTACCCGAGAGTGGGTAATTAATTTATAAGAGAAAGAGGTTTAATTGTCTCACAATTCAGCATGGCTGAGAGGGCCACAGGAAACTTACAATCATGGTGCAAGAGGAAGCAAACATGTCCTTTTTCATATGGCAGCAGCAAGGAGAAGTGCTGAGCAAAAGGTGGAAAAGCCCCTTATAAAACCATCAGATCTTGTGAGAACTCGCTCACTATTATGAGAACTGCATGAGGATAACCTCCCTTATGATTTGATTACCTCCCACCAGGTCCCTCCCACAACACGTGGGGATTGTGGGGACTACAATTCAAGATGACATTTGGGTCCAATCCATATCAGTCCCATTGGGTCCAGGCAGCCTAGTGCAGGAATAAGAATGCAGGCCCTGTGTGATTACCTGATAGTGGTGAGACTAGCCAAGTTATGTAATCTCCCTCAGGGTGGTAATAATACCTACATCTCAGATTTTGTGAGAATTAAATGAGATAATACATACAAAAGATGTAAGTCACAGTGCACAAAACTAGACAGCATATATGTTAGCTGTTATTTTTGTTTGTTTGCCAGGTGAGGATGAACATGGAGAAATCAGGTTTTTGTTATTTTTATTTCTTTGTTAACTTCTGACTTAAGCCCACTTAGTGTTGTCAGAGATTTCTTAATGTTTTTGTTTGGTTTAGTGACAGAAGCTGATTGTTAGATGTGATTGAGCAAATGCTGTTCAAATTATTCCAAGAGAGAGCTTTTCAGACAGAATTGATTTTCTATTATTATAACTCACATACTAGCTGCTGGTATTTCAGCTTGAGCACTAGAGTAGTGGACTACTACTAAACAAGAGTAGAGAACATTTCCACACTTCCAATAGCTCCTTTTTCTCCTCCGTTGAGTTTGGGGCCTGTTAATCTGGTGTCCTTTCCCCAAGAGCTGGACAAATGACCTCCTTTGAATTTGAATTATTAGCTGAGAGAAAAAGAGCCTGGGCTCTGTTGGAGACTTTTTATTCCAGTGTTGCTGCTCTAAGAAGATATCTTTTTCTATAAGATTCTTCCTTTAGTTCTTATGCATTAGATCTGAAACACTTGATTCCCAATTGATTCTCCAGCCTTGCTATTGATTTTCAGAGCTCCTCTAAGTATTTTAATAAATACTCTTTGTTTATAAGTTTAGTAGATTCAGTTTACCTTGCTTCCAGCTGGTTGAATGATTAATAACCATCCTGGAAAGACATAATCACTGAATTAGGAGGCTGTGGTACAATTCTGCGTTGCCTACTGAAAAAGTTTCCTTATACATGATTTAGACTAGTATTCCCTACTATCTAGAGAGAGGGAGTGGGAATTAACCAATTCTGGTTAAATGTGTTGGTTTGCATTTCTAAAAATATTTAATTCCAGTGTAATTTCCAATAAGTAAGGAAGGAGCTGGAAAAAAATGAGAAATGTGCCCTCAGCAAGCTGGGGGATTGACAGCATGGAGTGGTGCAAAGGGGCATTGGCTTTAGAGTAAATTGAGCTGAGACTGAAAAATAAATTGTTTTCTGCAATTCAATATTACATTTATCTGATATTAAAAGCTGGAGAAAAAATTGCAGAAAGAAAAATGACTAACTACAATATAATGAATAAGAATTATAATTACAGTGTCCAAATTGTTCCAGAGACCAGGACTTAGTATTTAGCAAGGAAACTGAAATCAAGGTGCTTCTGGAAGATCCCACACTTGTGTTTCTCTTTAATTCATATTCTAGCACCTACATGGGTCCAGTGTAGGGACTTGTTTAGCGTATCTTTTGCATTTTTCCACACTTTTGCCATATGTCTATATCCAAATGTAGCAGTCAATTTGCTCTTCCTTTCTTTCTTTTTCACTATTGTACATGAAATTGGTCTCCTTACATAGCCATTGTGTTTATTTAGGATGATAGGATGATTCAGTCCTCACTACCTTTTCAAGACAATCACTGGATCAAAATAACTCCATTCCATTCCACCCTCACATGTTAAAAGACCTTTCCCTCTGTTTCTTCTCCATGATGTCCTTCTTGTGCTGATATAATAAAATACCTGAGACTGGGTAATTTATAAACAACAGAAATTTATTTCTCACAGTTCTTGAGGCTGAGAAATCCAAGATCAAGGCAGGAGTGGATTTAGTGTCTGGTGAGAGCACAGTCTCTTCTTCCAAGATGGTGACTTCTTGCTTTGTCTTTCAGAGGGGAGGAATGGTGTCTCCTCAAATGGCTGAAGGGAAAGAAAGGCAAAAGAAGGTAAAAGGGCCTAGCTAGTTCCCTCCAGCCCTTTTATAAGGCACTAATCACCTCCTAAAGGCCTTACCTCTTGATATTATTGCATTGGGGATTAAGTTCCAACATGAATTTTGGAAGGGACACAAACATTCAAACTGTAGACATTTGGTTGTTAACATAATATTAAAATCTCAAAATGGAAAATTTTTCCTGTTTTTTAAGGCTTTCAGAAAGGGATACTACAACTTCACTTACGTAGCCAACATATTCTAGTACATTGTTAGTAATTTTGGAAGTGTTTCACTCATGAGAGTTCTGAAGATCTCTTGGGAGCAAGATGTGGACTTACACTGTATCACTGATAAAATGCTATTTGCAATGAAGTGGAATTCATCTAAAGTCTTGAACTCTATCTAGAGTGATTTGACTTTTTAAGTACAAAAAGAACTGCATTGTAAAGGTGATCACATCTATAAAACTGAAATTAGAAAGAACCCAAGGGGAGCATTTTAGTGAGCTTTCCCAATATATATTTTTCTAACTTGTCCTGTTGGCTATTTTAAGAAACTAAATTTTATTACTTTGTGTTTTTAAAAGTTTTATGTAAAAATCAATTTTAGCAGGCTGGAGAAGTATCAAGTAGAGATATATAAAAATAATATTAAAGAAATATAATTAATAAATATTTTATTACAAAGGAAAAACTATGAAGTAGGTAATCACTAGAGCTTAAAGGAGAAATAAAAGGGTTAAGAAGTAGCTGCCCTTCTTATTTATTCATGACTTTCATTGATTACTTGTTGAATAACAGGCAATAAATAAAAAATGAATAAAACTATTACCTCTTCAATGGTCATTCCTATTAAATATGTATTTACACTTTTCCTGGATAGATTTCCAACTTATAATTTAATGCATTCCAATGTGTGCCATGATTCTGGGCTGCCTTTATAAATTTATGTTTAGTATATGTGACTATTACTTTTCCCCCTAACGCTTTTGCTTTTTATCACTACTTAAGCCTTTGCTCCTTCTGCTTTTATCTAAAACATTTTCAATTTCCGTGGGAAGAGCAGAGATTGAAGCTTCTCACTTCTCCGTGTGTAGTTATGTTTCTAACCCAGGCAGATTCCCTCACTGAATTCCCGAATTTCAGGACCTTACAGTTCTGGGGAATCTTGCTACACAGAGGAAATTACATGGATGTCAGTGTAGAAATACGCTTTCAATTAGAGCATGAAAACACATTTGAAGTCTCTGTTCATTGTTGAGAGACAAAAGAAAGGAAACAGATGATGGGCTAATGGGAAAAGAAGTATGAGGAGAGGCATCCATCTCTGAAAGCTGAGTGAGAGTGAGAAGTGGGCTACCCTTCACTTACTGGCCATAGATATTTAAAATCATTCTATGAGATACTGTGGAGAGGGGGCTGTTAGTGTGAATGTTCAAACCAGGCTCTTCCAACAGACATAGTGACCATGCCTTTGGGGGCTGCCTGAGGGTATATAAAGAAGGAACATGCCCAGTATCATCCACATTGTCTATTGAGAACTTTTCCAGTGGTGTCTCTGGCATCTGCCAGCTGTCGTTGCTGTAGAATCTAGAGAAAGGCTAGGATTCCTTTTGAGTATTCAGAAAAAAAAGTATATTTACAAAGTGTAGAAACAGACCTCCAAACAACAACAATAATGCATTAATAATAAACCATCCTTAATATTGATATTATTATACTATCAATTATTGAGAAACAGCAGGCAAAGTGATTAAGTGTACAGACGCTGCAGCCAGACACTTCCTAGCTGTGTGTCTTTGGGAAAATTTTGTTTTGTCTCTATGCTCTTGTATCAGTTGGGGTATGCTGGGTTGTGCCATAGTAACAAAAATCTGAAAATCTACTACAATATAACACAATGGCTTATTTCTTGCTTGTACTACATGTCCATCACAGGTAAGTAATGGTCACTCAGGAACACAGGCTAATGGAGACTCCATCCCAGCAAATACTTCTACAATCCCAGAGGTAGGGATGCAAAAGTGGTCTTTAAAAGCTTCTGCCCAGTAGAGTCACATGTCCCTTCCACTCACATTTGACTGGTCAAAGCAAGCCACAGTCAAGTCTGATTTCAGTAGAGTAGGACAAATGTAAACCTTCTCAGGGAAGAGGAGCAGATATTGGTAAATACAATCTACCAGTGACAAGTTCTTCAACTATCCCTTATAATGTGGACTAAATGAGTAAATATATATAAAGCAGTATCTGGCACATGCTATATGAGTGTTTGTTATTTTTATTATTAAAAATGAACATTCAGTGCTTACAATAATCAAGTGATTTTTACACAACATTTTAACTACTTTTAAGGATAACCCTGTAAATTTACTCTTATTATACCCATTTTACAGATAGGGGAAATGAGGCTCAAGAGGTTAAGAACCTTCCCATTGGCATACAGGAAGTGAGTGATGGAGCAAGGATTTAACTCTAAAGGCCATGTCGTCATCCCACTATGCTATATTGTCAAAATACTGACAGCACCATAATAGTAATGGTTTGTATTAACTGAGCACTTTCTATGTATCAAGTATCCTACCAAGTGTTTTATATTTATTATTTTACTTATCTAAGGGAGTGAGTGTCCTGCCCATCTAGCATGAATATTTCAATCACCTTGACAGAATATGCCTACTGTCAGTAGTCAGTGGTTAGTGCAGAAAGCTACAGCGAGAGAGTGTATCTTGAGAATAATTTATTTACAACACTATATTTACAAAACAACTCTCTTTTCTCAATCTGGTTTCCCAGGTACACTTTTCTAGTGGAAAATAGAATGAATTGACCAAGTGGTATAACTAGTTCCATCTGCCCAGTAGTCACATTTCTCTTTGTAAGTAAATCAGTTAACTTCCTTTTTTATTTGTCCATCTCCTATGAGCTTGGTTAGCATGAATCAGCTTCCCAGGGCCTGATCACCCCTGAGCGAATGGATACAGTTGAGTCCTTGGACAGGTACGATTGGGAATCATGAAAGCAAAGCAAAACAACAACAACAATACCAAAGCAGAAGACCAGACCCAGGACCCCTGAGAGCCCAGCCAGCCTCCTCTTGTTTCTCTTGGACAGCTTTGCTATTCATTGGCTTTTAGTCTGGACATTGCTAGCTGCCATTTCTTGATGGGACAGAGGAAGTTCAAGAGCCATGCCTCTAGCAAAAACTTTACAAAGGCTATACTCCTTTCATATTCCTTCCTCATGCCCCCTCCTCCACAGCCACAGTTCTACTGTTCAGACCTACAATCTGTCCTTTGTCGACTGAGGAGTTACAGCAGAATCTATTCTGTGTCTTCTCTAGGCAACATTTACTTCTTCAATTTTCATTTTGTTGTAAAGTTTATTTCAATTTTTTTGTCTATTAAACATTTAAAAATAATGTTGGAATTTTGGCAAACAGTTATGGTTAACAGTCATGCCAGAAACGTTTGGTGAATGCAACTGGGAGGGGCAAAATAGGGATGAAGCCAAAATTGAGGGTCTTATTCCAGTGGCAGCCAGTTTAGTCTCGCTCAACCTAGTAAGCCCTAAACTCACTTGGAATCTTAGCCAGCTGCTTTACAATGGATATCATTGATTACCAGGAAGAAGGTGGGTGGCAGAAGGGAGAGAATGGATGGATCACTTCTAGAAAAACAGCTTGAATCTCATGTGTCAGTACCATTATTTTTATACACAAAAGAAAATATTATTAAGCCTTATAAAGTGTAGAGTATACATTTAGAAGGCATAGCATCTATCTGGGGGTTATAAACTAAGTTTGATATATTTATCCGTGGACTAGGTATTTGAAAAGATACTCCTAGACACATTTGTAGAATCTTGTTATTGTTTGGCTAATTAGTGCAAAATAAAGACCCTTCTCTCCCACCTCAAGAAGGTGATGTTATTTCCACACTGACATTTATAAATAAGGAAGTGCAATGCATAAATGAGGCTTCTAATCCATAAATTAGCAAACAATAATTTAACAAATTTTTATTTCATTTTATTTTTGGTGAAACCAAATTTATTAATTCAACAAATGTATCTGTTAGGTCTTTACTAGGTGACAGGCTTTGTGCTTGGGAATGTACTGGTGAATAAAAATGTGGCCTTCTGGTCTCAGAGCTGACAGTCTAGTGGGGGAAGCTGTCATTTAACAATCACATGATGTGTGTTAAATTTGTCCTTATGATGGGTGCCTTAAAAAAGTGCATGACACTATGAGAGTGTGCAATGGGATTTGACCTAATGGGAGAGGCCAGGGAAGTCTTCCATGGGGAAATACCAGTACAGTAGTGAGTAAATATTCCAGCCTTTCATGGATTCCAAAATCCTGCCTTGTATCTTGATACTTGAGCGTGGTTGCCAAAACAATTTGAAAATAATGGTGAAAAGAAAACACATCAAAATAAAGATGTGCCGGACCTCTTCAACATGGTCTGGGGAGTTCTAAAATTTCTGCCTTGCTCATTTAATTACCACTCATTAGCATTATGGCTAATTTGTCATTATATCAAATCTGGCCATATTAATTACAAATTAATTTAATCACCCACCTTCTAAAATATAATCTGCAGCGAAGTTTTATAACCATGTGTATCCATAAAATTCATTTAATAGCTTATAGTTGCAGAGGAGGATGTTATAAGGTTGGTTTCTGAGAAATTTCTACAATTTAAAGCTGAAAAGATGCAGAGAGAGAGAGAGAGTTATATAATATAGAATATTAGTATTAGTGTTAGATATATGGGTAAATTTTTTGAAGTATAATTGATGCATCTATAATTTAAAAAAATCCACAAGTTTAAAACATTATTTCAAACAGCTCTTATCCAACAATATAGGACAGTTCAAATAGAATGTTAATGCTTCTTAGCAATAGGCAGACTGGTTACATGGTGTCCAGATTTCTGCCTTGGGTGGCTGCATCCCAGCTGTGCTGCCCAGGAGTTTAGTAGAGATAAAAGCCGGGCTGTTGACATGATTATGGAAGCACACACCACTTTATCTCCAGTAGAACTAAATTTAGCATCTCTTGGAGGTACACTTTTTTTTTTCAGATGAAAGCTGCATTTTATAATGAATCTGAATAATTCAAAAGTGGCAGGATCCTAATGAATAGATGCATCATAGACCAGAGGACTTGGCTCCAACTTGTGAAGTTATTGAAGGTCTTACTTTTCTTTCAGGAAAATTTTCCTTAGAGAAAATTTGTTTCTTACACACAGAGTTTTAGCCTAAGGTGAGTTGTAGCTTAAGTGAGTTTGATGTCTTAACTCTGCATTAAGTATTTCTTACAGTGATATAAGTGGAAAGAAAACATTGATAACCAAATTGTTTCATTCTGGTTCCTTACAGCCCTTGTAGGTTTTATACTCATAAGCTCCTTTTCTGATATTGTTACTCAAGGAAGACAAAAATGGGCTACATCTATCTAATTTCCTTATTGTTAATCCAAATCAGAGCAAAATGAGTTCACTTCTCTGAATGTGTGTGTGTGTGTGCATATATATATCTATATATACATATACATATATACACACATATATGGTATGCACACAGACATTGTCAAATAAAGTCAAATCTGAATTTAGATAGAGAATCTGTTCAAAAGAATTATCACAATAAGGAGAGGGGACTACTGTGATAGGGGAACTATTGTAATGGGGAGAATGCGCCTACCTTAAGATCTGTAAGCATTTGAAAGGCCAGGCAGAAAGGATTTTTCTTTTATAGGGAAGGGCACAGAAGGTCAGAAAGAAGCACATATGAGGGAGTGGGTAGCGTGATCCCACAGTTGATCCTACAGTGAGGAAACATCTTTCCTGTGGTCAGTCCTTTCTTGGTAAGAGGCGATTAAGGAGAGGCTGTGTGCTGACTCAGGATGAGAGTGGGTCAAAGTTCCAGGGCCTAAGGGAAGAGAGAAGCCTAATTAAAGTTTGGCCAAGTCCAGGTAGTAGGTATCAATATTTTCTCCAGATTGGTTAGTGGACACAAACAGACAAACAGTTCAGCTAGTCATTTATGAGGCAAGAAAGGGAATTTGAAAGGTCTGTGTCTGGCCATGTCACAGATAAACAAGGGAGATTCCATGAGTCTTAGCTAAGTCCTATGGGGAAGAGGGGTTCTTTGCAGTAAGTAAGGTCTTTTGAGGAACACAAAAGGATGGGGGGATTTCTTAACCATCCCTGATTTCCTGGAACACAGGGCTCAGATAAAGTTGAGCATTGTCAACATATGCATTTATATATTGTATTATGCTGCTAATAAAGATATACCTGAGACTGGTTACTTTATAAAAGAAAGAGGTTTAATGGACTCACAGTTCCACATGGCTGGGGCAGCCTCACAATCATGGCAGAAGACGGAAGAAGAGCAAAGGAATGTGTTACATGGTGGCAGGCAAGAGAGCTTGTGCAGTGGAACTCCATTTATAAAACCATCAGGTCTCGTGAGACTTATTCACTACCACTAGAACAGTATGGGGGAAACCACCCCCATGATTCAATTATTTCTGTTTGGCCCCGCCCTTGACACATGGGGATTATTACAATTCAAGGTGAGATTTGAGCGAGGACACAGCCAAGCCATATCTCATATATAAAAAATTTTTATGAAATATAAAATTATTAAATATATAAAATATATACATATAATATATAAAATATACTTATTAAATATATAAAAATAGATACATATAAATATATAAATATACATGTATATATAAAATGTTATTTGTGTATAGATGTATATGTGTACACACAAATATGTAAATGTAAAAATCTAAAGGATAATTTAGGTTAAGCATAATGAAATTAGATGCTACTTTTTTAAAGTCATATTGAAAAGATCGTGATTATGGAGCAGCAAAAAAGTTACCCTGGAGTCATAAGTGGTTATTTTCCAGTTTAATTAAACATTTCTTATTTCAAGTAGATACAATGTGCTCAAAGATACATCAAATATGAGATTACATACTCACAGTAATAGGCCAGGAGGATAAATCTTTTTTTCTCCTTATTTCCCACTTTTTGTAAAATGATTTTGTACTATTAATTACTCTCCATACATTATTGATACTTTTAGTATTTGTGGTAAGTGAAGATACCTATCTATGAATGCAGGATAATTAATAACTGAATTTTCCCTTTAAGGAAAAACTCATGGCTTTATGAGATTAATTATAGATTCTTTGAAAAACGTATACCCTTGGAGTTTTAAAAATATGCTTAAATTCATAAAAATTTACACATAACTCTTCAGATAACTACTTGAATAAGACAAGAAATACGGATCATTATCATAATTTTATTAATGCTTTGAAAAAAGGTAACTTCCAGAAAGAAAAGACTCTCACAGAACCATGACTTAGAATTAAGTATTAGACTTTTGCATCATTGCATAATATTATGGAAAGGTTAACAAGTCGTTATGTAGAAGCTCCAGGGTTTCAGAGACAAAGAAGAGAATCCTTCCCTATGCAGTGAAATACACTAACCCCTCATGATGGGATTTGTAAATCTGCCAGGACGAAGCTATGTGTTCTAAAAATAGCTAAAGTCTTTGAGTGTTTATTTAAAAGATAACTATTCTCAATGGATTTTTGAGTCAGTTATACTGAGGGATGGAAAGTTCTTAAATTGCTTTACAATGTATTCCAGGGAAAAAATATTGCAATTCAAATCTCTCAGAGGGATTCCTTAATCAACTAGAATATTCTGGATCTCTCAGTTGTCATCTACTCAGCAGCTGGCCTTATGAAAAAAACTAGAATAAAACTGGTTCATGAATGTGTTGCCTGGGAATTTTCCTTTTCTTGGGTCAAAAAACATTCCTGATCAATTACAAATAAATCTAGTCTCAGAAAGTTGAGCTCCTTTTCTTAAGCATGTGTTAAGAGACATATTTTTCATATACATTTAAAATATACTGGATGCCCTGAAAATATGACTTGGGTTTCAGCAACAAATTCTGATTTTCTTGGGT
The DNA here is from genome assembly GCF_029289425.2 of Pan paniscus. NCBI lineage: Eukaryota > Metazoa > Chordata > Mammalia > Primates > Hominidae > Pan > Pan paniscus. The sequence continues at coordinate 100,735,040 of NC_073262.2, forward strand.
CAGAAATATGGGTCTCTATCAGTCATTTTCTGTTTTTTTTTTCTTTTCTTTTTTCAGATTCAATTGGGCTTCACTTTTTTGTAAGCAAAGATATATAGAAAGGGAAGGTTGAATGTGTTAGAATTACTCATGTTCTCTGGTGGTACATTATTGTAACAGAAGTTTATTCCTCCAAACTGCTTGGATGGGCACAATTTGAACATATGCTGAAACAGTCCTATAGACACTTGAGAGTTCCATACAGTTTATTTGCTGGTGAAATCATGGATGGTTACACACCGCTTCCTCATTCCCTTACCTTCCAGATGGCTCTCCACACTTACCACACATGTTGCAGGAAACAGGTTCTTGTTTATCGTGGGTTTGCTATCAACCAAGAAACTGATATCTAAGACTGCTAAAAAACAAAGCTAGCGTATAAAGTCTTGTATAGGAAAAGTATGTTTTAGAGGTAACTATGTCCTAGTATTAAATCTGAGTAGGTGAGACTGAAGCTTCTTAACAATGTATATTGTGTATCCTCTGAGTCAGCCCATAGAGTCTTTACATGTACTCTGAAACTAGAGAGGGAAAAAGCCAGCAACTTCCTTCCTGTTCTCCTTTATCAATAGTACATTTTAGCCTGGGAGAGGAAGAATACCATCGAAAGGAACAATTATATGTATGCATAGTGTGTGTTTGTATATGTGTTATATCATAGGCTCATTTCTTATATTAAACAACTCACTTATTAAACCCTGCTTATTATAAGCTCTGTAATAATACATGTAGATATGATAATAACAATAATAGAGGAATGAAATTTTCCTTGGAGGCTTTGGTTAACTAAATGTATTCTCAGCTGTTCTTATGAAAAACATAAAAATGTGTAAGCAATATAATAATTACAAATGCCATCAAGATGGAAACTACAATTTTAAATTCTGAAAAATACAGTCTTTGCTACTGAATCACAGTTTTATCAACCATACTAAATCGTTCGGTCATCCTCTACTTAATAACCACCACCTTAAAAATTGCTGGGTTCATCTCAGGAAGCATAATTTTGTTCTAGAGATTCTTCTCTGGTCAGAAAGAGAGAGAGGGAGAGGAGAGAGAGAGAAAGGAGCAAATAATAAAGTGACTACTACTGTCCTTCCTCTTTAAATAACAGCTCCTGGGAAGGTCAGATCCTTTGGCTGTTTTGTCAAAGATACTCAGGAAAAGTTTTCATAGAGATCTCTGAACTACAGAAGACTTGAAAATTAATTACATGAAACTTTATGAATTTTCATTGAAGTTAAACATCAGCACAACCAGTATTATTTTCCTAGAGCTTTTGATTAGACATTTCTATACCAGTTTGTCTGTCATTTCTTTTTTGCAGCATAAGGTTTAACAGTCTAATCCCTGAATTGGCCAGAGCTGCTGCATACTCCTATGTCAATTGTGCACTGCACAACCGTAGGGGGTGCCATTCCCACTGAATGCATGTGAGTAGTGTCCTCTGGATTTGTCATGTAGTTACCATGAAGTTGTCAGTCTAAGCATTTTTCTGTCTCTAACCTTTTGTTCTCCATGAAGTTTTGAGTGCCTTTAACTATTATTACATTAATTATAATTATTGTCTAATGTAGTGATTTTCCCTACTAAGGTTTACATTTAGGATAAATCTTCAGTCATTTCAAAAGGATTCATATACAGTAGTGTGTCTTCATGTGAAACTATTGTTATTTGTGTATTGAAGCACAGTAGAGAAGCCCAAGAATCCAGAGTATTACATACATCAGATGAGGAAAATGTCAATTGTAACTCAGCTAGATCTTAACTTTGATTGGTTTTGACAACCAAACATAGTTGATTCAGTTTGTAACTTGACAACAGAAACTGTAGGCATTTGGAAAATAATATCAAGTCCTCTTTTCAAATCTAATACATCCTTCTTGTGTAAGAAAATTTAATTAAATTCATTTAATCTTCTGAAAAAAATGCTCTAAATTCATTTAAGAGAGTTAAAAATAAATAAGTCTTTTAAAAAGCCTAAGACTTGAGTGAGAGAAATGATTTGATGTTAGTCTGTTAGCTTCAAGAAAAAATGCCAAGTTCTTGACCTGGATAGAAGGTCCTCTGTGATGGGGGCTTTGCTTACCTCCGTGTCTTCACATTTTATATTCTCCAGGCCCTCAGTTCTGTTTCTTGGAAATATCAGGCAGTTTTGGGATTCCATGCCTTCGCACTGCTGTTCCTGCCAACTGTGATGTTCTTTCCCTCCTCAGTCACCCACCAGCTCCTCTTCATCACTCACATCCAGCACTAGTGTTATCCATTGCCTTTCCAGGGAAGCCTTCCCTGCTCTTGTCCCTCCATACCCCTCACCCTCCAATTCTCATCAAAACCAAATTATCTCCTGTATAGTGCCAGATCTGTAGCTTATACACAATTTTATTCCCATGCTCACCACCCTGACTCACTAAATGTTAATGATGTGTCCCTATGTCTTTTTCTCATACAAAATCCTCCTCCTTCAGGGTGGGGACTGTGTTTTAGTACAGTGCTGAGATTTAGGAGAAAGTAGAGGATTACAGAAGCTCTGCAAGTTGTTCAAGATGATGCGACTAACTAGTAAGCCGTGGGGATGGATGCACACCTTGATCTATGTGACTCCAAAACCTGTCCTTAATATCCACAGTCATGATGTCCAAGGTCACTGTAGATGCCTGTGTACCAAAGCTTGTTCTTCATATTGGACGTTGTGTCCAACGTCACCATTGGATGCCTATGTGTCATTTGGGAAGATGGGCGTTTCTGCAGTTCTTGGCAGCTCCGTTTTCTCATGGGGTTGAAATTTTGTCCTGTTTTTCCTACTTCAACCTCTGGGGAGTTTCATTTTTCCTGGTCTACTCTTAAAAAAAATAATTTTTGTGGGTACATAGGTGTATATATTTGTGGGGTACATAAGATGTTTTGGTACAGACATGCAATGCATAATAATCACATCATGGAAAATTGGTTATCCATCCCCTCAAGGATCTATCCTTTGTGTTTTAAATAAACCAATTATACTCTTTTAGCTATTTTTAAATATACAATTAAATTATTATTGACTATAGTCACTCTGTTGTGCTATCAAATGCTTGGTCTTATTCATTCTAACTTCTTTTTGTACCCATTAACCATCCTCATCTCTCCTCATTCCCCACTACCCTTCCCAGCCTCTAGTAACCATCCTTCTACTCTCTATGTCCATGAGTTCAATTATTTTAATTTTTAGCTCCCAGAAATAACTTAGAACACGTAAAGTTTGTTTTTCTGTGCCTGGCTTATTTAAGTTAACATAATGACCTCCAGTTCCATCCATGTTGTTGCAAATGACAGGATCTCAATCTTTTTTATGGCTGAATAGTACTCCATATGTACTATCACATTTTCTTTATCCATTCATCTGCTGATGGACACTTAGGTTGCTTCCAAATCTTGGCTATTATGAATAGTGCTGCAATAAACCTGAGAGTGCAGGTAACTCTTTGATATACTGATTTCCTTTCTTTTGAATATATACCCAGAAGTGGGATTGCTGGATTGTATGGTAGCTCTATTTTCAGTTTTTTGAGGAAGCTCCAAATTGTTCTCCATAGTGGCTGTACTAATTTACATTCCCGCCAACAGTGTATGAGGTTTCCCTTTTCTCCATATCTTCGCCAGCATTTTTTATTGCCTGTCTTTTGGATATAAGTCATTTTAACTGGGGTGAGATGATATCTCATTGTAGTTTTGTTTTGCAATTCTCTGATGATCAGTGTTGTTGAATACCTTTCCATATGCCTGTTTGCCATTTGTCTTCTTTTGAGAAATGTCTTTTCAGATCTTTTGCCCAGTTTTTAATCAGATTATTAGAGTTTTTCCTACAGAATTGTTTGAGCTCCTTATGTATTCCGATTATTAATCCTTTGTCAGATAGGTAGTTTGCAAATATTTTCTTCCATTCTATAGTTTGTCTCTTCACTTTTGGGTTGTTGCCTTTGCTGTGCAGAAACTTTTTAACTTGATGTGATTTCAGTTGTCCAGTTTTGCTTTGGTTTCTTGTGCTTGTGGGGTATTACTTAAGACACATTTCCCCAGACAAATGTTCTGGAGAGTTTCCCCAATGTTTTCTTGTAGTAGTTTCATAGTTTGAGGGCTTATATTTAATTCATTTTGATTTGATTTTTGTAAATGGTGAGAGATAGGGATCTAGTTTCATTCTTTTGAATATGGTCATCCAGTTTTCCCAGCACCATTATTGAAGAGACTGTCTCTTCCCCATTGTATGTTCGTGGCACCTTTGTCGAAAATGAGTTTACTGTAGGTGTGTAGATTTGTTTCTGGGTTCTCTATTCTGTTCCATTGGTCGATATGTCTGTTTTTATGCCAGCACCATCCAGTTTTGGTTATTACAGCTCTGTCTTATAATTTGAAGAACCTGGCCTACTCTTTTACTCAGTTTCATCTTTTCCTACCAGAGTATTCCATCTTTTCAGAATACAGGCAGGCTCCCATATGCACTGGACTGGCAATTTGCTTTTGGCTTTTTCTCTCAATAGGACCAGTGCCCATCTTTATTTTTCTCCTCCTTCTGGTGGCCATCTTTTGACTATCAGGCAACTGGTGACTGTTCTCAGGGTTATTTGATATAATTGCACAGGTTTCTAGATCAGTGCTTCAGCTCCTTCAAGCCATTTCCCTCAATTCATGCTGTGTACAGGCATCCATATACATATGTACACAGATATCCTGAGTATACATTATATACAATTTTTAGTGGCCATATTCTACATTCTACTCTTCTAGTGCCCATGTTTGATTTTTTGTTGTTACTCTAGAAGAAGCACACAAAATGTGCTCAAGATGTGAACTGAATTATATGAATTTAAATCTGTGAAAATATTAACAATTATCCCAGTGCAAGAAGACATTGGTCACTATTGCCTTTGGTTGCTCATAAGAGGATAAAAAAAAAGACACTTTAACTCCCTTTAGGTTTATTGTCTTTTTCTAGCATGGTTCAGATATTAACAATCAAAGTGACTGAACTTTAGATTTTTTATATTATCTTTTCTTAAAATCTGGGTAACTTTTATCTTTGAGTTTCTTCCTTCCTTTGTGAATCATCACCATCTTCATCACTGCCAATCTTTAAGTATTTACCAAGAACTCATCATATATCTAGTGCCATAAATATATGAAAATGCTTTTAGAAAATGCTCTCCTCCCCGGTATTCACTTATGCTCCAAATTGGCAAACCCTTTGGTTTCAGTTACACTTTTGGAATAATCCTCTCATCTTGAGATCATCATTATTTCTATTCAATAAACTAGAGAATTATTGTAAAACAAATTGGGTATACCAGAAAGAAGTGGGACATTTTAGAGAAAATCAGAATATTCACCATAAAGCTGGAATTAAGCATATGACTGATTGGAACTGAATTTGTTCCAGTTTTAAAATATATTTTTAAAATGTAAAATACACTTAACAACAAATAATCACTTATAGTTATAAAATATGTATTCTCTCTAGACAGTGTTCTAAGTGTTTTGTACTTATTAAATCAGTAAATTCTAATAGCAATTATGTGATATATGTACACACTATTATGATATCCATTTTCTACAGGAGAAAACCAAGGGACAGAAAGGTTAGCTAATAGCTAATGAGTGGCAGTGCCATGATTGAAACCCAGGCAGTGTGGACCCGGAGTCCTTGTCCACAGTCTGACAAGACTGCCCCACCTGGTCCATAGCTGTTTCATATACAATGAATGAAAAAGCTCAATAACAATGGTAAATCCACACTTCATAATAACAATTAAACTCCTGAACTTGTAAATATATAAAAGCAGAGAGATAGATGCTCATCTTCAGTGGGGAGGGAAGGGTTTGTTATTCATGTTACAATAGGCAAACTATCCCTCAATTTGAAATACAGAGGATTCTAGTGTGGTTGGCTGTAGATAACAAGTCCACTTGCAACAGAGATTGGAACATTAGGAGGGGTTGACTGTTATGGACTTGATGGTGTCCCCTTCACAAATTTCTATGTTGAAATCCTAAACCCCCAGTATCTCAGGATATGGCTGTATTTGGAGATAGGGCCTTTAAAGAGGTAACTAAATTAAAATGAGGTAATTGGTGGGGCGGGGGATAATCCAATATGATGGGTGTCATTATAAGAAGACAAAATTTAGGCTTAGACAGGTACAGAAGGAAGACCATGTGAAGACATAGGGAAAAGATGGCCATCTATATAAGCCAAGCAGTGAGGTCTCAGAAGAAACCAACCCTGCCAACACCTTGATATGGGACTTTTAGCTTCTAGAATTGTCAGAAATAAATTTCTGTTGCTTAAGCTACGGAGCAAACCTCGCTCCGTAACCTGTTAGGAACCAGACCATGCAGCAATGAGCATTGCTGCCTGAGCCCCGCCTCCTGTCAGATCAGCAGCAGCATTAGATTCTCATAGGAATGGGAAACCAATTGTGAACTGTGCATGTGAGGAATCTAGGTTGTTTGCTCCTTATGAGAACCTAACTAATGCCTGAGGATCTGAGGTGGAACAGTTTCATCCTGAAACTATGCACCCCTCTCCAGCCCCTCAGTCCATGGAAAAATTGTATTCCATGAAACCAGTACCTGGTGCCAAAAAGGTTGGGGACCCTGGCTTAAGCCACCCTGTCTGTGGTGCTTTGTCATGGCAGCCCTAGCAGACTAATACAGGGACCTAGGAGGAGAAAGCTAACGTTTGAGTTTCCTAGTGCAAAACTCATCAGGACACAAAGTTAAAACTCCACAATTTTCTCTTGATCTTTGGCAGAAAAATGTAATTTAATTAGGATGCATTTTTATGTAAAGTGGGGTGCCCTTGGCCACATGACTTGTTCTTTATGTGGGCAGATAGGACAGTCTCCTTAACCAGTGTGATTAGAATTTCACTAGCTTATCGCTCAACAAATACACACATTGTTACTCCACTGGCTTCTGCCTTTCCCAGATATACCTGTCATAATATAATGTAATTAAAATAATTATAATTGTCTGACCTTGAAATTACTAATTAGCATGATGGTCAGTCCTTTGATAATTTTCTCCAGAAAAGTCTTGTTAAAATGGGCCTGCATAAAAAGCTGGGGGCAATGAACTAGTTATAAAAGGATAGGCTAATTTTTGGGTAAGTTGACTATTCCTTGCCAGAATTAAGAAGTTGGAAGATGAGGTTTCTTGGGGGTGGTTAGTCATAGTCCTGGGAAATTGGGACCTAGGCTGAGGGGAGTAGGAATTCAGTGGCACTCAACTAATTTTTTCATTCAAAAAACACAAACAAAGCCTTTGATTCAACAAACACAGACAAAATCTTGCTTTGGCCGGTCCCTGTGCTAACTCCTGGGATGCCTCTATGAACATGATAGAAGCAGCTACTGCATTCAGAGTTTATGTTCTTATGGGAGGTACAGATGTTACAAAGTACAAGCCATAATTAGTTATTTAATTGTAATTGGGGCAAGTGCTGCCTCTGGAAAGAGGCTAGAGAGAATGAAAAATAATTTTATTTAATTCATTATCTTGCTGAAGGTTGGCACTTTTTAGCCCGTGCTGTCCAATGCAGAAAGCACTAGCCATAGGTGTGCTATTTTAAGTAATACAAAATAATTACAATTGAATAAAATTAGATATTCCATTCCTCAGGGGCATTCGTCACATTTCAAGTGCTCAGTAGCCACATGTGGCTAGTGACTACCATAATGGACCACAGAGATACAGAATGTTTCTGCACTGCTGAAAGTTTCACCAGAGAATGCTATCTGGGCTCTAGAGTTGTGCCAGACCTGCAAAGTCAAGAAAGAGGGCCCTTAGCTTAATTCCTTAGAGAACAGAAGATATATATATTTATATCTACCAAAATAGTCCACTTTTGGTTGCAGGCCATAGTATAAATCTCATCTTAGTCTGGCCTTCAAAATGAAGAATGGGCTGGTTTTAAACCAAGGACAGATTTCCTTTCCTCTTAGTCTTATGAGTATTGGGGTTTTGCATTTTGTGAGTGCTCATTTTTGTATGTATGAGCAATTTGTCCATAGGAACTAGGGGATTTTTATATTTTTTCCTTTTATTTAAAATATCTGACTACATAAAATAAACAACATGTGGTTTACAGATATGAGGAGTATTGGAATCTGTTACTTTAAAATAGTATAGCAATGTTTGGACTTTTCACAGCTGAAAGAATTAAACTCAGCTTCAGTACCACCAATTCCCATTTTTTTTCAAGTACAAGAGAAAAAAGAAGAAAAGAATATGTGGGTGGAGAATAAGGAAATCAGCCGTGTTGGTTTAATACCCTTGAAGGTGACATTAGTAGAAGACTTTATTAAAACATGCAACCTGAAGCTGAGGATTATAAAATATAATATGTCATGGTGGGAGATATGCTTTGGCTGCCACACCTAAAGGTCACTCTTTGAAGGGAGCTGAGACAGCTGCCAGGATCCATTGATTTCTTTCTAGTACTAAAACATCCTCTGGCAGGTGTCAGCCTGGGTGTGTGAACAAAAAAATATGGAAAATTAAAGCGTAAGCAAAAATGGGCCATGGGATTCTCCTAGTAGACTGAGCAGAATGCTCCAGTGTTTGTTCTGAACAGACGTGTAAATTTTTGCTTTAGCGACACAACAGATACATGAAGTGTTCAAATATTAGTCAACATATATTTTCTTTAGTGGAATATAGCTTCTCAAGTCCCTAGGATAACAAAGTTTTAAAATCCTGTCTAGGTGTATATAATTCTTTAATTTGTTTCTAGTGGGGCTGCTCCCTCAGGTTAAGTAGGACACTTTCCCTACAATAGATTTCATTTTTCTATGATTAGTTTCCACTTACTCCTTCTGCTCCTAACATGGCCATCCCTCTGCAGTTCTCCAAATATCCCATGTGTGTGCTTGCCTCTATGTCTCTGCATACACCATTTCTCTTCTGTGCTTACCCCCCAACTCCTCTACAATCTAGAAGACTCAGCCTTGAGATCTTTTTGAACAAGAATTGCATTTATGATGATAAATCTGTGCCTGTCTTACAAAAAAAGCCACCTCCTTCTGAGGTGATTTTGCTTAGTGGCTAATCTTTTCAACTTTTTGTCTTTAGGTTTTGCAGAAAATGAGAAAAGATGGAAAGAGTGAGAGGTCACATGATTTGCTGCCTGGGCTGTGGGGACCACCCAGGGGCTGTGTGGAGGGAAACATCCCTACGTTAGCGCTGAGCTCATAACCATGACCTCAACCTAGATTCCAAATCTAGGTGCTCACATTCATTTCACACCATTAGCAAGTTAAAAATGATAGAGCCAGGCCAAGCGTGGTGGCTCATTCCTGTAATCCCAGCACTTTGGGAGGTTGAAGTGGGCAGATCCCTTGAGCTCAGGAGTTCGAGTCCAGCCTGGGTAACCTGGTGAGACCCCAGCTTTACAAAAAATACAAAAATTAGCTGGGCATGGTGGCACATATCTGTAGTCTCAGCTTCTTGGGAGGCTGAGGAGAGAGTCGCTTGAGTCTTGGAGGGTGAGGCTGCAGTGAGACATGATTGCACCTCTGCACATCAGCCTGTGTGACAGAGTGAGACCCTGTCTCAAACAACAACAACAAGATAGAGCCATTTACTAAGCAGATTGGCAGGTGAGGGACGCTGGTTTTAGCTAGTACAGTGAATGAGTATGTGAGTGTGTGTGTGTGTGTGTGTGTGTGTGTGTGTGGTGTATTCTTAGTCCCTTTTACACTGACAGTTGAAAAACTGACCTTTGCCCTTCTCTCTCCCATGTTATTTCTGATGTTAGTAGGCAGTTTGTAGCACAGCAGGATGGAAGAGTTGCAAAGGGAATTGTCTATGGGGTGAACCTTTTCAATTGCCCTTCCATCCACATACCCTCTTTACTGTGAATAATCATAAATGCATAATGATAACATTTTCCACATGCTAAATCATGCTAATGACCCCTACCAAGTGAGGAAAGAATGTTGTCTTATAATACCAACAGATTATTTAAACCTGAGAGCTTTACATCATGTTAGATTAAGTTGTGTATATTAAAATTTTCCAAACAGTAAGTATAAAGATACTGTCTTATACATATAAGAGGTATGGCTATTTTAACGTATTTTTTAAATTATATGAAATAAACTTTATTGGACATAGTTTTACGTTACCATTTTTTCTCTCTTTCACCAAATTGTGAAAGCAAATAGCTAGATATGCTTTCTCCCTTTGAAGAGGCATGACAGTTTCAGGTTTTGCTAAGAAAGATAGTTTCCATCTGAAAATGTGTGTACATAGTGTTTACTTCTAATTTAAATGCCTATTTACACAGGTTGGGGATACACCAATGTTTTTTGATGATGTGGTAAGTTTTCAAAATCTATTTGAGGTCATTTTTATATGCTTAGAATGACTTAGGTGCAAATCTACATGGAAGCAGAGGAATAAACCACATGGTTTTAGAAGCCATTTCTGATCATTGGAGCACAAGCTTTTTGTGGACAGCAGGCACTCCCTACCTAAGTCCAAAGCAGGGGAGCCACCTGCTGGACAGTGTGAAAAATCTTCATTTTCTGGAGGTAGTCATCCCTGCTTTTTTACTTTTAAGTTTAGGTAGATTTACTTACATATACATTTATGTACTTTTTATTTTGCTGAGTAAATTTCTCACTTCCCACAAATAAAGCGGCTCTAAAATAAGGAGAAAAAAATTAGGATGCTATGAAACACAAATTTGAACAACGATCAGTACTAGAAGTAGAGGCTTTTAGTCATTCCATTTTGTATTTTGTCTTTTTCCTTTCATTCGTAGTTCAGCCTAACTGCATTTATATTGTAAACCAAAAATAAAATTCTAAGCCCCTTAACCGACTGAATGGACCTGTCCTATGGGGACAAGGGGATTCCAAAAAATTCCAAAAAGCTAGTTCAGGCCATGATGGGAACCTGATGGTGTAACCACCCAGTTGGGTTCACCTTTCATGCTACCTAGAAAGAGCTGATTCATCTAGACAGGGGAATTGCAATAGAGAAAGAATAATTCGCACAGAGCCAGCTGTGCGGGAGTCTGGAGTTTTATTATTGCTCCAATCTGTCTCCCCAGGATCAGAGTTTTTAAAGACAATTTGGGGGAGGGGAGGGGCAGTGAGTCAGGGACTGCTGATTGGCTGGGTCGGAGATGAAATTATGGAGAGGAAATCATGGGGTGTTACTGTCTTCTTGCGCTTAGTCCGTTCCTGGGTGGGCATCACAGGATCAGATGGGCCAATTTCTTGATATGGTGGTGCCAGTTGATCCATCAAGTGCAGGGTCTGCAAAACTTCTCAAGTACTGATCTTAGGAGCAGTTTAGGGAGGGTCAGAATCTTGTAGCCTCCAGCTGCATGACTCCTAAACCATAATTTCTAATCTTGTGGCTACTGTTAGTAGTCAAGAAGGAGGTTTATTTTAGGAAAGGGATGTTATTGTCCTTGTTTTAAACCATAAACTATAAGTTCTTCCCAAAGTTAGTTCAGCCTATGCCCAGCTTGGAGGTTAGAGGCAAGATGGAGTCATTTAAGTTGGATCTCTTTCACTGTCTCAGTCATAATTTTGCAAAGGCAGTTTCAATGGTAAAAGGGAATTGGATACGCTGCATTATACTTTCCTCCCTTTGGAATTCAGGCTGAACTGATCGGCCTTAAAATTAAAACAGAGATCTTAAGACAAAGTAGGCTCTTTGTAGCAATAAGATACCAAATTCCAACCTGACTCCAGTATAGCATCACATGACAGATAGCAGGCCCTGAGAAAAATCAAGTATTTTACCCCAAAATATATTTCTTTGACATATTTTAAAATGGCCCTGCAAAGCTGTCTCTTGTGGGGGAAATTTACCTTCTTTAGAGAAGCCCCTTCCCTTTCCAGGTCTTTTTCTGATCCTGAAGAGTTTAGCTGAGAGTCTGGTACCTTTTAAAGGTATGAATAGGAAGCATTTGCCATCTATTGCCTCTAAGGATGGCCACCTATAAGACTTCATCTACATAATAAGACCGTTGGTCTCCAACAACACCCCTTATCTTTGCCCAGACACTCCTTTCTATTGATTCCAGGTTTTTTAGATAATAACTTAAACCCTTCAACCAATTGCCAATCAGAAAAATCTTTGAATCCACCTATGACCTGTAAGTCTCCTGCTTCGAGTTGTCCTGCCTTTCCCTACCAAACCATGATTGATGTCTTATGTCCTCCTAAAATTTAAAATATCAAACTGTAACCCAACCTCCTTGGCCACATGTTCTCAGGACCTCCTGAGGCTGTGTCACAGGTCATGGTCCTCACATTTGGCTCAGAATAAATCTCTTCAAATATTTTACAGAATTTGGCTTGCTTTTTTCATCAACAATATGTATACAAACGGGCTTTTCTAAAGGACTTTCAGCCCTCCTTCAGCTCATCTCCTTCCTCTTTCTTTCTCCTCGCCTACATAGTCAAACTTCTTAACAGGGTTGTTTATAGTTGCTGAATCCGCTTCCTTACCTCCCACTCACTTCTTAGCCAACTTTAATCTTTCTTCTTCCCCTGACACTCCATTAAATCATTCTCACCAAGGTCACCAATAACCACCTTGTCACAAAATCTCATGGACACTTTTCCAGTTTTTATCTTTTTTGACTAGTTGGGAACATTCTACGTGGCTAAGCACTCCCTACTTTTTATTTTTTTTAATTTTTTTGAGACAGGGTCTTGCTCTGTCACCCAGGCTGGACTGTGGTGGCATGATCATGGCTCACTGCAGCCTCAACCTGCTGGGCTCAAGCAATCCTCCTGCTTCAGCCTCCCAAGTAGCTGGGACTACACGCACATGCCACCACACCCTGCTAATTTTATGTTTTGTAGAGATAGAATATTGTGATGTTTCCCAGGCTGACTCCCCACTTCTTGCAACAGTGCTTCTCTTGATTTCTGGGACACCACCCCCTTCTCTCTTCTTCCTACATCTCTGGCTCTTTCTTCCCAGAATCGTTTGCAGGTTCCCTTTCCTCTGCTATTCTGTTAAATGCTGGTATTTCTTAGGGTTCTAGCTTAGGCTATCTTCTCACTCCACCTTCTGTCCCTGGGGGACACAGTTCATGCAAAGGGTTTTGATTATCTTCACCATGCTGTCAAATCTCAAGTGTGTATTTTTGGCCCAGGTGTCACTCTCTTTATCTCTTGATGATCCCTGCTCATCCTCCCATATAGTTTATATATCAAATTACCTCCCAGGCATTGTACCTGGGAGGTCACTCAGCCACAGCAAGGTCGGCATGTCTCCAGCTGTGCTTATCTCTATCCATATGTCCTGCTTACCCTCAGTGACACCTCTGGAATTCCTACTTGAATGAATAAATGACAACTCAGAGTTATCCAAACCTAAATCCTGGGGGTTATCCTTGATCCTTTTCTTAACTCTCCCCCTCTAATTGGTTAGCAAGCACCGTTGGGTCAACCTCCTTAATACCTCCCTAGGAAACTTCCATTCCCATAGCCCTCACCTTAGTTATCTTCATTTATCACCTGAGTTAGTGAAAAGTCATTTCTCCTCTATCCTTTTCCCACTCCATAGCATAGAGCTGGAGTGATCTTTTTGAATGTAAAGCTGGTCATGGCCATTCTCCCTTCCTAAAGCCCTTCCAGGGCTTCCCACAGCTCCTTCTTAACTTCTCTTCTGAAACTCATTGTGGCCTGTCTTCTCAGCTCCCCTCCTTCCCCTCCAGCTTCGTCTCTCATTGCCTTCTTCTTCCATGCACTACTCCAGCCACATGGAACTTTCTCCACTTCCTCAGTGGCACCAGGGATGCTTTCATGCTGAGTGGTCACATGGACTGTCCCTTCTTCCTTGAAAGTGTGTAACCCTGCTTGTACCCCTGCTCCCTGGGAGCCCCCATCCTGTTGTTTTCACACTGCATGGGGCACTGTTATCTGTACTTCAGGTGTTTGCTCAGGTACGGAGTCTTCAGGATGCCTTCATGGACACCTCACCTTCTCCTGCCTCCCATCTTCAACAGAGTTAGGTATCCCTGTACGTATTCCCACAGAACTCTGCTATTCCACTATCATAGCACTTTAATTGCTTTTTTATCTTTCACGAGACAGTCTCTATTATTGTAAGCAATTAGGTGATGAATTTTAACATAGCAATTTTAACCTGAGCCCCAATTAATAAACAGTAGACATTTAGCATATAAGGTCAAATCAAAGAACGTCTCATCAAATCCCCATGTTTTGGAGAAAAGGAAACTGCTGCCCACAGGAGTTAGGGACATTTCCAAAGTCACAAAGTCAATTCATAACTTATTAATCATTCTTCCCACTGCAGACATCAGCCATAACCCCTATTCTTTCTATCCTTTTGACTGATTCTGGTTTTCTCTGCAAGAAGCTTGAAAGCCTTACCCAGGACATGGTTTAAACTCTATTTTGCCTTGGTTATCAAGCAATCAAATGGTGTGGTTAAAATTGTAGCAGGCCTGTCATTTCTCATTTAAAATAAAACGGGACTCATTCAGGCTTCTTGAAGTGAGACTGCATGTGACGATGCAGGGAACACATCTCCTAGAAAGAAGAGGAGCCACTGAATGGGCAGCCTCATGGAATCTCAGGCTAGAAGATCCTTCACGTTTGAAGCAGGCTTTAGAGGACTGTGTTATCTTTTCCTTTTCCATTTCCCCTTTCCTTGCCTTAAGAGCAAGAATTGTAGATTTTCACTCTAGTGCTGTGGCCTTACAGGGGCTCAGCTCTGCTGGTCTTTTATTCCTCTCTACATTTTCTAGCATTTCATTCTGTTCACAACCAACTAAGACTCTTAGAATTTTTCAGTTTCAGTCTCGGAAAGAGTTAATCCAATTGGTTTGTCTAATTGCTGTCATTACTGCCTGGCATCAGGACATCTCATAGGTCACTGGTCAGCTACTGATTGGCCACACTTGGGCTGTGGTGAATCCTTGGTCCAACCAGTTTTGGCTGTGGTGGTTGGTTCTTACCTTTTAGAGCAGGGCCATTCCAACTCAAGGTCAGTGTGGGGCTGTTTTCTTTACCAGAGGTCTGTGGACATGGACAGCATTGCATAAGGCCTGACAAACTTCTGGATTCTCTACATGGTGATAGTTTAAAGTTTCTTTAAAAATGTGTTTTTTTGGGGGGGGTCCACATATTCAAAGTTCTAAGAAATCTCAACTACTGACATATTAAGGAATTGAATATGAATGTCCTCTCCCACTAGATACTGATAGTTTGATTTTCACAGTAAGATATTCTGGGAAGAAATCTGGATAGGAAGGATTAGGGAGGCCTTATCATGACACTCACAAAGTTGAATGGGTTTGGTGAATGTATGGTGAATTTTTTCCAGGCATATATACTTACAAAGTTGATTTAAAAATAAGAATGTAAGAGTGATGGTATTTGACATTTAGAAGAAATGTTTTGACAAGTGCATGTGATGATTTAATGGTGCATATTCCATAAAGTCAACAGGAGTAAAGCTGTGGAAATGTTTGTCTTTCTGAGTGAGTGGTATTTACTGCTGTGAATTTGCTGTTCCGTTTCCCAATACACTCTCCCTCACTCATGCTTTTACTCTAACTTCACATAACTGAGTTGCTATTTTCAATGATGCTAGTAATTAATGTGTGTTTGGATTCTGGATTTTTAAAAAAGTAATAAGATGTTTTGGGACAACTGGGGAAATTTAATATGTACTGTATATCAGATGCAATTCCTGAATGAATGTTAATTTCTTTGGGTTTAATAAGAGTATTGTAGTTATATAGAATGTCCTCATTTTCATGGTCTGCACACTGAGGTATTTAGGGTGAAGTATACATTGTTGGATAGATGGGGATAGATAAGTTGATCAAGCCAACACGACACAATCTGAAAAATTGGAAAATATGGATGCTACTCATTCAACTTTTGTGTAGGGTTGAAAAATCTTTAAATAATATAAAAAGTTGGAGGAAAAAGTGTAACTAGTAGTCTGTTGGTGTAGATGGCTTGAGTCTGAGATCTGAAAGTGGAGCCAGTCTCAGATTAGAGAAAATAAGTCTTGACTTTCCTTGCAGTAACATTAATCTGGTGTTTAAATGAATGCTTTGCTGAATCTGGGGCACCGAGAGTGAATATCTCATTAATGACCAAATCTCCAAACCAGTCATTGTGGAGGAAGCTGAGTTGGCCACATCCTTGATTTAACTAAGAAGTAGCATGTTTTATTTTATAGCTGCCTTAGCCTCATTCATTAAAACCTGACTCATTGGGCGGAGGGTGGAAGAAGTTGCCCCTTTAGAAATATCTTGCTAATAACTCTTTGGCCACTTCAGCTAACACTGAACCTGGAACTCTTGCCAGCATAGAAGGGTGGCTACAAGGCTATGGGATGGGCCAGCCGTACACATGCCATGATTCACTCTCAAAGAGGACAATTTCAGCCTCTTTAAAAGCATTATGATTTAGCAGAGAATAAAGAATAAATGTCCTTGGTAAAAGGACATATCTAGACCAGATGTAGTACAACTTTCATTGGCTGTAGGGAATGCCATGCACGTAGAAGGCGGGGTGAATTGTGCCCTTGGAGTTGTGTAACACGGGGCAGATGTCATGAAAAACAATTTACTTGCTGAAATCCAGCACTGTGGAGGTGGTGAAGCAGCTGAAGCCATTTTTGTGATCAGTTCACTCTATGGTATACTGTTGTTATTGTATTTGCACTTTTGTTCTGGCATGTTTGCAGAATTACTTTTTGGACGGATCAAGTAACCAATAATTTGAGCAACAATTTAACAGTAACTTTTTAGAGTGAAACCTTACCAACCAAATACCAGAATGTATTTAAAAAATATTTTGCTAATATTTGTAACTATCTTGATAGCCTTTGCTCTGGGGTTTGGGCCATCCTCTGTCTTTCAAGCTGTTATAAATGATATTTTTTGAAATGGGAATAGCATGAGTTGGTCAGGTAGAGATTTCTATAGAAGCTCCTTCTGTATTCGGCTTATGACACTCATGGCGGTAGTATGAATTCAGATCTCAGGGTCATTTATTATCCATGGAAAGTTAATTTGAGATGTTGGAACTTTTAAACAGTGTTTGTTTATTGTGCTAATCACGATCTGTTACTAAATTTCATTTGAAATGCAATTAATTACCTTCATCACCTTGCTAAAGATTGACATTAATATTCTGTCCTATCCTATTAGTTCTGTTGACACAGAGGGAGATGATCACAATAATGAGAAGGAAAGAGCAGAGAGCAAGGGAATAAACAAGCAGTGACTGCTATTATTTTATTGAATGGTTCTTTTGTCAAAATGACTGCAAGAAAATTCTTAGAATACCAGTATCATCACACAAACCTAAATTCATAAGGCTTCCTGCAGTTGAATCATATTTTTAAAGTTTAGCTTGGGGTTTTCTATTATTCAGCTCACTGGTGTTGAAGCAATTTTGTTGACATTTTCTGTAAGTGGATTAGGCTTGCAGTCATTTGCCCAAAGCAGACAGATGGCTTCTTAAACAGAGCACCCCCGTAGGAACCTATCTTATGGTATCTTCAGAAATAAAACAGGTCTGTCACAAAAGATAATGTTTGGCATTAATTTCTTTTAGTGACAAATGATTTCAGGTCATTTTTACTTTCTCTGCTGGCTTAAATGAAACAGCTGTTTTACATTTTTTATTCCAATAGTGAGCAACGCTTTGGTGTTTGACACTGAACAATGTTGTAGCCTCTAAATTATGAGTAAGAAAATAAGCTTTTGAGAGGGAAGGATGATGCCTTTTGGGATCCCCCAAGGAAAGTTGCCACATTAATGCAATTGTCATTTTTATTTTAAACATGGGGTCTTTTTTTGGACTAATGAGTAATGCAATCCTGGCTTTTATTGTCGCATTTTATTCTCTCCACTTTGTCAACTTGTCTTTTTAAGTTTCAAGATGTTTTTGTTTCCTCACATTTTTATGAGGCAAAGGACAGTGGACTTATCTACAACATTGTTATTTCTGTTTATATAATAGAATAATAATTGCTAACGATCATTAGAGTTTTCCATGTATGGCAGGCATTGTTCTAAAGAATTTAGAGGTATTATCTCTCTTAATCTCACAAAAAATCTATGAGGTGAGTACAATTATTATAGCCATTTTATGGATGAGGAAACTGAGGCACCCAGTGATCTTGCCCAAGGTCAAAAAGCTAGTAAGTCTTGGAGCCAGGATTTGAGCCCAGGTACAGTAAGAGTAGAGCTTATGCTGTAAATTCACTTATAAGAATGGCAATATGGTTACGATTCAAAGTCTCTAGTCTCTAGACTAGAGACTAGTCTCTAGACTAGAGACTAGTCTCTAGACTAGAGACTAGTCTCTAGACTAGAGACTAGTCTAGATTGTTATTCTATGAGAGAAATGAGGAATCCTTAGAATCAGATTTATTCCTTCATCACTCCTGGGGTTCCACTCGTCAGCTAGTGTGTTCTGCCATCTTGGGCAGCCAGCTTATGTGGAAGGCTTGTGGGGGCTCATGGGTGCTGCAAGGAGAAATCAGTACAGGGGCCCTGAGAATTGACTGATGAGGCCTCACATTAGTAGCATCCTTCAAAACGTTCAGCGGATGCCTGTCATGAATATGATTCATTAATAATCTTCTTTTTGGATCTGATCCATCAGGGCTTATGACGATACCTTTGAAGTGAAAACCAGTCCTTTTTTCCAGCACTTATCCCACTCATGAATCCTCTATCATTGCTTTTGTATTTCAGTTTTCCGAAAATCTGGCTCAGATTAAAATTATTAAATGCTTCCAAACCCTGTACCCACACTGAAGACAAAAGTTAGAAATCAAAATATCAGCACAAGGATAGTATTTATGTCTGGGACATTCGTGAAGTTCTATCAAGAAATTCTTTTATAAACCAAAGAAGTCTTAAGCTAGTTTTTCTTTTCTATTTGGTCAAATAGATCTATTTGATGACATGTGCACCATATCATGTAATGTACCTAAATTAAATAAAAAAACACAAAAAAACAAATAAACAATATAGAGATTAAGAAAAACAACTCTTGGCCTGGGAAGCCGGCATTATTAGTTATTTCCTTCACACTTATTTCTCGTGTGAACCTGGGCAATGTATTTTTTTAGCTTTCCTGTGTCCATTTATTCACCTGAAGGTTATAAAAGGAGTCCTTCGAATGGCTCGAAAATTTGAAATAATTACTAAGAACGGTTATTTAGCAGAACTCAGTGATACTGTCACGAAATGACACTTTATTGTTTTCCACTTTCAGTGTTTCTTTCAGTATAAATGTCAAGGAAACAAAATAAATCCTAAATAGAGAAAACGTAAGGAAAAATGGAATGTATTAGGCAATTTGGTGCTGTGCCATAAAGGCGGTAACCTTCCAGAACACTCTCCCATACCATGTATATCTGTATCTGTAAGACTGGAGGAGGATTCTTGCCTCTCCTCCAGGCAAGAATAAAAAAATCCTTGTACTGTGTTTCACTGATCATAAGATGCCAAGAAATAAATGAAGATGCCTGCTCATCTTGCAAATCATTGCTTTCTTGTTACTTTTTATGGGGAGGCTTGTCTAATCTCCTAGTCCTCACAGCAATACATTCTTTTCCCTCAAGTACTTAGCATAATTTAAGGTTAGATATAACTTTATTTTTGTGGTTATTTTATATATACCTGTATCCCACACTAGACTTAGGTTCCGTAGGGGCAGGGATGATGTCTGTGCTCACTTTTGTAACCGCCAGAGTCCAGCCTGGTGATTCTCAATGGGTGCAGTACTGCCCCCTAGGCTGTGTTCTGGGAAGTTGTAGAGGTGATTGGGAGGATTCTCCTGGCATTTAGTGGAAACAGACAGGAATATTTGATGTCATGCTCTGGGCAGGGCAGTACAACATGATGAAAAATGTCCTGTGTCCTGCAAGATTTCTGTTAAGTCCTGCCTGAGTAAACCCTCTGTATTAGTCAGTTGTCATACTGCTATAAAGAACTACGTGAGACTGGGTAATTTATAAAGAGAAGAGGTTTTTTTGTTTTGTTTTGTTTTGTTTTGTTTTCTCAGTCCTTCACGCTGTACAGGAGGCATGGCTGGGGAGGCCTCAGTGAACTTACAGTCATGGCATAAGGCAAAAGGGAAGCAAGCACATCTTCACATGGTGGCAGGAAAGAGAAACAGCTAAGGGGAAGCGCTACACACTTTCAAACAACCAGATCTCCTGAGAACTTACTATCACAAGAACAACAAGGAGGAAATCTGCCCCTTTGATCCATTCACCTCCCACCAAATCCCCTCCTGCAACACCGGGGTTTACAATTCAACATGAGATTTAGGTGGGGACACAGAGCCAAACCATATCACCCTCTAAAATACAAATCAGAATACTTTAGTATATGATATTAATTAATTATTATTATTTTTTACAAGAAGTTGTTTGAAGGCCAGTACTTGAGTAAAAGGTAGTTATTGAGAGGTAAGTCTAAATGAAATAAAGACATTGTTTCCAAATTATTGAATAATTTACTCACCTTGGGTATTTTGTCCACTTGATCATATAATTGCTACACAGTAATATTGGAACAAATTGGGAAGTCAGATAATGGTTTTAACCTGATACCTTATTTTTTGTTATTGATAATCCGTGGTAGGCATCTGCCTGGGTCCCACAAAGTATCAGCTGGTATTATCAATCACAAGAACAATGACCTTTGGAGTACTTTTAAAGATTTGGCAGTTTTGCTGGGCGTGGTGGCTCACACCTGTAATCCCAGAACTTTGGGAGGCCAAGGCAGGTGGATCACCTGAAGTCAGGAGTTTGAGACCAGCCTGACTAACATGGAGAAACTCCATCTCTACTAAAAATACAAAATTAACTGGGTCTGGTGGCCCGTACCTGTAATCGCAGCTACTCAGGAGGCTGAGGCAGGAGAATCGCTTGAACCCAGGATGTGGAGGTTGCTGTGAGCCAAGATTGCACCATTGCACTCCAGCCTGGGCAACAAGAGCAAAACTCCGTCTCAAAATAAAAAAAAAAGATTTGGCAGTTTTGATGTGGTGTATGGACATTATTTACTTCCTCATTTATGGGATTATCAGCTTTTTCTTTCCACAGTGAAGGTTTGTATTTGTCTTGGCATGTTATGCCGACCTTAATTGAGGTTGTTTCTTTCCTTCTTTTATTCTATGCAAATACAACTAGTCTATTGCCATTATTTGTTTTCATACTAGTGTCTGTCTCTACATTTGCATTATCATTTTCCACTAAATATGTATTTTTTGAGTGGAATGGCATCTGATCTTATTTCTCTTTCATATCTAATTGCATTCATATTAAGTACAGGCATCTGCCTACTTCAGGTTTCTGGTGTGCCTGCCTGAGCATTCACATATGGCAATACATGTTATTTTATTTTAAATGACCATTCCCTTTTTCTCCTTTATATTACAGCTAGGGTATTATATTTATTTTAATAATACATAAATAGGTTATATTATCTATGAATTTAAGTTTATGAAAATAAAGAAAGCCTTACAAAATATTTGTTTCAAAGGGTTGGTTTTGATAGATTGAGAACCTCAGGCCAAAGTCTGGTATACAGTTATTGTTTAATAAATATTTGTTTGCTGGATAAGTGAATAAAATGAAAACTAAGGTGCAAGTCCTCATTAATAGCTAAGAGAGACCACCATTGTTTCCAAAGCACAGGGAAGAGATGGGTGTATCTCAGTTCACATATACATAGCTTTGAACAAGGTATAACAGGGACAATAAATGAGAATTTGAAACATTAAATTTCATACTTTTTTTTTTCCCCCAAGATGGAGTCATGCTCTGTCACCCAGGATGGAGGGCAGTGGTGCGATCTTGGCTCAATGCAGCCTCCACCTCCCGGGTTCAAGCAATTTTCCTGCTTCAGCCTCCTGAGTAGCTGGGATTACAGGCGCCTAACAACACACCCAGCTAATTTTTGTTCTTTTAGTAGAGACGGAGTTTCACCATGTTGGCCGCGCCTGGCCCATACTTCTTTTTTAAGCTCTGGTCAACAAGTGCATCTCAATGCAGTGGGTTTTATTGAGTGATACAGATGTTTTCCACCAGTAACAGGACCTATTGTCAGCATTGTTGCCGCTGGATTATTAATGGTTTTTTAAATTATATTATTATTAGTGAGTAGTGTTTAAATAATGTTGAAAGACTTCACTTATATGTAGAATTCTATATATACAAGAACATAAAATTGTCTCCTTATATTGAAACTATTTTAAAAAACATGGCTAATACAAAGGTTTTCTGCTTAAAATGCAGTTAATTACTATTTTGAAGTAACTAGGGTCCTTCATTTCTTCAACATTCAAATTAACCAAGACTTCTTGATAAATAAAGCTGTTGTAACAAAGAAAGCTTGATAAGAAAGCTATTGAAACAATGCGGGTGTTATTTGAGAAAGAAATGTGGTAAAAGAAGATCTTTCAAATTTAACTTTCAAATTTAATTTTCATTATGTTGAATTTTAACAGAGTATGATTTCAAAATTTTTTGAGCCTTTCATATGGCTTATTAAACATGTCATCTGCTGCATTTTACAATTTTCTGTGGACCCTTTGGCATTAAATTATTCTTAACATTTCTTTAAAGTGTCTTCTATACTTTATAAATTATTTTTTCTTGAGAATTAGATTCTCAGGAACTAAAAAGATTTATTTATATTCAGTTTCCATAGTTTTCAGAAGTATTCAATTAATCAGAGTTTGTGACCAATCCTAAAATACATCCTTTACGTAACTAATTAAAAAATTAACTTTATATACAGTTACAAAATCTAATGTCTCAGGTGAGCATGTCCAGTGTAATTCTCTTCATGTTCCTGTACAGATTATTTTTATTGCATTATATAATAAAGATTTGAAAAGCAGAGTTTCATTTGTTTTGGGTTTAGAGTTTCAGAAGAATAACAGATAAAGCTTCATTCAGCCAAGACTGTTAGAACAGAACTACTCTACGACTATTCATCCATATTTCTTGAGTGTTCATGGAGTAAAAATTTAACTTTTTAAATAGCAAGTAGAATGCAGTTGAAATATTTGGTTGCTGAGGTGTTGCAAAACAGTAAATCTGAGCATTGATAACTTAGTGCAGTGGACACTTCTATTTTTGTGCAAAATTAAGTTATTTTATATGCAATTTCCTAATAGCTGCACCTTTGTGCCTTTTAACTCTTGTTAACATCTTGTATATAATTCCTACACAGACAGGCCTTCATTCTAGAGAGCAAGAATTCCAGGCCATCTTTGAATAGTTTCACCCAGTTTTCCAAACAGCGTAACATACCAAGAGTGTAACATCAAAAAAAAAAAAAAAAAAAAAAGTCTAACATGACATCAAAACATTTTTGATCTGTTGTTTTAATTTCTCAAATGAAGGACATTGTAGCAGTTGTTTTACCTCTTCAGAGCAAAGGATTAAACTTCTTAAATGATAGCGTCCCAAAGGATGGTTTTTGATTTAGTAAGATGGCAGTTGTGCACAGCCCTCCACAATATGGTCCATCAATGGACCAAATAAATAACTACTCATCCCACTATGATGTCTGTGACTGGTTTCTACTGCAGCACTGTCCAAGGGTGATTCTACTGTGGGTATGGACTCTCCCATGGATAAAAGAATATCAGAAAACCCAGTCTGCTGATGAGTGTGGGCTCAAAAATACTCACACGAGTTGACTTGGAGACAGAGCTGCATTTGTTTATGTGTGTAGTTTTGTATATGTGAGGGTTTTCCTATTCCCAGAGTCCCAATTAGCTGCTTTAAATATTTGTGGTGTGCTCTGAAACAACCCACTCATTTCCTTTACACGTGATGAGAACACTAGTTATGATGTTCTCCTGCTCTTTTGTGTACTAATATCACAAGGGATAGTGCGGTTCATGGGAAAAGTGGGTGTGAAGGAGCCTGGGATGTCTTTTGTGAATAATTCTACCAGACTGTAGTCAAAACCATTTTCATTGGTGGGGGGAGGACTGCATTTTTTGGTAAAAATGGAAGTAACAGAAATCCTAAATATCTTTTGATGGATTATAAGATATATAACTAAAAGATAATTTATATTTAGAATTCTACCCTATTTTATGGTTAGGATATAATGAGATGTATTTGAACTGGTTTACGTTTAGTATATTAAGTGTTCAGTAAATGTTAGCTGCTGTTTAGTGTTGTGACAATATTTCTTGTCAGTAGTAAATTTATTAGTAGTAATCAAAATTGTGGTGATATATCACCACAGCAATGCACGGCAGCCCAATTTGCAATCTAAATTGCATCAGTTATTTCCTGATTTCTAGATAATGTACTTTAATTATAATTTAATGCAGTTGGAAAGATTTAATAAGGAATGCTTAATGTTTGTTTTTAAAATATTCACTAATTATCACTCATTTTTAAATTCAGAATTTCTATAATGATCTCTGTGGCTTTGCATGAGTCCATGTTACTTTCTAAATGTGTTGGACCTGCCAATGGAACCTTACATTCAGAAGCCAAATCACTGTGGAGGCTAAATGGTGGCCATTGCTCTTGGGACTTCTATTAGTCTTGTTGTCCCATCAGCATCAGTCTACCTGAGGCGCTCTCTATTACCCTCACTTTCCTTTGAGTTAAAGCATCCTTCTCTCTCTTTTTTTTTTTTTTTTTTTTTCCTGAAGGATCCCCAGTACCAGAGGATACTTCAAATCCCCATGAGATTGCTAGTATAGAAATGCCGGCAGTAGCTTGACATTTTTTTTTCAAGTTGAGTGTTCAGTGGTCAACTTGTACATTAATTCTGCATTTCATGCCATAACAATCCTAAACTTATTTTAGTATACAAGAGGTGTTTCCATTTCTATATCACCAAATAAAATGAATTCTCCTGGGGTTCCTCCTCTTCCCTTAAGACCTCTGTTTAGGGAGAATAAGATTAAAACACTTTCTTAAGAATGACTTGTTAGGTTACTCTTTAAATATATACTATAGACGAATACCTTTAAATGGCTTGGCTGACCTGAATACCATGGCGGGTGTCGGGGGGTGGTTTTTGGGATGAAACTGGATCAACCTCAGATCAACAGGCATTAGATTCTCATAAGGAATACACAACCTAGATCCCTTGCAGGCTCAGTTCACAATAGGGTTCACACTCCTGAGAATCTAATGTCGCTGCTGATGTGACAGGAGTGGGAGCTCAGGCAGTAATGCTCACTCACCCACTGCTCACGTCCTGCTGTGCAGCCTGGTTTCTCACAGGTCACAGGGACTGGTATCAGTCCATGGCCCCAGGGTTGGGGACACCTGCTGTACCTAATATATTTTGGAGGAAATGATACACAGGACAAAGACGTTCAGAGGGAGATCTGGTATAAGCTGGCTGGTTAAGAGAAGTTTGGGGGTGTTTGTGACAGAGTAGAGAGAAAGAGATTGCTAGATGATTAGGGAAAATTGCTGCATATAAAATGGGAAAAAAGTCAGCATGCCAAGGGAAAATGCCAGGGTGGTGGTTGTTAACAATCAAATTCACCTTCTACAATTTTCACCAGAATGTGTCTTTTCTGATTCTGGTGCCTTGATTAGGAAGACCCAAAGAAGAGATGCAGGTTGTGATTCCTGGAACCACAGAACAGAAAGATGACTGCTATTCCTCCTTCATAAAAAAAGAGAAAATAGAAGTTTATATCATGTTTCAATGTACACTCTTCACAACACAGCCTTTCAGTTTTGCTTCTTTTATTAGTTAATAGTTTACCTATTTTTTTTTTTTTTTTTTTGCCTATATGGTACAGCCAGTGTGTGTTGTCTCCAGGGTTATCAGGAGATGATGTAGTTGTGTTAGTTATGCACTGGTACAAACTGTTTTCTCCCATTGGCCATTGTTTTCTACAGAGACTGACTTCTATTTACCAGAAATGGCACAGTCTGGCATTTGGATGCCACCTCTTAGAACCAATGAGATGACATTCTGGATTATTAAAATATGTTTCATGCCATGCTGTGGGAAAAGGGGATGTGAGAATTTTATGCGTTAGTAGGATAAAATGATGTTTTTGTATGTTTCACTGTTCTCTTGCAATTAGGAAAGTTGCCAGTTTTGCTACTGCTATGCTTTTAAAATTCTTGATGAAACTTTCAAAACTAAATGAAAAGGGAACACTTAAAAGTAATACTCTGAAAATGAAGGAGGATATAGTCTCATTACTAATAGATTTTTTATAAATGGAAAGATTCCTTTAAAAATATAGTAGTACATATACATTATACATATCTCTGTAAAACAGACTCTGGTAGATGCATTTTAAGTGTTAGTCAAATTTTTAATAAAATATAGATAGTACCAAGATACTTATTATATATAGTAGCAGATAATGTTAACCACTTTCTAAATCACCTTATAGCATTGTGATTCCTATACTTATGATCATTTAAATCATAAAGAGCTCTTCAACATATTGTCTTTAATCTTAGAACTGTGAGGAAGGCTGAAGGATATTTTCATCATTTTTGCAGAAGAGAAAATGGCCCAGATAAAAATTGGTTGAAGATGCTCCAACCCTCGTCCCTGCTAGTGTGTTCTTGCTCTGCCCTGTCTTCCTGATTCTGGATGCTATCTCTAAATTGTGTCAGGCTGTGTCACATGGGCAATGCTTTTCTTTTTATCTGCATTGCTTCCATGGGTAACAATGAATAGGAGTCTCTAGGGTGCCCTGCAGAGAGTGCCTGCTTTGCTGTTAAAAGATGCCTATCAGGTAGTGGTTAAAACCACAGACCCCGGAGCCAGCTGCTGGATTTTAAGCTCCAGCTCTACCACTTAGCAGCTGTATGACTTTGGGAAGGGTGACTGTGCTCTGGGTCTCAGTTTTTTTAATCAGTAAATTGAGAATAATGAAAGTACCCATCTCATAGGGATGTTGTAATGAATGATTGAATGAACATGTATAAAGCACAAAGAGTGACCACACTGAGCAAGCACTTCATATGTTGGTCTGTTATTATTATTACTGAAGAGTTGCACTTTTCAAAGTGGATGTGACTTCACTTTTTTTTTTAAAATTTATGTTCTGGGATACATGTGCAGAATGTGCAGGTTTGTTGAGCAGACTCATTCGTGATGTCTATAGTGTTAAGAACAGACTTCCCAAAGTCTGCTGGTGTAGGAAATATTTTTTCTTTAGAAAATACATCTCTCACTGACAGAGTCTTTAGGCTCTAATCTCTAGTCTTTAGTCTCAGACTAGATTGTAAACATGGTGTGGGGAATAGAGCATTGATGCAGGAGGCCAAAGGCCTGAACTTTAGTCCCAGCTCAGCGATTAACCAGCTGTGACCTTGGGCCAGTCAATTAACCTCATCAGGCTCAGCTTCATTTCTCCTCAGGAGAAGGCAAAACTGTCCACCTCCAACTCTTCTTCCAAAATCCCATACCATAATTGATGTACTTGAGAAGAAGTTCGCTTTAACACAAACATCAGGCAAAGCCTAACTATTTAATCATCCCATATAATTAAAAGCTGCTATTAGAAGGATTTAGCTATTTTTTATGGAGGATAGAATTGGCAAGTGCATATTTAGGTTTTGAGAAATAAAATATTCCAAGCTTTTGTAAAATACAAGTTTCTTCATACACCCTAAGGAAAAAGCATTTACTGGCCTTTCATAAAATAGGTAAATTATCCTTTCTCTGAGCCTCTGCTTTGTAGAATAATGCTCCAGCAATCGTCATAACCCCATATCCACCCGTATTGTCCTTTCAAGGTCACACTTTCAGGCACTGCCATGAAAATGGAGAGGAGAGGGAAGAAGCTACTTCTTCCTCTGTCTATGCGCCATAGACACCTGTCCCTGCTTCCCCACACTCAGTCATTCAGCCCTTGGGCCAGTATCAGTATACGCACTTTATCTTCATAAGTGAACTAAAATAAGTAATAAAAATAGCAGGAAAAGATCTCTGTTGGGCACTGATGTAAATGACAGCTAATGTGTTCCTTGCAATCCTCATTTCCTTTTTGTTTTGCCTCTGGAGACTCTTTTTCTCCATCTGCCAGGTGGGAACATCATCTTCAGGATGATGGAAAAGGCAGAAGTAATGTGGGTGACTGATAATTTAACAACAGGCAGATTGCAAGGATGACCCAGTATATTAAAAACCAGCTCACCAAGCATAAGTGTATGTGGCTTACTTTACAGAAGACACTTTGCTTTGTAAGCTCTTGTACAGAGGGGGAGATTTTATTTTCACTTCAAGGAAGAGCTTCTTTCCTTGTTTTCTCCCAAGACTAGGAATGCTGGATCTGGGCGGGGTAGGTATTGCAGCAGTGTGCAGAGTCTCAGACCATGGTGATGGAAGAGTTGATGTCCTCAGCACATAAAGAGGAGGGTTCCTCACAACAGGAATCTCAACGGACTGCCAGCAATTGCATAGCCAGCTGGTCAGGCTCAGGTTGAGGTACTTGGCTTAACAAGCAAAGTCACTTAATAATGTTAGAAAAGAACCTTGGGTTAAACCCTGGAAAAGTGAGCTTGCAGGTCTGGGTCTGTTTCCTTATTCAGCAATGGGCAGTAAGAACATAAAGAGTGATGTCATTCAGCACATGCCTGGCCCATAACTGTCTTCTTTGATGCCTGTTTTTTTCTGTTTGTAGGGCCAAGGAGATCTGTTGAAGAATGCCAAGAATGAAGCTATAGAAAACATGAAGCAGATCCAGCTGGCATGCCTGTCCTGTGGACTGAGTAAAGCCCCCAGCAGCAGTGCTGAGGCCAAGAGCAAGCGCAGCCTGGAAGCCATAGAAGAGAAGGAAAGTAGTGAGGAGAATGGGAAGCTGTGACTCTGGGCATTATTGACACGTTCACCCATCTTATCAAGGACTCTGGTTTCTCATTCTTGTTTTCTTTCTTTAAATGTTTTATAAGTTCACAAAATGGTGCCCTATATGGGGTATTGGACATAGATATTTTCACAATGTCAGTATTTCAGTGTAGTTAATTTATCTAAATTAAAGCCTTTAGTATCAGTGTTTTAAATTCTGAGACATGTGTCAACACCCCTGTGTGGATGCCTGTGGAAGAGTGTGTGTGTGTGTGCATGTGTGTGTGTGTGGCAGAGAGAGAGAAAGAGAGAGAGAGAGAGAAATTCTGTTAAAATCTATTCTGTGTTGCATTATTCATTTAGTGAGTTATTCCTTGATCATTTTGGGACAATTGTTTTAATCTGAAATTCTAAAGAGCACTTACTGTAACCTGTCGCTGTGTTTAATTTGACTTCTCTGCCTTTGACATTTAATTTAGTGATCTTAGCATAGCTTATTATTGAAGGAAGCCAAATTTATCAAAGCATAGATGTTTTGGTAGATTAAATATAGATTAGAAAAATTCCTAAGAATCAGAGTAGAAATAAAAGTGAATGAAAGATTAAACAGATGATGAGAATTTCTAAAAAGATTAGCAAGGTCATTTCTTCAGTCAGAAAACTTTAAAAAATATTTATTAAATAAAATCAATTTTTAGGAAGTTTTCTGTAGTCATTTACTAAACATATGATTTCACTAGAAAAGCTGATCATAAGTGAATTTATACCTACCTGTGTGGTACTCTGAAACACACTGAAAGCTCTGTTGCAATTAGGATTTTGATGTGACAATAATATTGTTGTATAATTTCGAGATTTGTAGGAAGGTCTCATTCTTCCAAGCTGAGAGTCTAGCACTCATTTTCTATAACAGACATGGCAGCTTAGAGGTGTTGGCTTTGTTTGGATGTAATTTAGGGTACTAAATTTAAATTTAAAGATATTGTTCAAACAATATCATATCATCACATTGAGCTGATATAAATTCTGTGGGTCTGATAATATCTTTGTGATAATTTAAGAGCTAACCAGTTACCACACATCTATGATATAACCCTAACACACACAGAAAAGCATACATGCAAAAAGAAATGACTAATTAGGGTACATATATAATTGCATCTAGGTAATTTTTACCCTAATGTCTTCATAAAGTACTTGAGTATAATGTTTGTTACCTCCAACAGAACTAAATGTTCTATGGTTATGAAAGAATATATTTATTTAAAACATTGCTTTTATTTTGAAAAG
The DNA here is from genome assembly GCF_029289425.2 of Pan paniscus. Lineage (NCBI taxonomy): Eukaryota > Metazoa > Chordata > Mammalia > Primates > Hominidae > Pan > Pan paniscus. The sequence goes on from NC_073262.2 coordinate 100,765,221, forward strand.
CTTCTTAATTAATTTGATTAACAAATATGCTAATTTGGGGAAACCTAGAGAAGATAATTGTTGAAATTTTGCAAATATAAACATCTCCTATAGCTTCTGTGTTATTTCTGACTTCTTAACACTATTATGTTTATGTTGCACATTACTGAAAGAGTAAAGATATGAAAAAAACACTTATTGTTTTCTTTTATTGTGAATTGAAAAAGCAAAGCTAATGAAAATGGGTTACTACATCAAAAATATCTTAAAGAGTTTGCTATTTCCATGGACCAGATATGATGAAATTATTCCCTGGGTTTAAAACTGGGCACTCGAGGAGGAGGTACCTGAAGTCATTTGAAGGCAAGTTTCCAATGATACTACAATGGCCTGAAAAAATTTCTTTACCCTCTGTTATATTTAACTTGCTGGTAGGAGGAATAGTGGAATGCAGGTGTTAAGCCCTTTGTGGTGAAAAAGAGGTTCTATAGACAGAAACAGAACCCACCTTACATCAGCTGATTGGTTGATTTTACTAGTGTACCTCTTCATCTACTTGAATTCTATTTGGTAAATCCATGTCTTTACTGGATATACAGTTAGGTGGGAAGAGGAGATAAAGGATGACAAACTCTCAAACAATATTTATACATTTATTTACTCCAGGGTCAAATCCAATCCTTGGAAGTAGCTTCTCTAGTTTATTTTATTTGTCCCAGAGCTCTACTCACACTTAGGACCCACCCAAAAATTCTCAAAAACATAATATGGATTCTGCCTCATCTGATGCTATTTCTGGCAGTGGGTTGTCAGCCATACTCTGCTTCATTCCACTGGGTGTCCTTGCTAGATGGGGAGTGAGATGTGGAGCAGGGAGGAGCTTTGGATTCTGGGAGTGCAGGTGGCAAGGGAAAAGTCTCCTAGTCTCCTGTGATGTTCCTGCCTCCAGATAGAATAGCAAAAACAAACAATTTTTTTTGTGTATTATGCCTCCATGACATTGTTACATTCTATGAGGAGCATCTGTCTCCTTTCTAGACTTGAACTGTGGTAGAAAAAGCCCCCTTCTCTCTTCTATCTACTTAGATTTGGTGATGCTAGGAACGTAGTGTTTTAGATATGAATTCTATTTTTATTTATTCATTTTTACATCACCAATAGGATCTGAGGTGGAGATGGCGGGTATTATCACTGGCATTTTACAGGTGAGAAAGCCCAAAGCCACTGAGGTAATAAATGGAATAATTGATTTTGAACTTGGGTCTGTCTGATTTCATGTGCAAGATTATATACTTAGTGATTTTGATTTTAAGTTTATTCTTAACATTTTAAACCAGACTATTAACTCTTACCTTTATAACCACAGATACAAAGAACTGTATCATTTATTTTCTGAATATAAAATATTAATGGTCAATATAAAAAATACAAAAATAGAGAACTATATACAACAGAAAAGCAAAATTACCCACTAATAACATTTTGATTTATATCCCTTTAGACACTGTTTAGAGTTTATACATATATGTAAATATGCTTGTATTTTAACAAAATTGAGATATTATATAAACTGTTTGTAGCAGGGTGTTTAAAATTTTAACAATATGTTATGGATATCTTTCTGTGTCAATAAATGTGTATTTACATTAGAGTTCCAAGCCTTTGAACTGAATCTAGTCCAAAAATGATGTGTTTTATTTGGCCATTGAACATTTTTTAAAAAAATCTTTAAGCAATAGACAGCTTTCGAAATTCAGAAAATGTTACGTACAATTCAATGTCCTGCATGTTTTAAAATACTGGATAATCTAACAACACAGGACACCTCTCACTCCCCACCTCACAACCACCACACATATACTTTCTTGCTTGGCATCAATTAATTGAAACTGCCCTCTCCAAAAGGGGCATATGCTGTCCAATTTTCTAGAGAGCCTTTTCATTCATTTATGTTACATCTGGACCTTGAGGACATGATAGGTGGTGAAACTTGATGAAAATTATCATTTATTGAGAGGCCAAAATGAGAGAATTGCTTGAGGCTGGGAATTGAGACTAGCCTGGGAAACATAGTAAGACCTTGTCTTTAAAAAATAAAAAAAAATTAATGGTCATTTATAATAATTACACAGTATCTTATTATATGGCTTACCAGAATATATTTAACCAATCTCCTATTGCTAGATTTTACTCACCTAATTTCTTGTTATATAAACATTCCAATAATAAAATCCATTTTTGCAAAGTTGTTCAACTTTTTCTTTGGGATACATTTCTAGAAGTGGAATTGTTGGGTCAAAGGATACAGAGATTTTTTGTTTTGTTTCATTTTTGTTTTTTAGGGATTTTGAGATACATTGCCAAATAGTCTCAGGAAAACTTGTTCAATTTAAAACCCCACCAGGAGTTTATGAGAGTGCTCAAATCTTTGCTAATGATAAATTTAATTTTTCTTATTTTCATCTTTGCCAATCTTCTAAGTTACAAAAATCTTATTTCTCTTTATCTTTAATCTCTAATGAGATTGGATGCATATTAATATGTTCATTGACTCTAAATAATCTAATTAAAAGTAAAAACTTTTGTACTCCAAAGGATACTACCAAGAAAGTGAAAATAGAACCCACAGAACAGGTTTGCAGGTCATATATCTGATAGAGACTGGCATCCAAAATTTATAAAGAACTATTACAACTTAATAAAAAGAAAACCGAATTTTTAAAAACTGGTCAAAGGATTGGAATAGACTTTTCTTCCAAGAAAATATGCAAACAGGAAATAAGCACATAGAAACGTGCTGAAGATCGTTAACCACTAAGATCACATAAATCATAGCCACAATTAGATATGACTTCACACCAAATAGGTTGGCTATAATAAAAAAGACAGATAATAACAAGTGTTAGTGAGGATATGGAGAAATTGGAACCATCCTACCCTGCTGGTGGAAATGTAAAATATTTCAGCTGCTTTGGAAAACAGCTTGGCACTTCCTCAAAAGGTTAAAAAAACATGGAGTTACCATATGACCCAGCAATTCTACTCTTAGATTTCTACCCAAGAGAAATGAAAATATATGTCCACACAAAAGCTTGTACACAAATGTTTGTGGCAGCATTTTTTATAATAGTCAAAAGTAGAAACAATCCAAATGTCTATCAACTCATGAAAGGATAAATCAAAATTACATATTCATACATTGGATTGTTCAACAATAAAAGAAATGAAGTACTGATACATGCTACAAGAGTATACCTTGAAAGCATTATGCTAAGTGAAGGAAATCAGGCACAAAGGCCACATGTTGTACCGTTCCATTTTTATAAAATATCCAGAATAGGCAAATCAGTAGAGATAGAAAGTAGACTAATGGTTGCCAGTGGCTGTGGGGGTCTGGGAGTGACTGCTAATGGGTATGAGTTTTCTTATTGGTGTGATGAAAATATTCTGGAATTAGAAATAATGATGATGTTTGTTTACATAATTTGTGAATGTACTAAAAGCTATTTAATTGTATATTTTAAAGAGTGAATTTTATGGTATGTAAATTATCTCAGTAAAAGGGTTATAAAAGGAGAAATAAAAAGAATTTAAACAATGAACAGGGTATTAGAGAATAGTGAAATAGCTTCAAGAATCTAATATGTATGAAACTGGAGAGAAGAGCAGGAAAGAAAAATAATTTTAAGAAATAATGGCTAAAAATTTCTCATTTGTAATGAAAACTATAACCTCCAGATCCAAGTGTCTCAAAAATTCCAAGGACAAGAAACATGAGAAAAACAAGTTAGTCTGTTTTCTGCTGCTGTAATAGAATGCCACAGATTGTGTAATTTACAAAGAAAAGAAGTTTATTTGGTTTACAGTTCTGGAGGCTGAGAAGTCCAAGAGCATGGCTTTGGCATCTGGTGAGTGTAATTCCATGCCAGAAGGGCAAAAGGTGGAAGGTCAAGAGAGCCCATATGAAGGAGGTTTTGCTATTATAACAAAGCCACCTCCTCTACAACTATCCCACTCCGATGACAACACCTTTCATGAGGGTGGAGCCCTCATGACCCAATTACCTCTTACTTGGCCCCACTTCCCAACACTCTGGCATTGGGAGTCCAATTAAGTTTCCAACACATGAGTTTTGGTGACACCTTCAAACCATTGCAACAACCAAGGCATATTGTAGCCAAATAGTTCAAAAGTAGTGATAATGAGATAATCTTAAAAGCAGCCAGTAAAAAAAGACATGTACAGAGAAAATAAGAAAGACAGCGTATGTCTTATTGTAAACTGTGCAGATGAGATGCTGGTGGAGCAACTTCTTTAAAGTATTGAAAACAAAGCAAAAACTGTAATCCTAGAATTCTATACCCAGTAAAAATGAATTCTAGAATTCTATACCTATTCAAAAATGAAAGTTATACAAAAAAATTTTCAAAAGCTCAATTCATCACCAGTAGACTTACATTATAAGAAATGTTAAAGGAAATCCTTCAGGCTGAAGGAAAATGATGCCAGGTCAAAATATGGATGTACAAAAACAGATGAAGAGAGAGAGCTAGAAATAGTAACTGCAGGGATAAGTATAGCTGGCCCTTTGTATCTAGGGGTTCTGCATCTGTGGATTCAACCAAAAATGGATTAAAAATACTTAAAAACTGATAAAAATAACAATACAAAATTAAATACAAATAAAAATACAGTACAATTATTTATATAGCATTTACATTTAATTGGGTATTATGAGTAATCTAGGGATAATTTAAGGTGTACAGGAAGATGCATAAAGATTATATGCAAACACTATGTTATTTTATGAAAAAGACTTGAACATCTATGGATTTTGGTATTTGCAAGGGGTGAATGGGGTATTTGCAAGCAGTGAATGAGGAGGCCTGGAACCAATCTTCTGCTGATATTGAGGCACAACTGAAAAAGGTATATTACTTAAATCTCTTATTGTATTGTAAATTGTATAAGTAATGAAATTAAAAGGCAGAAATTGTCAGACTGAATAAAATGAAAAGACCAAACAATATGCTGCTTACAAGAAACACAATTCAAATATAAGGACACAATTAGTTTAAAGGAAAAGAACTGGAAAAGATATACCATGATAACACAAGTCAGAAGAAAGCTGCTGTGGATATATTAATATCAGATGTAGATTTCAGAGCAGTGAATATTGCCAGGCATAAAGAAAGTTATTACATAATAATTAAGGTATCAGTTCATCAAGAAGATGTAATAACCCTAAGTATTTATACAGCTAATATCAGAGCTTCAAAATACATGAAGCAAAAACCAGTGGAATTGATAGGAGAAACACACAATTACACAATTATAGTCAGAATTTTCAACATATCTTTCTCAATGGAGAAAACAACTAGACAGGAAATCATTAAGGATATAGATGATTTAAATTATATGATCAACTACCTGGACATAATTGGCATTTATGGAACACTGCACCACCAACAGCAGAGTACATATTATTTTCAAGTACACAGAAAACAGTTACCAATATAGACCATTTTCTGGGTCATAAAACACATCTCAATAAATGTAAAACAATTAATGTTATATAAAGTATGTGCTCTGACCACAAAGGAATTAGAGATCAATAAAAGAAACATCTTTGAAAAATCTCAACATATTTGAAAACTAAATAACTCACTTCTAAATAACTCCTGTATCAAAGAAGAAATTAAAAAGGAAATTAGAAAGTACTTTGAATTTAAGTGTCAAAACATCCAAATTCATGGGATAACACTAACACTAAGCAAATTTATAGCAGTTAACACATGTATTAGAAAAAAAGAAATTTCTCAAACCAAAGACTTCCATTTTCATCTTAAGAAACTAGAAAAAAAAAGAGAAAATTAAGTTCAAAGTAGAAAAAAGAGAATAAAGATTACAGTAGAAATCAATAAGATAGAAAACAATAGAGAAAATCAATAAAACAAAAAGGTTGACTTTTTGGGAAGATCAATAAAATTAATAAACCTCTAGTCAAACAAGGAAAAAAGGAACACTCAAATTGCCAATATCAAGGTAAGATCAGACATCATTTCAATATTGAATCAAAAAAACGAGTGAGAATACATCACTCCAAATTTTAAGGATATTAAAGGATAGTAGGCAAACATTATGAAGACTTTCTGCCGATAAATTCTACAACTTCAGTGAAATGGGCAAATTCCTTAAAAGACACAAATTGCCAAATCTCAAAATGATGAGTTAAATAACTTAGACGAAAAGTACATGCTGTATGTCCAGTAACATACATTTCTGGAAGCACAAACTAATGAATAGTAACAAAAAGTAGATAAGTGGTTACCTGGGGTCAGTGTGGAATGGGGAGTGTGAGATTACAAAGTGGATAAGGACATATTTGGGAATAATATATGTGCTCATTATCCTGATTGTGGTGGTGTTTTCACATGTTAGACATATGTCAAAATTTAAATTGTATACTTTGAATATGTGCAGTTTGTTTTCTGGAATTATATCTCAATAAAGCTCTTAGAAATACATAGGAGCACCTCTCAGTTAATAATTTTAAGGCAGCTTTTAAAAAATATAATAGTTGAATTTGGCTGGGTGCAGTGGCTCACGCCTGTAATCCCAGCACTTTGGGAGGCTGAGGCAGGCAGATTGCCTGAGCTCGGGAGTTCGAAATTAGCCTGGGCAACATGGCAAAACCCTGTTTCTACTAAAACTACAAAAAAAAAAAAAAATAAGTCGGGCTTGGTGGCAGCCACCTTTAATCCCAGCCACCCGGGAGGCTGAGGCAGGCGAATCACTTGAACCGGGAGGCAGAGGTTGCAGTGAGCCAAGATCATGCTACTGCACTCCAGCCTGGGTGACAGAGTAAGACTGGTCTCAAAAAAAAAAAAAAAAAAAAAAAAGATAGTTGAATTTTTCTTTTGTCTTGGAATTAGTGAATTCATAGATTGAGCTTTTTTCAGTTTATAGATGTTTTCTTTTTCAAATTTTTATTTTTTTTGCATGTGCAGTGTGCATGTATATTTGTGTTTGGAAATTAGAAACACACACTCATACATGCACACAGCACACACATGGAAATATATAAGAATATGAAATATTTGCTTTTGTTGCAGCTGCTCTGGATTCTTTGGGAACAGCGTTGGCCATATCATCATTATATCCTTTCCCTCATCTTTTCTCTAATCATGTTAATTTTCTTCACTTTTCTTTGAATCATGGGACGTATTCTTGTACCTTTCCTATACAACAAAAATTCAACTTTATACCCTTTTCCTTTATAGTACTTGACCACATTTTGCATGTCAAAGCATTTCTTATTTATCTCCTCATCCAGCTCCTTCTTTTTTCTTATGATTGATTGTCTGATTACATCTTTAATAGTTAACATTTACTATGTCTTCTATATGTGAAGTACTGTGTTCAATGCTTACATGCATAATCTTGCTTAGTTCTCAATACAGCCCTAGAGGCCAGGTGTGGTGGCTCATGCCTGTAATCCCAGCACTTTGGGAGGTCAAGATGGGAAGATTGATTGCTTGAGCCCAGGAATTCAAGACCAGCCTAGGTAACATAGTGAGACCCTATATCTATAAGAAATAAAAACAATTAGCCATGCATGGTGGTGCACACCTGTAGTTCCGGCTACTCAGGAGGCTGAGGTGGGAGGATTGCTTGAGCCTGGGAGATCAAGGCTGCAGTGAGCATGATTGCACCACTGCATTCTAGCCTGGGCAACAGAGTGAGACCCTTGTGAAAGGAAAATATCTTGGGCCCCCCAAATCACTAAGGAAAACTCAAGCTGGAAACTGCTTAGGGCAAACCTGCCTTCCATTCTATTCAAAGTCACCCCTCTGCTCACTGAGATAGATGTTTATCTGATTGCCTCCTTTGGAAAGACTAATCAGAAACTCAAAAGAATGTAACCATTTGTGTATCACCTATCTGTGACCTGGAAGCTCCCTCCCTGCTTCCAGCCTTCCTGCCTTTGCTTCAAGTTGTCCTGCCTTTCCAGACCAAACCAATGTACTGCTTACATATATTGATTGATGTCTCATGTCTCCTTAAAATGTATAAAACCAAGCTGTGACCTGACCACCTTGAGCACATGTCCTTAGGACTTCCTGAGGCTGTATCATGGGCGCATCCTCAATGTTGGCAAAATAAACATTCTAAATTAACTGAGACCTGTCTCAGATTTTCTGCTTCATATTCTGTTTCAAAAACAAAAAAAAGAACAAAAACAAAAACAAAAGCAATCTTAGAGTTTGGTATTTGATATGTTTTGGCTGTGTCCCCACCTAAATTTCATCTTGAATTGTAGTTTCCATAATCCCCACATGTTGTGGAGGGTCCTGGTGGGAGGTAATTGAATAATGGGTGTGGTTACCCCATGCTGCTGTTCTTGGGATAGTGAGTGAGTTCTCACAAGATCTGATGGTTTTATAAAGGGCTTTTCCCACTTTTGCTTGGCTCTTCTTGCTGGCACTATGTGAAGAAAGACATGTTTGCTTCCCCTTCCACCATGATTGTAAGTTTCCTGAAGCCTCCCCAGCCCTGCAGAACTGTGAGTCAATTAAACCTTTTTCCTGTGTAAATTACCCAGGTTGAGTAAATTTATTAGCAGTGTGAGAGTGGACTAATATGGTAAATTGATGCTACGGAGATGCTGCTATAAAGAAACCCAAAAATATGGAAGCAATTTTGGAACTGGATAACAGGCAGAGGTTGGAACTGTTTGGAGGTCTAAGAGAAGATAGGAAAATGTGGGAAAGTTTGGAACTTCCTAGAGACTTGGAAGGCTTAGAAGACAGGAAAATGAGGGAAAGTTTGGAACTGCCTCTAGACTTGTTAAATGGCTTTGACTAAAATTCTGATCATGATATGGAAAATAAGGTCCAGGCTGAAGTGGTCTCAGATGGAGATGAGAAACTTTTTGGGAACTGGAGTAAAGGTCACTCTTGCTATGCAAAGAGACTGGTGCCATTTTGCCCCTTCATTAGAGATCTGTGGAACTTTTAACTTGGGAGAGATGATATAGGGTATCTGGGGGAAGAAATGTCTTAGCAGTGAAGTGTTCAAGAGAAAGCAGAGAATAGAAGTTTGAAAAATTTGCAGCCTAATGATGTGATAGAAAAGAAACCCATTTTCTGGGGAGAAATTCAAACCAGCTGCAGAAATTTGCATAGTAACCAGGAGCCAAATGTTATTCACCAAGACAATGGGGAAAATGTCTCCAGAGCATGTCAGAGACCTTCACAGTAGCTCCTCCCATCACAGACCTGGAGGCTTAGGAGGAAAAAATGGTTTCATGGGCTTGGCCCAGTGCCCCACTGCTGTGTGCAGCCTAGGTATTTGGTGCTCTGTGTCCCAGCTGCTCCAGCCACGGCTAAAGGGGACCAAGGTACAGCTCAGGCCATTGCTTCAGAGGTGCAAGCCCCAAGCCTTGGCAACTTCCATGTGATGTTGAGCCTGCAGGTGCACAAAAGTCAAGAATTGAGGTTTGTGAACCTCCACTTAGATTTCAGAGGATATATGGAAATGCCATTTTTCCTGGACATCCAGGAAGAATCTGCTGCAGGGGTGGGGCCCTCATGGAGCACCTCTGCTAGGGCAGTGTGGAAGGAAAATGTGGGTTGGAGCTCCCACACAGAGTCCCCACTGGGGCACTGCCTAGTGGAGCTGTGAGAAGAGGGCTACCATCCTCCAGACCCCAGAATGCTTGATCGGCTGAGAGCTTGCACCATGTGCCTGGAAAAGCTGCAGACACTGAACGCCAGCCCTTGAAAGCAGCTGGGTGTGGGGGGTGGGGAGTCTGTGCCCTGCAAAGACACAAGGGTGGTGCTGCCCAAGGCCATGGGAGCCCACCTCTTGCATCAGTGTGACCTGGATGTGAGACATGGAGTCAAAGGAGATCACTTTGGAAATTTACAGTTCAATGACTGTCCTATTGGTTTTCAGCTACAGGTTTGCATGGAGCCTGTAGCCCCTTTGTTTTGGCCAATCTGTCCCGTTTGGAATGAGTGTATTTGCATAATACCTGTAGCCCCATTGTGTCTAGGATGTAACTAACTTGCTTTTGATTTTACATGTTCATGGGCAGAAGGGACTTGCCTTGTCTCAGATGAGACTTTGGACTTGGACTTTTGGGTTGATGCTGGAATGAGTTAAGACTTTGGGGGACTGCTCAGAAGGCATAATTGTGTTTTGAAATGTGAGAAGGACATGAGATTTGGAAGGGGCCAGGGGCAGAATGATATGGTTTGGCTGTGTCCACACCCAAATTTCATCTTGTAGTTCCCATAATCCCCACGTGTTATGGGAGGGACCCCATGGGAGGTAATTGAATTATGGAGATTCCACCCATGCTGCTGTTCTCATGATAGTGAGTGAGTTCTCACGAGATCTGATGGTTTTATAAGGGACATTTCCCCCTTTTGCTTGGCACTTCTCCTTGCTGCTATGTGAAGAACGACATGTTTGCTTTCCCTTCTGCCATGATTGTAAGTTTCCTGGGGACTCTCTAGCCCTGCTGAACTGTGAATCACTTAGAACTCTTTTTCTTTATAAATTACCCAGTCTTGGGTATTTCTTCATAGCAGTATGAAAATAGACTAATACAGTCTTATTATAATTCTCATTTCAAAAGAGGAAACTGAGGCTTAAAGAGTGCTCTGCCTATCTACTGCTCCATAACAAATCACACCAAAACCTGAAGCCCATTATTCTGTTTACAAATCTGCAATTTAGGTAGGGTTCAACTTGGGTGCCCATTTCTGTTCTACTGGCATCACTTGGGGGTAATTTGAAGGAATAAGACTGGAATTATCTGGAGGCTTGTTCTTGCCCATACCTGGCAATAGATGCTGACTGTTGGCTTAGACCTTAGCTAGAAAACCTTTAAGTAGTCTTTGCATGTGGCCTGGGTTTCTTCACAACATAGTGGTTGGGTCCCAAGAGTGAGTGTTCCTAGATAGAGCAAGCCAGGAAGAAATTGTTCTACATATTATGAACTACCTAGCTTTACAAGTCACATAGATCATTTCTATCACATTATATTCATTGAAACAGCCACAAAGGTACACCCAATATCAGGGAGGTGGGTGGGATAAACATTAAATTTTGATGATGTAACAGTGAGGTTCTGGAAGAGTATGTAAAACCAGAAATGTTGTGGTTGCCATTTTTGAAAATTATAATATTCCACAAATAAATTAAGCAATTTTTATAAGGTCATACAATAATTAATGGCACTGGAATTTCTTATTTCATAGAAATCAGGTCTTCTTAAATTTGAGTATAAAAGAGATGCTAATTCAATTTAAAACTTTTACAAGTGTGACCTTCCATTACTCTTGTTTCTTTATGTTACATGGTCTTGTATTACAGTATCTTACTTTATATTACAAGATATTTTTGTACGATTCATTCTGATTTTTTCTGATTACTTTTGTAATGTTTTATCTAAACCTGTTTTTTTCCTTAAGAAATGGCATGCATTTATTCTTGTAGATTTTCTTTTCAGCTTTTATGTTATTAAAGCTCTTACATAAATTTGAGTGAAAAATTAAATATTTGGTCTTAAGCTGCAGGATCTGATGTTATTTATTTAGTGATCTTCTTATGTTAGGGGTAAGGACCCAAAGCATACCAAAGTGTAAGTGTTTCACTTCCTAATAAAAAAAGAACTATATGGTAATAAAGGGGAATGACTTTACATGGTTTTAAAATAAAATTGTGTTATTATTTTTAGAGATGGGATCCAGCTACATTGCCCAGGCTAGTCACGAACTCCTGGGCTCAAGTAATCTTCCTGCCTTAGCCTTCTGAGTAGTGGGGATTACAGGAGCAAGACACTGCACCCAGTGATTTATTTTATTCCTAAATGGTATAATAATTTCATTTCAGTGGATAGTACCTATGAAATGATTTGTTTTGCAACATTCCTAATGTTTTACAACAGTTTTTAAAATCTTCATTTGGCTACTGGGGAAACCAAAGCATATTTGTTTCTCTAGTAGATCCTAAAAATTATATTGACTGGCTACTTATTTAGTGAAATTTCATTCATTTACAGGAATTTTAGCAGTATCTTGTGAACAAGATAAAGGAAACCAGAAAGTAAGTCATTCAGAATATCTTTAGGGCATAGTTGATCTCAGTTTAAACTCAAGGAAGTTCTGAGGATGCAATGATAGGCATTTGGATTCCTTTCTTTATCATAGTGATCATAGTGAGCATGTTATTGGCATCATGGTGACATTACATAAAAATGGTCTTCTAGGCTCTAAATTCTTTCTAAAGTCTTCAAATTTCCACAGGCCCAGATTGGGAAAAATGAATACATATATTGGATATATATATATATATATATCCAATAATATATATTATATTGTAGTCTTATTCTATCTGTGAAATATATTTTTCATAATTGTTTAGAAACTGTGGAAGAAGGACAGAAGTAATGAATGAATATTTTCTTACTCCAAAATGTATTTTAAATCTTAGAGGAGTTGTATATGTTCTATTCAATTAGCCTTTCAAGCAAGAGAAATACCAAGCTGTATGGAAATATATATATGAAATATATATACCTATATACATTATGTATATAACGTATATACTTACATGTTAGAAAATAGATATGTAAGTTGGAATATATACTTATAGGAATGTGTATACAGTTAGCCCTCTATATTCATGGGTTCCACATCCTTGGATTCCAATCAACCACAATGGAAAATATTTGGAAAAAAAATTGCATCTCTAATGAACATGTATAGACTTTTTTTCTTGTCATTATTCCCTAAACAAGCTAGTATAACAACTATTTACATAGCATTTACATTGTATTAAATATAAGTAATCCAGAGATGATCTAATGTATATGGGAGGATGTGCTTTGGTTACATGCAAATACTATATCACTTTATATCAGAGGCTTGAGTATTTGCACATTTTTGTATTCAAGGGAGGTCCTGGAACCATTCCTCCTCAGTTGCTGAGGGAAAACTGTAGTTTGTTCATTTTTTGTCTGTTGTTTTGTAGACTGGATGCTGCTCTACTGATTTTTTTGTGTCTGCATTGGTCCATTTCCAAATGTGCCACATAAATATTGTCATCTCCTCTGTACTATGTCTTCATAAAAGATAATATATAAATGTTTAGATTTTAGAATTACTAAAACAAACAAACATACTAACAGCTTCTGACACATTGCTTAGAAGTCCTTTTAACTGTCTTTTATTTATGTAACCACAAATTTCAGCATTTCTCAACAACGAATTCACAATTACTTGTTGGGAAAAACAAACCATTGACATAGGCGAGAATAACAATAGCTTTTATATAAATATTATACAGCACCTCTTATCTGTAACGAAAGTAATGAGACACAGCTGAATGGAAAAAAGTTCTATTCACATAAAATCTTACGGGCACTGTAGCTATTCAATGATTAAAAGTTTAGCTCAGTAGCTAATATTAATGTTTATATTTTTAAAGTTCTCTTTATCTGTTTTACTTAGAAAATACAGTTGCTAACAATCAGCGCATAGAATATAAGTAATTTGACCTTGCAAGCTGGAGAGTCCAGATTTTAGATTTTCTGCACAGTCTCTCATCAGTATATCTATACTTGAGACACTATGCATTCTGATTTTTCCTTCATAGAATATAAGGAGTTAGGTTAAAAAAAAAAAGCCTAAATAACACATTGAATTTGTAGTATTCCAACCTCTTTGCCATCAAATTTGGGTCAGATTTCAGTGGATAGTACCTATGAAGGCCTGTATTCCTTTCGGCAGAGCAACAGGGGGGCACATGGTAAAAGATCCTGGTTTACAGTTATAGCTGCTTATTCCGAATTTCTTCTCTCCCTTCTCGTGGCAGTCTTCTTGTTGCTGCTCCACTACACTTTGGATATTTTTCTTTGTTTCCATGATCTGTTCATTGATTCCCTCTTGTGCTCAAATTTTCAATTAGCCTTTCAAGCAAAAGAAATACCAAGCTGTCTGGAAAAATTTAAAAACATCACTCATAGGCCACCATACAAAAATAAGTCAACACTCTGCGTTTGCTCCTCCAACAATTCAAATCCTCTATTATCCTTGTGCCATCTTTATTGGATTTTTAACTCCTATGTGCCACTCTAACTTCTAACTGATTAATTCTTCTAGAAGAAGACATGTTTCTGAACCTGTTCTATGGGCCAGACATTTCATGGTGAACCACCCTCCATTGTGAAAACAAAGGGCTTTCACACTGAAGCTGTGTATTGTAGCAGTCACCAAGTGAGGAGGCTTTTGTTTTGGTTGAAATATCACAATAGAGTTCTTTACTATCAATTTCTCTGTGCCTTCAATTCAATTTAGTTGTGAGGAGGAATTCAACATGACAATTTAAGGAATTATAATTCTGCTACTTTAAAAATCAAATTGCAAGAAAAAATGCTATTAAAATTTGTTTCTATATTTGTTCATTTGTTAACAGTGTCAGATTTTACCAAATTTTGTTTGTAGAGAACATTTTGACACCTCTAAGATTTAAAATACATTTCTGAGTAAGAAAGTGTTCATTCATTACTTCTGTCCTTCAACAGTTTCTAAATAATTATGGAAAATATATTCCACGAATAGAATAAGACTGGGCTCATTTTTTATCAGTGATAGATTGTGTTCTTTCCTCAAGGTACGTGCAGGGAATGCCTCTTTGTTGCAATTTACAAAATGAGGCCTTCTTTCCTTTTTTTTTCTTTTTTTTTGCTTTGAGACGGAGTCTTGCTGCGTTGCCCAGGCTGGAGTGCAGTGGCGCGATCTCGATCTCGGCTTGCTGCAAACTCCGCCTCCTTTCTTAAGTCATAAACATGCCGGCAGTATTCTCTACCGTCATAACTAGAAGAGTTTAAAGTCAAAACATCATGTAAAAAGTCTTGATTTCTCAACAAGTACATGCCGCTTACGACCTGTCCTCCCCCAGTCTTCTCCCTCTTACTCAGCTGCATCAACATCTTCCTAGAAGCTCAGGCTAGAATTCCAGAAGGCCATCTTCATGTCAACTCCTCTCACTGCCCATATCCAATCTATGACCAATTTCTGTCAGCACCTCCTCCTAAAGATATCCTGGGATCTTCCTGCTTCTTTCTATCTAGAATTCTGTTATCTACTTGTATCACCTGTCATTGTCTTGGCAGGGTTATTGAAAAAGCTTCCAACTAAATTCCCTTTAGTCTGTTTTTCTCCACAGTAGTCAGAGTGAATGAAAGAAATGTATGTATATATGTGTATACCTGTATCTGTCTAACGATATATGTGTGTGTATAGTTGTGTCATGCTTCTACTTAAAACCGTCAAATAGCTTCTGATTGCACTTAAAACCCAAATTCCTAAGCATGATTCTTATGACTTATGAACTCTTGTTCCTGCCTACTTACTGCCTTTAGCGTCTGCTGGTCCCTCTGCCATTGTATTCTAAGCTCAAACCCACCAAGATTATACCTGTCTCTGTACTAGATCTTTTCTCTCCCAGTGACTGGTTTCTTTGTGTCATTCTGGTCTCAAATGTTGCCTTTTTGTAATGACCTTCCCTGACCACACAATCTGAAGTAATGTCCCCAAATATTCTCCAGCTAATTACTGTTTTATTTCTTTGGAGCATTCTGTTTATTTGTTGGCTTCCTTGTTTATTATCTGCCTTCTCCAAGTAAAATATAAACATTCAGAGACCTCATCTGTCTTATTCACCACGCTACCCCTGGCTTCTAGTACAGTACCTGGAATATAGGAAATGTCCTATAAATATCTAATTCATGAAGGTTATAAAGCAACTAACATATAATAAATTAGCTAACAGAAATTACATAAGGAAGATCATACTTTGCTTCAGGAAAAGCTGACTTTTACTAAAGGATTCATTCTGGAATTGTTTAGTCTCCACTGGAATATTTTTGCAGGTACAGTAATTCTACATTTTGAAACTGAACTTCTGGCTGGGCGCAGTGGCTCATGCCTGTAATCCCTGCACTTTGGGAGGCCAAGGCAGGCAGATCACCTGAGGTCAGGAGTTTGAGACCAGCCTGGGCAACATGGTGAAACCCCGTCTCTACTAAAAATACCAAAATTAGCCAGGCATGGTGGCACACACCTGTAATCTCAGCTACTTGGGAGGCTGAGGCAGAAGAATTGCTTCAACCCAGGAGGCAGAGGTTGTAGTGAGCCAAGATTGTGCCATTGCACTCCAGCCTGGGTGATAAGAGTAAAATTCCATCTCAACCACCTCCCACCCCCGCCAAAAAAACCCTGAACTTCTTCCCAAATGTATCTGTTGTTACTGTGTATCCTATCTCTGAAAAAGGGCATTACTATAATTTGAGTTTAATATAGTAGGCTGGCCTTTGTATAGCAAGGGTAGCTGATGTTTTTCATGTTTATGTATTCAAAACAATGTAATCTCTTTTGCCGTATTTCCAGACTTGGTACCTTGGAATATGGCTTATGTTAGCAAGTGAATTTACTATCATTCTCTAAGGGTCAGCTCTGAGCTTCTAGATTACTTTGGTGAAAAGTGTGACATGGTGAATAATAAAACTCTCTGTCTCTAGTCCTCCCATGGGACAAATTTGGGAGATACTTTTTATGCTGCTCAGGAAGTCCTGGTGAAACCAAACCCTTGCCATCACTGTTGCAACAGCAGTGACTGGCCTATATTGTTGTTGTTTTCCCCCTTTCTTACTCTTCCTGGTGGCTCACTCCTCTGCCCTGGAATCAGCTCTTAAATAGACTACTAACACACAGGTCTCGTTTCAGGCACTGATTTGCGGGGAAGCTAAGGCAAGCCAGCTGGTATCAGGAATAGCTTTTGAAAGCAGCCGATTAGGATAGATTCTGCAACACTCACTCACCCGTCAAATAGTAACAAGGACCTTTTGCTAGTGGTAAATGACTGATTCCTGATGTAACCTGTGGCACGCTGAAGCATCCCCAAAACAGACTCACCTGGGTAGATTCAGATGAGGTACAGGTGGGAGGTGAAGGATTTACCCACCCAATAGCTCTAGCACCGGAATAGTAGGAGAGTCGTGGTAACTTAAAAGATTATGGCACTGGCTACAAAAGTCCTCAAGAAAGAAAACCACTGGGTCAGTTTAGCCAACTATCAACTCAGAGTGAGCGTAAAATCTGAAAGTCCTTCAAGGTAGAATTTAAGGAGATTCTCTTCTCATAGAGCCACAGGCAAACTGTGTTGAAAATCAGGCCTGCATTGCAGAGATAAGGGGAGAAAATGCACAGGAGTGACAGGTTTCCTGCGCAGAAAATGAGGACCCTGATAAAGAAGACTTAAGATGGGAATATTTGGATGCATGAGTCCAAAAATGCTAGAGCCTCCAGATTCTTCTGGGCTATCTCAGTCAGCAGAAGCAGCCTCTTTCTCCGTGTCTGGAGGTGGAGAAGGCAGCCTGGAGACCATTACAACCCTGACCTGAGAAAAATGCCATGGGAGGTGAGGCTTGTCTTCCTCAAGATTCATCATCACCTTGCTTTATTCCTCCAGACCAGTACCTGAGGTAAGGGCTCAGCATAGAGGGGAGTAAGTCCCTGCTCCTGGAGAACATAGCTTACTCATGGAGAAAACTGGCTAATGTATACTGGTGAAACCAGGAGAACCCATGTGGGATGGGCTTTTGAAAGTGTTGGATCAGGGGAAATAGAATACAGTGTTTGCAGAAGGGGATGTATTGACATGGGGGAGTTCTCCCATAACACAGGTTTCCTGGAGACAGCAAAAACTTGCAGCTGGACATAATGGGCTGCTGCATGACTCCTGGAAGCAGGGACACAACGGTGCCCTACAATTTTAAAAAGGTGAAAATGCCTGGTGGGGTCAGTCTCAACAGTCCCTGCTTTCTCCAAGCAGACCAAGGCAGCTGTGTTCCCAGTGCTTTATCACTGGGAGTTCCACATGAAGTTTTGCTTAGTAACAGCTTTCTGCTGCTGTTAAAAAAAAAATGAAGAAAGCACTAGATTAAATGCACCCCAAAACCCTTTCCAGACCCAACGCACCATAGACCCTGATGGGTTATGCTCTGGAGTCTGACTGCCCAAGGTCAAAGTCTCGCTTCACATCTTCTGGGCTTATAAGAACTAGGACAAAATATTCCACCTGCTTTAGCCTCAATTTGATCTTAAAATTGGGTAATAATTTTATCTACCACATAGTTATTGTCTTAAATTATTAAAAACACACACACATGGTTCTTAGCACAGTGCCTGACACATAGTAAATACTTGATACTGATTAAAAAATATAGAAATGTCTAAAAAATAAATTCCTTTTGCCAGGTTAGATAGGGCATAGGTAAGTGATATAGTTACATCTATACATATTATATAGATTTTTAAACCATACAGCATTTTAAATATCAAATAAAAATATTTAGTAGCTGCATTTTAAGTAGAGCCTAGCAGAATAACAATTTATTAGGCGGAAATTGCCATTTTTATAGGTCAAAAGAGGCTGAAGACAGGCAATTCCTTTTTTTTAAACCTAATATCCAAAATGCAGCAACTTTTGGAAAAGGATGGACCTTCCTGAGGTACAGTCTGGTAAGGGTGCGGCCAATGACTCCCTACCCCTGTGAATGCAGAACTAAGCTACTTATTTCTTGGCGATGACCTCACAGTGTCCACGGACTGCTGATTAGGCCAACTTTCATCACTACTTCCAAACATGAGTTCCGTGATGAAGAACAGAGTTATATCAAGTCAGAATAACTTCCTGGTTCCATGTCTGTTGCAGCAAAACCAGTCAGCTTAATCCTTAGTATGCTTATTTGAAACCCAGATTAAGACAAAATGTGCATGAAGGTAGGCAATGGAGTGGCTACACTTGTACCTACAGGCCTCATGATTGTGTGAATTGCAAAGCTTAGTACTGCTTGTCTTGGGGAAGAGTTAGAGACATAAAAATGAGAAGTCTACTGGTATTTTCAGTGAGAATGTTGCTATCCCATACATTATACTTCAAGGTTTAATGGGATTACAATTTAGGCAATCTATTGTTATTTTCTCTCATTTTGCTTTTTCACAGTTTATATAACAACTTAAAAGAACATTCAGATAGAAATTTTGTAATGCCTGAGTCACATAGAGACTACTTATATATTCCTTTCATCTTGAGTTTTTCCTTCTCTAGAATTTTACCAGGTAAATATATGAGCACAGGGTTGATGTCTAAAAGGAGTCCTTTCCACTTAGCTTATGTGGTCCCTGGAAATGTCACAGAATCTTTGGACTCATTCCCATGGCAACAGGCAACTCTATCACCAAGGACACTGCCAGCTTTTCTTAAGGTTTGCTCTATATTTGAGATTCAAAGCTATCTGCTTTAATAATATTTATTTTGGGATGCATTATGATGCACCGTGACTGCAGAAATGACTTATTTGTTATACACGCTTGAGATGGGAAGATAATCAATGCCTCTTCACTAAGGAAGCAAAATATGGATTATGTTTAAAGGGCTTTGCTATGCTGCATTATTGGAAGTTTTTGTATGGCTAGGCACTGGAATAAGCTAAAAGAATGGGGATAGATAGAAAATATCAAATTAGGCATTGCTAACTGGAACACACACACATACACATGTGCACGCACATACATACATGCACACCATCAACAGCAAAACAGTAGACATCATAGAATAATAAACAGCCACTGTGCATGCTCAAGCACTAAAGCAGAAGGGTTTATTTTCAGCCATCTTAACTGTGAAATCTGTCATGGAGATAAAAGCTGTATTCAGTGGTGTCTTGTCACCAAGTGTCTGTGCTGTTAGGGATATTAGCAAGGGTCACCGGGGTATGACTGTTTTTCTGCATCTGAGCCCTCATTCTTTTGTCCCATTTTTCTATGATGGGACATGAGGAGAGGAAATTATTGGTGACATCAGTAGATATGATCTATTAAAAGAAGCGTGTCTGGTGAAATGAAAACAAATTTGGAAGGCTACACAAGGGAGACTATGAAAAAAATTAGCAATGCCTCCCCCACTCACAGAGGATAGTTTGGGGTGGGACTTATATAGGTTTAGAAAGATCTCCAGGTAATTCCAATGTGTGACCAAGACTGATTAGCTGAATCACCTTAGAGGTTATTAACATTTAACTTGGTAAATGTTTCTTTTTGCATCATATCACTCTGACATATGGGCCTACATTCCAGTTTTAATCAAGATACACTGGATTATTTTAAATCTTTCAAGGTATCCTTATCCATATCATCTCACTAAATTCTCAGAATCATCTCATTCTGAGAGGAATGTACTACTTTTTGCCAGAAAAAGAAGCACACATCGTGTAACTCAATGGCACAGTCACATTTGTGGCATACAATCTGATTCTGAAGCTGATATTTTACTATTCCACACTGTCTTCATCAACGTCTATCAGATTATATTCTCGGAACCTGAGATTAGGTAAAAGGGGATGGCAGAAAGTGAAGGACAGGTTTGGGCATATTAAGGTTGACTGTTTCTCTATGCATTTCTTTCCTAAGGCTGCTGTACAAAGTACCCCAAATAGGGTGACTTAACACATTCTCTTGCAGTTCTGGAGGCCAGAAGTTTGAAATCAAGTCTCCCTGCAATCTTGGCATTCCTTGGCTTGTAGCTGACTCACTCTAGTCTCTGCTTCTGTCTTCATGTAGCCTTCTTTGCAGCTCTTCTATGTTTCTGCTGAAAACCTCTGTATTATTTCTCTTATGGAGACACTTGTCATTGGATTTAGGGCCCATCATAATCTGGGATGGATATCTCATCTAGAGATTCTAAACTAATTACACCTGCAAAGACTCTATTCCCAAATAAGGTCATAGTCTGAGGTTCCAGGTGGCCATGAATTTGGGTAGGGGGGACACTATTCAACCCTCTATACTCTGCAGTTGAAATTTGGATCTACTAGTCACTCCTCAGTGAGGAAAGCAGTGCTTCTCTCTTGTGAGATTTGTACAGAATGGAAAAAAGGGGTGATAACGGGTAACTGAGAGTCAGCCTTTCTGGGAGCCCTGGAAAAACCCAGGTAGGTTCTACAGGACATTCTTAGGAGATCTTCTGAAGGATTACAAAACTGTGGAAACCTTTTGCTCTCAAGGCAATTAGTCACTCATGTAGAGTGGCATAAGAAGGCTTGTCTTCCTATCTATGCTTGTTGGTTTAACAGGAATTACTGGGTACAGTATTTGCTTTTTTTTTTTTTTTTACAAGCATTAAACAAAATTTGGGGGCACAGAGAAAAAGCCATGGACTCTGATCTGGAGGAGTTGACAACTTGGAGTGTGAGGTAACCTTATCTCCTACCAGAGGAGCTAAAAAGGCTTATGGGAATACCAGCTAGCTTGTCAGCTAATGACAAGAGTTCCTAATAAAAATAAATAATCCATGAAGGAAATGGGCAAAGACTTTGACCAGGCAAAGAGAACCAAAACCAGTGTCAAGGTACCCTGGGGATATCACACTGTACATTTGCAGAAGGTTCTTTCCACAAAGGATGGATCTGGGGCACATGGAGGGGAAGTGATGTCCCTTGTTCCCTGGAATGTAGCAAGCATTCAAAGGTGTTGGTGGGTGGGAAGAAATCTGTGACTATTCCCAGGAGGAGCTGCTTTATACAGACAGGTGTTTGCTGGGAGGTGATGGAGGTGGAGAAGGTGAAATTGCCTTGGTTAATTGGAAACACTGAGTCTTACACAGAACTTAATGTCCGCCGAAACTTATAGAGTATACAAGGTAGAATTTCACCTGTTGTCAATCAAGTTTAGGTAACCCATTGAAGTATGTTTTCTAGAGAGTTTCAGCAGCTTATGGGTGGTCTTGTAGGGCTTGAATGTGTACCAGTTGTGCCTGGGTCCAGTGATCTTTCTCCACTCTACTTGAAGAGAAGTGTGTGTGTAAACCATGATTCTTCCTCCTCAAAACCTCTTGCTTATTCAAGTTCAGCCCAAGTTTTGCTTTTAAGAGATTTTAGAAAGAAAAGCCATAACTTAAGAATACATTTTTTTTTCCAGAAAAGCTTGTTCTTTTATTTCATTATTTGCAAGTAAAGCAAATACAGGACCTTAAAAGTTACTTCTAGCTAAGGAAACACCCTAACCTCACTATGTATACCATGTTTCCCAAGGCGTCTTTCTTGGCCTTCCCGCCCCCTTATAATTCTCTACTTGGACTATACCCTGTGGCTTTCCTTGTGCCTATTCATTTGTGCACGTGTTCCTATTTGCCTATAATGGCATCCTGTTTTAAGATCCTTGTAGAGACTGAGACTAAATCAAATGAAACAGTTTAAGATAATGGTGTTAGTTCAAACAGTACAGGTTTTTCCACTGGTGCATTTAATTACTGTATTAGGATTCAGAGCTGGTGTGAATACATTTTCTTCCTAATTAAAATACACCCAGGGAAAGTGACATTGAAAGGATTTGACCTAATTCACTTTGGAAATCTTCTGTTGAGAAACCTTAGAAGACTCTCGGTGTTGAATATTCAGGGCCAGAGGTACTATATCAGTATTTTGTTTCTTTGCGTTTTTGTCTGTGGGAATATCTATAGATGTCAGGAAGTAGTACAGGTGTCAGGATGTTTCTTCAGCTCCACAGCTTATGAATACACATGCAGGTCACGTTAAACAAAATAATCCATATTTTTATCCCTCTAACCCTCATAGCTGACATAGGACTTGCAGTCCCACTTAGATGAAAACCTCACCCAGTTATGGGTTGAGAGTCCTCAGGGAACATCTCACCTGCTCACAAATACCTTTCTCAGACTGTCTTCCATTCTGACCTCTCTCCAAGAATTTGTTTGGGAGTAAGAGGTGACATAGTGATTGGAACAGATAATGTCATGGTCACAATAGTATATATATAGCAGTGGTTACATTAATTTGGTATGAATTTCTTTCTGGAAACCAAAACTTAGTTTGAGTTACATAGGATATGGTATAAGTACAGCTTTCTTCATCCAAAAATATTCTGGTTAATTTAAGAAATGTGTTATGTGTTGTAAGTCTCTAACTTCATGTATAAATTTCATAACCTCAGTATTTCAATATTTGATATTTCCACATTTAAAACATTACTAAAACACAAATTAATTTTGCCTTAAAGTTAAAATAAGAAGAATATATTTAACCTTGTAGATGTTGGTAGTATCTGAAGCCAGGTTGAATCTTGTATTGAGAGGAAAGTAAGATGGCTGAAAATCAAGACATTGATTCTTAAATCACTATTTATCAGCTCTCCTTTTAAAGTTGTTTACAGGCCAGACACGGTGGCTTATGCCTGTAATTCCCACATTCTGGGAGGCTGAGGCAGGAGAATTGCTTGAGCCCAGGAATTCAAGACCAGCCTGGGCAACAAAGTGAGACCTCTACAAAAAATAGAAAAAATCAGCCAGGAATATTGGTACAAGCCTGTAGTCCCAGCTACTGAGGAGGCTGAGCTGGGAGGATTGCTGACGCCCAGGAGATTGAGATTGCAGCGAACTGTGATCATGCCACTGTATTCCAGCCTGGGCAACAGAGTGAGACCCTGTCTCAAAAACAAAAACAAAAACAAAAAACAACAAAAAAAATGTTGTTAACAATCTTTACCTTTATGCTACTCAAGGGATTTCTAGAATTGTGATGTTTACCTTGCATAATTTATTGTTACAAAGACATTTTGACTTATGTTTGACCTTTATCATGCTCTTCTGGAATAGAGAGAGCCATGGGTGTCACCCTTCTTTTGCATTTGAAGACCTGGAGGCTCAGGAAGGCACTTAAGTGTCTAAGATCATACAGCTTTTGTGTGGCAGAGCTGAACTTTGTAGCCAGGTCTCCCGGCTCCAGCCTTGGCACATTCCCTCATGTGTCCCTTAGTGGCGTGAGAACAAGTGTCCCTGTTCCTGTGTACTTGGCATCAGGGATTCTTTCTATGGCCGTGGCTAGCCTGGGCTGCCCAGGAGAACACATGGCAGTCTCATTTCATGGCTTTCTGGCTTGCAGAAAAGAAATTGACTTTTGAGAGCCTATGATGTGCCAAGCATCAAACAGTTCTCACAGCTACTCTATAAAGGTAGATATAATCACCAGTTTTTACTGACAAATTTTAGATTTGAAGAGGTTTAACTTGCCAAGCACCTCATTTAGATGATGGGAAAGTCAGGATTTAAGTCCAGGTCATCTTGTTGTTTCTATTGTATCAATTGCCTTCTGATTATATCTAGAAAGAATAGACAAGGAAGCAGGAAAAGAGTCATGGAAAAAAAATACTGTGCTCAAAATGAGGGGAGATGGGAGGTTCTTCATGCTTATATGAACTTCATTTAGTGAGGGTTAGATACTGGGCTAGTCTGACTACGAGGCAGAGATGTAACTGCTTAACTTGTGTGACTTGAGAATCCCTGGAGGACTCCTAAACAACCTGAAAATGTTTCTCTCACCAACATGCAGGAAACTATATCTTGTAGTCCTTTTTAAAAAATCAAAATGCTCCTGCAAGGATCATATACATTAGGGTTAATTTGTTTAACTAGAGATTGATATAAGATTCAGTAGCTCTCTGCTGTATACTCTAATTAAGATCCTCCAGGATGATAAACACACAGCAGGTGTACTGGAAAGCAGTCGGTGAACAGAGGCTGATGTGGACAGAGTATGCTGAAGAGGGGCCTCAAAGAGGAAGATTATCTGTAAGCTGGCAGGGACCAAAGCCCCACATGAAGCTGTGAAAGTGACAAATGGAGAGGAGAGAAAGTTCCAGAGGCTCATTTTTGCCCATTTTTTTACCATGTATTCCACTGCTACTGTTACTTACATTTGTCCCCTGCTTTCATTTCTATGAAAATTCTAGAAGTTTGCCTTTGTCATTAAAAGCAAGGGTATTTTATTTTCGTAGACCAGCATTTCAAATATTCTGTGAATTCTGATTCATTATTTTTCCACACTCTGCAAACAGTACCATTCAACAGCAAAACATTATCACTTGATTAATAAAAGCTTACTCCTGACAGTTCATGTTTGAGAAATACCAACTCATAGTCACTTGTCTCTGTTCGTGATCCTGCAGCACACTAACTTTTTTGCTCTCAGTATTTGGCAAAATCTTACTATTGCAGCAACTGTTCCCCGAAATTCTCCTGTTGTTCATCACAGACCTGACAGCCCACGTTCCTCCTGCTGCTCTTGCTGACACCCGTTTTAAGCTTGGTGCACCATAAATAGGATCCTCGGCCCCTGCTGGCTGCCTCATTATCTTCATCCGATTTCTACTCCTTTACACCTATCAGGTTTTCTATAGCCAGTCAAGCATACCCATAATTAATGAGTAGTTTTCTACTTTCTCCTTCTGCATATAATATACGGTTTCTTCCTAACAGGTCAGGTATGTGGTTTTACTTTTTAATTTTTCCTTTTTAGCTAGCTCAGAAATCTGCCATCCAACGTCATCACTCACAATGTGACAAGGCTTGGAAACCTTGGGCAGCACATGAAAGGGACAAAAGATAAATTAGTGAAGTTGATCTGTCTGTAATTAGAGGACCCAATTTCTTTTCTCTTGTCTTGTGTTTACAGCTAGTGAAAATGGTCAAGAGACCACATTTATATTTTGCACACTGATTTGTTTTGGCATGTGTTTTTTAATGACAAATGAACATAGTATAATTATCTCAAGTCACCCTGAGTCTACAGAGACCCTGTGATCCAGATGACAGCATCTAGCCATTAGCTCCTTCAGGGTCCACCTTAGCTGCAGATGGGTACTCAGTCTATGCTTACCCTTTCCTGGTCAGCCGCATGTAGTGAGTCAGTGTGGCAGGGGTACAAAGAACCAACTGTCTGGATCTCACTTGGGATGTACTTGCCAGGGACACCTCAGAGTTCCCCTCCAAGTTGACCAAGGCTTTGCTGACCTTGGCCACAGTTTGATTATCCTTCTGCCACCCTATTTAGGTCGAGTCCCTTTCTTTCACAGGCTGGTTCCTCATAAATGTCTTGCCCCCAACTCAGTATCAGTATCTGCTTTCAGATAATCCAACCTGTGACAGTGAATGACACTATTTATTTAAATAAGTCTATGCTTTCTGGCTTCTTAGAGTCTCAAAAATAGAGGTACCCAGGTTTCTGTTAGGATTTCTGAGACGCTCCACCTGGGCCAGGTCAGGCAGTCAGGGTGGAAGGGGAGGCATGGAAGGCAAGGATACAGGCTTATTCCTGGGGAGGCCTGTGGCTCTGGCTCTGATGACTGCAAAACTCCTCTGTGAAGAGGCAGCCTGTGTCTTCCTACCTAGCCCCACTCCAAGATCAGAGCATGTGGGATTAAAACATGGCAGGCTGTTACTTACTGTCTGGTGTCAGTGGTTAGACTTTCCACGGTGCAGCTCCTTCCTGTCATACAAGGGAAAGTAGAACATCATGGTGAAATGTGCAGGCATTGGACTCAATGCAGGTCTGGGCTTTTGATAGCTTTATTGAGAGACAATTAACTTATAATAAACCACATATTTAAAGGGTTTGACATGTATAGCATTTAAAAAACTGGTCTGTTTCCTGTGTGTGTGTGTGCGTGTGTCTATGTGTGTGTACACACACATACCATTATCACAATCAAGATAGCAAACATATCCATCATCTCTAGAATTTCCTCTTGACCATTTGCAATCCTTTCCTCTGCCTCTCTGCCCCAACCCCCATCTCCAGGCAACAACTGATTTGCACTTTGTCATTATAAGTTTTCCTTTTCCCACAACTTTATATAATTGGAATCATTCAATATGTACTCTTCATTTTTGTCTGCCTCCTTTCACTCAGCATAATTATTTTGCGATTCATTTGTGCTGTGTCATGTATCAATTATTCATTCCTTTTTATTGCTGAGTAAAATTCCATTCTATAGATTTACCACAATTTCTTAATCCATTCACATATCGAAGAACATTTGGGTTGTTTCTGGTTGTTTTTTGGGGGGCAATTATGACTAAAGCTGCTATAAATATTTGTGTTCATTTATTTCGGGACAGATCAACAATTTTTTTCTGTAAAGGGACAGATTATAAATATTTAGGCTTTGCTAGCTATATAGTTTCTGTTGCAACTCCTCAGCACTTCCCCTGAAGTATAAAAAGAACCACAGTCATTACATAAATAAGTGTGGCTGTGTTCCAATACAACTTCATTTTCAAAAACGTGTGACTCTTGCTTTATGGTAAATACTTTCGAGTGGAATTGATGGGCCATATGGAAAGTGTATGTTTAATTTTATAAGAAACTGCCAAACTGTTTTCAAGAGCAGCTCTATTTTGCAATCTCACTAGCAACATGTGAGAGTTCCAGTTGCTCCTCATCCTCATCAACACTTGGTATGGGTAGTTCTTTGTTATGTATTTTTTATATTTAGCCCTTCTTATAGGCATACATTGGTCATCTTTTTGGTTTTTATTTACATTTTTTTTTTTTTTGAGACAGAGTCTTGCTCTGTCACCCAGGCTAGAGTACAGTGGTGCGATCTTGGCTCACTGCAAGCTCCGCCTCTTGGGTTCAAGCGATTCTCCTGCCTCAGCCTCCCAAGTAGCTGGGATTACAGGTGCCCACCACTGTGCCTGGCTAATTTTCGTATTTTTAGTAGAGACAGGGTTTCACCATCTTGGCCAGGCTGGTCTCAAACTCCTGACCTCATGATCCACCCACTTTGGCCTCCCAAAGTGCTGGCAGATGTTTCATGTGCTTTTTGGCCATCAGTATATCTTTAGCGGAGTGTTTGCTCAAATTTTTGGTATATTTTAAAAAATTGGTCTGTTTCCTGTTTGTTGGGTTTTGAGAGTTCTTGAACCTGGATACAAGTCCTTCATCAGATATATGGTTTGCACATATTTTCTCCCAGTCACTAGCTTATCTTTTCATTTCTTAACCTTTTTCAGAGCAAAAAAGTTCTAAATTGTTATTGTCTAATATGTCAACTCTTTTTCTATTATAGACTGTACTTTTGTTGTTATATCTAAAAACTCTGCCTGGCCAAATGTCACAAAGATTTTCTTCTATATTTTCTTCCAAATATTTAATACAATTTTATTAACTATAATCCTCATTTTGTACGTTAGAGCTCTAGACTTGTTTATCATACATATGTGTTACTTCATATCCTTTGATGAAATCTGCCTATTACCCCCTTCCCATGATAACCATTGTTTCTTTATCTTTGCATGTTCCATAATTTTTTTATAGATTACACACAAGTCAGGTTATGTAATATTTTTCTTTCTGTATCTGGCTCATTTCACTTAGCATAATGCCTTTCAGTTTTATCTATGTTGTGGCAAATTGCAAGATCTTCTCTTTCAAGGCTGGGTAATACTCCATTGTACATATATGCCACATTTTATTTATCCACTCATCTGTTGATGGACACTTAGGTTGGTTCCATATCTTGGCCATTGTGAATGATGCTGGATTGAACATGGAAGTGCAGATATCTTTATGAGGTGGTTATATAATCTCCTTTGGGATATACACAGCAGAGGGATTGCTGGGTCATATGGTGGTTCTATTTTTAATTTCTTTGGGACCCTTCATACTGTTTCCATAATGGCTGTACCAATCTGTATTTCCACCAACAATATTCCAGGGTTTCTCTTTCTCTACACCCTCACCAACATTTGTTATTCCTTATCTTTTTGATAATAGCCATCCTAACAAGTGTGAGATGATACAGTGGTTTTTACTTGTATTTCCCTGATGATTAGTGATGTTGAGTACCTTATGTATCCGTTGACAACTTTTATATCTTCTTAGGAGAAATGTATGTTCAGGTCCTTTGCCCATTTTTTAATCTGGTTATTTGTTTTTTGTTTTTTTGTTGTTGAGTTGTAAGGGTTCTATATACAATTTGATTATTAACCCCTCATAAGATATGTGATTTGTGAATACTTTGATGTAGTTCCATTTATTTATTTTTGCTTTTGTAGCCTGAGTTTTTGGTGTGTCATCAAAAAAATCGTTGCTAAAGCCAGTGTCAAGGAACTCTTCCCTTGTGTTCTTTTCTAGGATTTTTATGGTTTCAGGGCTTACATTTAGGTCTTTTATTCATTTTTGAGTTGATTTTTGTGTAAGATAAGGGTCCCATTTTATTCTTTTGCATGTGCAGATTCAGTTTTCCCCACACAATTTATTGAATACACTATTCTTTTACCACTGTGTTTTCTTGGTACCCTTGTTGAAAATTGACTATTTATGTTTGGATTTATTCTTGGGCTCTCTATTCTGTTTCATTAGTCTATGTTTCTGTTTTTATGCCAGTACCATACTGTTTCGATTAATGTAGCTTTATGATACAATTTTAAATCAGGAGGTATGATGCCTCTAACTTTGTTTTTCTTTTACAGTATTGCTTTGACTATTCAGGTTTTTTGTTGTTGTTGCTGGCAGGCAGGGTCCTATACAAATTTTAGGATTGCTTTTTCTATTTCTGTGAAGAATGCCATTGGAATTTTGAGAGAGATTACATGGAATCTGTATATTATGTTCAGTAATATGAATATTTTAACAATATTCTTATCCATAAACACAGAATCTCTTTCAATTTATTTTTATTTTCTTCAATTTATTTCATCAATGTTTTGTAGTTTTTAGTATACAAATTTTTCACCTTCTTGGTTAAATTTATTCCTAAATTTATTTTTTAATTACTTTCATAAATGGGATCATTTTCTTGATTTCTTTTTCAACTAGGTCTAATTTGCACACAGAAATGCTACTGATTTTTGTATGTTGATTTTTATACCCTGCAACACTCGTGTGTCCATTTAGTAATTCTAAGATTTTTTTGTGAAATCTTTAGGGTTTCTGTATGTAGAAACATGTAGGATCATGCCATCTGCAAATAGAGATGATTTTATTCCTTCATTTTCAATTTGGATGCTGTTTACTCGTTTTCTTGTCTAATTTCTCTTGCTAGCACTTCCAGTACTGTGTTACATAGAAATGGTGAAAGTGGGCTTCCCTGACTTGTGCTGGTTCTTAGTTAAATATCTTTTAGTAGTTCCCTATTGGTTATTGTGTTAGCTGTGGCTTTTTAATGAATGCCTTCATTATGTTAAGAATCTCCCCTTCTATACCTAAATTGTTCAGAGTTTTTATCAAGAAAAAATGCTGAACTTTGTCAAATCTTTTTCTGCATTAAGATGATCATGTGGTTTTTATCTTTCACTCTATTAATGTGACGTATTACCTTGATTGATTGCATTTGGTAAACCAGCCTTGCATACCAGGGATGAATCTTACCTGGTCACAATGTATAATTTTTTTCATGTGTTTTGAATTCAGTTTGCTAATATTTTATTGAGATTTTTTGCATCAGCATTCATCAGAGATATTGGCCTGTAGTTTTCTTGAAGTATCTTTGTCTGGCTTAGGTATCAAAGTAATAGCTAATTGTTTAGGTATTACTGGCCTTGTACATGTGTTTGGAAGTATTCCCTCTAGCTCTGTTGTTATGAAGAGTTTAAGAAGTATTAGTGATAATTCTTTTTAAAATGTTTGGTAGAATTCAGCTATATTCATCTTTGGTTTTGAAAGATATATTCAATGAGTAAAGAATTCCAGTTGCCTACTTTTTTTTCTTTTTGTACTTTCCAGATGATCTTCCACTGTTTTCTAGCTTGCATTGTTTCCCACAAGAAATATACTGCCACTCTTATCTTTGTTCCTCTGTACATAGCATATCTTTTAGGATATGATACTTTTAAGATTTATCTTTATCACTGGTTGTAAGAATTTGATTTTGATATGCCTTGGTGTAATTTTCTTCAAGTTTCTTGTACTTCAGATTTGTTCAGCTTGTTGGTATGATCTGGGGGGTTATACTTTTCATCAAATTTGGAAAAATTTTGACCATTATCTCTTAAAATATTTTCTGTCACATTTTGCCCTTTAAGGACTCCAATTACATATATATATATTTAGCTGCTTGAAATTGTCCCACAGTTCATTGATGCTCTGTTCATTTTTTTTTTCAGTTTTTTTCCCTTGCTATTTCAATTTGCATGGTTTTTATTGCTATCTCTTCAAATTCACTAATCTTTGTCCTGCAACGTCTAACTGCTATTAATGCCATCCATGAGGTTTTCATCTCAGACATCTCTAAAAGGTTCAAACTGGGTTTTTTTTGTATCTTCCATGTCTCTACTTAACAAGTTTAATCTTTCCTGTAATTTACTGGGCCTGTGGAATACAGTTACAATAACAGTTACAGTACATTTACAATAATAAAATAATACAATAATACTGTTTAATGGCTTTATCTACTGATTTTATTTTCTATATAATTTCTGGATCCATTGTGATTAATTGATTTTCTTCTTATTATGGGTTGTATATTTTTGCTTTTTTATCTGCCTGGCAAGTTTTGATTGGATGCCAGAAATTATATATCTTTTAATAATATATAAAATGCAATTTATATATTTTAATAATTACTGTTTAATGGCTTTATCTACTAATTTTATTTTCTGTATAATTTCTGGATCCATTGTGATTAATTGATTTTCTTCTTATTATGGGTTACATATTTTTCTTTTTTATCTGCCTGGCAAGTTTTGATTGGATGCCAGAAATTATATATTATATCTTTTAATAATATATAAAATGCAATTTATATATTTTAATAATTGTATATTATTTTTGTATTCCTTTAAATATTCTGCACAATTTATTCTGCAATATTCTGCAGTGCAGTTAAGCTTTTTAGAAACAGATCTTTCTGTGCCTTGCCCTCAAGCCTTGTTATAGTGTTTAGTCTAGGGTTAACTTTTTCCTACTACTTAAGCAAAATACTTTTTAGTTTTCTAACCAATGCTCCATCAATGATGAGGTTTTCCACTCTGGCTTTGGAGCAGGAGCTATTCTTGATCCTATGTGGTCTTTGGGCACTATTCTCTCCAATCCTTTCCAGTTACCACCCCACCCCCTACCCCAGCCAAGACCTCAGCTTGTTTCCTTAAATACGTGTTCTGATCATTACTCAATTGAATACTTGAGGGGGACCCTTAGAATTCTCTCTGTGTGTAGCTATGACCTTTCTAGTACCATGTCCTTTGAATTTCAGCCACCTTGTGCTCCTTAGATTCCCAATCTTGTATATCTTCAACACAAAGAGATCACTGGCTCTGCCTCGGTTCCTGCTCCCTACATCACAGTCTGGAAAAAACTTTCTTTAGGCAGTAATCTGGGGCACTTATGGGGCTTATCTCATTTATTCCCCATCTCTTATGTATCACTGTTCTTTGTTACCTGATGTGCAAAGTCATAGGAGATGTGCAATATTTAATGTCAATGTTTCATATATATGCATATTTTGGTGTTTTAGTTGTGTCACACAGGAAGATAAATCTGGTCTCTGTTACTTCATATTGGTCAGAAGTACAAGTGCAATATCTGGGCTCCATTCCTCTCCTATTTCATTTTCTTTTCTTTACTAACAAGTCTTGACTGCTGCCATAGTTTTAGAGATGGAACTGGAAGGACATTGTGGAAATAGCCTCTGGCCTCACAAACAGGAGAATGTGTTTGGCTAATTTGTAAGGCTCTAGTATGGCAAGGGCCAACCTTCTTGCAGTTCAAACCTTTCCCATTTGGCCTA
This sequence comes from Pan paniscus, assembly GCF_029289425.2. Lineage (NCBI taxonomy): Eukaryota > Metazoa > Chordata > Mammalia > Primates > Hominidae > Pan > Pan paniscus. The sequence goes on from NC_073262.2 coordinate 100,797,860, forward strand.
ATGCTGTGGGCTCTGACCTTGACCTTTATCTCTTTGGAGTTGCTGCCAGGCTATAATCCTATCCAAGACTGACATAGATGTGCTCATGTTGCTGACAGAACTGTAAGTGAGCAAGGTTCTATTTGGTTTCTCCGGAGGCCTCTCTCCCTGGCTTGCAGATGGCCACCTTCTTGCTGTGTCCTCACATGACCTCCTCCTTTGTTGACTGTATAATGAACCATGTGGTGATTCTGCCACATACAGTGACTATCTATGCACATCCCTGGTGTCTCTCCTATGCCGGAGTCTCTTCTTCTCATAAATACACAAGTCAGATTGGATTGGAGCCCACCCTAATAACCTCATTTTAACCTACTGACCTCTTTGAAGGATCTGTCTCCTAATACAGTCACATTCTGCGGTGTGGGGGGTTAGGACTTCAACATGTGAATTAGGGGGAGACATAGTTCAGTTCACAACAAGCAGAATGTTGATCTTTGTGATTCTGTATGATAGATACATGGGAGTTCATCATATATTTCTCTCTACTCTTGTTTTATGTTTGAAATTTTTCATAATGAAAGAGTTAAAAAATACTTCATACTTGAGCTAACACATGGAAAAATTTTGCTGAAACAAATATTTCTTCATGAAAATGTTTTGTTTTATTTATTGTCCTCTTGTGACATGCTCAACACACTTGCATATACATACATTCACACCCACCAACACACATACACACTCCTACACATAGCATTGTAACCTTAAGCACTCTAAGTTCTTGGAGCGCAGTTACCTCTGTCCTATGTTTATTTACACATACCCACTTCTTTTATTGCTTTTATCATATTGGGCCATGACTATCTTTCCAAGTATACTGTAAGAGCCCTGAGCAAAAATTGTGCCATTTTTCCTTGAATGTTTAAAACTTAGCACCATATCTAGCATGAAGCAAAAACTCAATAAATGTTAGTTGAAAGAATAAATATAACGTAAGATTTACTCAATAATTACTGCTGATATTTACCTGATTCGCAGAGATAGCTTGATCTCTTGGTTGGTCTTCCATCTCAATTAGCATTTGTCTCCTTCTACATAATTCACAACAGCAAAACAAATAGATCCATAAACAATTTTTTAGGACTCAAACGTCAACTATTATTTCTATATTTATAGTACAGAAATTTAACATTTCTTAAGATTTTTTAAGCACCATATCTCAAGTACTATCAAAACTGGCTTTGACAACAATAACCACGATGGTAGTTAGCATTTATATATTGAAAAGAGATTGCACATATTTTTCACATATTTACCATTTGAGCCCCTGGGAGGCAGGCAGTGTGTGTGATAGTATCTTCCATGCAGGGGTGAGGAAAGGAGCTCCTGGGCCAGCAACTTGCCTCCGCTCCCCCAGGTGATGTTTGCAATGCCAAGTGCCATGGCTTCTGACTCCAACTCCAGTGAACTTCCCTGTGGATATGTTCCCTTCGTGATGGAACAATCAATCGTAACTCATATTATTTTGCTCTTTCTATATTACAAAAAGCTATGGTTGAATGATTATACCTCTGGAAATGACCCCTTTTAAATTGCTGTTAGTTTGTGTTAAATGTTACTGCTTCAAACTGGCACTTTCATCTACCAATACTAAAACCTACTTTCATGTTTAGCTGATTGTGTTTAATTTCTGAAGTGCTGAGTCTTATGATGTTTTTATATTTTTGGGAAGATTGAATTTATAAAATGAACACACAGGACAACTTTATGCTGTGTAGTATATTTTGCTTTTTAATGAAATAGGCACTTTTAAGTATCATCTTTGTTAGGAATACTGCTTTCTCGGGTCTATTAATTATCTTGATATGAACTGAAATACTGTTCATTACAGAGGAACGCTGGGCTATAAATAAGGAAAATCTTTTCCATGAACTTTTTACCTTCAAGTCTTTCCTCTGAAATATACTTTCATCATTTTAGTTCAAGAAACAATTTAAATGTACTCCAAGAGTTCAGAATGATTTTTCCCCATAGACTAGAATACCAAGTTCTCCTTTCTCAAATACCATGTGTGACAGGATGAGGTATTAGTAAAAAGAAAATAAAAACTGTTATTCTCCTTCTTGTGAACTATTTCCTTTCACACCCCACCCCCATCCCAGAAAAGAGAAATCTGACCTTGCTTCCTGGAGGCAGGCCTCCTTTCCCTCCTGCCATCCTTACCTGTCAGCCTTCTGGGTGGAGCAGTTTAAGGGTTTCTAGATCACTGATTTGGATTAGCCTGGATTGTCCCAAAGGTGAATGGCTGACGGTTAGATAAAGCAAGGGTGGACAAACCCAAGAGACAGAAAGTCATCTTCAGAAAAAGGGGGGATGATGGGGACTGAGGGTTTCCTTCAGTGGCAGCGCCAGGCCCAACTTGCATGCAGTGGGCAGATAAGGGATGGCTGGACAATGGCTGTGGCACTGGACACCAAGTGCCTTGAGAACATCAGTGAGGGTCTCTGTGGCCATGCCTGAGGTTGAGGAGACAGCTGTGGAAAGGGGTGCCTATAAGTGTACTCAGACAGCACACTCAAGGGATAGGGCCAGGCCAGGCACAGCACAGCCATGTGGGGTTGCAAAGAGAGTGGCAGCAAAAATGACAATCACCATGGACTACCAGTGTCCTGCTCTGTTTATATCCTATCCATTCACTCATTTATTGTTGGTCTACCTCTCTGGTAAGTTTCTCATTATTTTTTGATTGTATAATGAATGATTCAGTGAGTTTTCCAGCTATTATTTAAAGCTCCTTGATTCTTATAACAGAGAGGGCTCCAAAACATGTCTAGTTCAAATTTCTTGCCACCCTGTGATTCCTGTTGCTATGGTTTGGATCTGTGTCCCCACCCAAATCCTATGTTGAATTGTAATCCCCAATGTTGAAGGTAAGGGCATGGTGGGAGGGAATTGGATCATGAGGTTGGTTTCTAGTCATTTAGCACCATCCCCCTAGTGCTCTTCTCATGATAGTGAGTTATTGTGAGATCTTGTTTAAAAGTATGTAGCACCTCCCCACTCTCTCTCGTGATCCTGCACCACCATGTAAGATGCCTGGCTCTCCATTCACCTCTGCCATGATTGCAAGTTTCCTGAGGCCTCACCAGAAGCTGAGCCAATTAAACCTCTTTTCTTTATAAATTACCCAGTCTCAGGTATTTCTTTATAGCAGTGTAAGAATGGACCAATACACTTGTTTATATGTCAAACCTTAGCAGCACCCTCTCTCCTGTTGCAGTGGTACAGGTCCTTAGAGTAGTCCTGGTACTCTTTTCATTATGTCACTTCAACACTTGAATTCCTCAGAAGATACTTGTGTGAAAAGAAATTTATTCATATCTTCTAGATCTTTGTATCACTTGGAATGCTTTTGGTTGTGCTTTGGTTATCTACTGCTGCATAAAAAAACTGTAAAACTTAGTGTTTTAAAACAATTTGTTATATCACTCATGATTCTATAATTTGATGGGGCTCGCTGGGTGGTTCTTGCTTGGTATATTTTGTGTGGTTGCAGTGAGATGGCAGCTTGGGCTAGAGTCATCTAAAGACTTGACTGGGCTGGATATCCCAGATGGTCACTCATGTGACTAGCAGTTGATGTGGCTGTTGGTGACAAGGACTCCCTACTTGAACAAACTTCAGTCAGGCTTCTCCAAGCCGTCTTCTTTGCCAGACCTCATCCTCGGCCTCTTGTTCTTGGTCTGCCCAGCCTAGTTTTATCAAGAATCCTGCCAAGTGAATTTAACAAGAATCTTCTACCTTTACAGTTTGTCAAGTTCACCTTATTAATTTTCCATCCACTGACTTCCTTATCCTGCCCATTAGCTATAAACCCCCAGCTACTACTGTTGTATTCAGAGTTCAGTTCCATCTCTCTTCCCTATTGCAGTAGTTTTGAATAAAGTCTTTCTTGCCTGCTTAACTTATTTGATGCAATTTGTCTTTGAAACTGGCTAGGAAGTCAGCTTGGGCTATCAACTAGAGTACCTATGTGTTTCCTCTCCATGTGGCTTGGGCTTCTCACTGCATCACAGTCTAAGGGTAGTTGAATTTCTTAAATTGCCGCTACTGTCTCTCAGAGGGAGCCTTTCAAGAAGACTGTATGGATGCCAGGCATGGTGGCTGACACCTGTCATCTCAACACTTTGGGAGGCTGATGTAGGAGGATTGCTTGAGCCCAGGAGTTTGAGACCAGCCTGGGCAATATAGTGAGACTGCGTCTCTAAAAAAATAAATAAGTAAATAAAAAGAAGACTATATGGGAACTGCAAAGCTTCATATGACCCGAGCTCATAAGTCTCCCACTGTATTCTATTGATCAAGCAAGCCACTAGGGCCCATCTGGATTCAAGGGGAGAGGAATTGGACAATACTGCTCAATAAGAGAAGTAAATAATTTATGGACATCTTTAATCTACTGTAGACTATAAGGAATAAAAGGAAAACACACCAAAAAGTGGCCTAAATAATAAGACTACTTACTATACTGTATACCTAGAAGTTTGAAGGTAGGGCAATTCTAAGTTTGCCTCAAATGTCAACAGAGACACTTTTATTTATGTTATCCTCTTTTGCTGATTCTCACAGTGGCTGCTTGATTCCAAGTAATCTTACGAAGACAAGAATATCCAGAGGTAGAAAAGGGGAAATATTCCTGTTTTTGCTTTTTTTGATTTTTAAGAATAATGAAAACCTTTCTAGAATCATCCCAGTTGATTTCCCCTCACTTATAACTGGACAGAATTATATTATACATTCATATTTAAACCAATTACCTGGCAAGAGAATAAAACAACAATGAATGGCTTGAATTAGTCATGATTCAGTCCCTGGGCTGAGGGTAACCTCAATAAGAGAACATAGCTACTCAGAGAAAAATGAATAAAATTAGGGCTTCATCAGGAACAGGTCCCTGAGCAATGTAACAATGCCAAATGTCTCCTGAGGTTAGATACGAAGCCAGCCCATGAGGTCAAACCTTTGAAAATCCATTAGGAAGGTGTCATGGTAGAGATCAACACACCATCTCTTACAAGTCTGACAAAGTGTTAGAATGGATTTCTGTTTCTATAATTTAGCACTAGATTAAGTACCTACGTTTAGATGCCTTACTCTACAAAAAAATTAAATGTTTGAAGCGATTAGTTCAGCAAGATGTTTATATTGTGAGAGGCATGTGGGTATCAAATGGCTAAGGGAACAATGGATATATATCTCCCATTTGTGCATGGAAAACAATGTAGCAATTTCCCATTTATTCTCTTCCTTTCAAGTCTCCTCTCTTTACTCCTTCTCCCCCACTCCCAACCCCTCTCTCTCACTCCCTGTTGTGGAGTAGAAATAGGTGAATGTGTAAAAGCAAAGTGTATATACCATGGAACTCTACTGTCTACCATGTGGTTGTTAGATCCCTCTAGAGTCTCAGCCATCTTTCCTCTCTGGAAAGCCTGGGCTAACTATGCTCAAGGAAAGCTTTGGAAGCTGCTTTATTTCTCTCTCTTGATTCTGGCAAGCAGCCAGCTTTCCTTCTTCTCTGCCCTGCTCCAGTTCCTTTTAGCTCTTCAGAATCAAAAATAACCTGCAGACTGAAGGTATCCCCAGCCCCCAAGTGGACATCCAGCTGACAAAGTGGCCACTAGAGATCCTAAAACAGCTTCCCAGGGCTCTTAAGTCAGCTTTTCCCCTAAACAAGATTTTAGTAAACTTTTTATGGTGCCAGGCTCTCTGCTAGGTGGCAAGGACACTGTGGTAAATAAAACTTAGTCATAAATCACATTCCTTCTAAAAAACAAACGAGAGTTTAACCTAGTGCCACCTGTCTTTGTACCTCATGGAGCACATAGGAAAATTATATTTCGTATTATACACCTGGACTTGTGCCATATCGTAGCCCTTATAGAGGGCTGTCTGTAGATTGCTATTCATCCAAGCTTACCAGCAAGATAAGAATTCATGTGTTCAGGAAACATTCAGAGAGACCTTTATGAAAATACTTGTCAAGCATAATTTCAACTGTTGTAAATTTGGAAATGACTCAATTTTGTCACCACTGAAAAAAAGTACAAACATCAATATCTTGTGGCACACCTGTTATCTATTTGCAGAACCTCTAGTTTAATGAATTCTTTCATTTTTCCCTAAAATCTGACCCATAGCCCTCTAAACATTTTAGGGAAGGAGAAAGAAGGAATTCACCACATCCAGGCTGGGCACTGTCCTGAAGCCCTCGTTGCCCTTCTCTATGGTGGTCTTTGGTGTTTGTCTTCATTATAAGTTGTTGACTTTCATTTCTATTTTTAAATTTTTATTTTTTAGAGACAGGGTCTTGCTTTGTTGTCTAGCCTGGAGTGCAGTGGCATCATCATTGCTCACTGCAGCCTTGAACCTCTGGACTCAAGTGATCCTCCTGAATAGCTGGGACTACTGGCATATGCCACCATGCCCAGCTAATTTTTTAAATGTTTTGAAGAGATGGGGTTTTGCTATGTTGCCCAGGCTGACCTTGAACTCCTGGCCTGAAGTGATTCTTTCACCTCAGCCTCTGAAAACGCTGGGATAACAGACATGAGCCACAGAGCCCAGACTACTTTCAGTTCTTTTAGTTTTCTAACAGTAGGGACAATAAAGCTAGCTCAGGCACAGCCCAGGCCCTCCTTGTCCCTTACTCTTCTCTGCATACCACCTTCACCTCTGCTCTCTTCTCCATTGCCAGGCTGCCAGCCCTCACCTGTCTCTGCTGTATGGCAGTACCTACCCCCACTGCATCTGTGTCGAGTGGCAGTGACCTTTGTGGTGGGCACACATGCTGGTGGGGAACTGACCATGGTGTGGTTAAGGTCTGTGTGAGTGGGAAGGAGTTAGGAGCCATCAGAATCTTTTATTTCCCATTTTCATCCATGACAATAAAGATATGGATGATATCACTGTTGTAAGCTAAGATAACTTCAAGGTTTTCTTCTTCCTTTCTGGTAGCACTTGCTTTTGGAAGTGAGAAAAAGGTCCAGATACTCCCTTCAGTCACTCATGGATGCCGCAGGCTGAGCAATAAATAACTCTCAGGTTTTCTCTTTGCCAGCTTCCCCAACATCTTCTGGCTTCCAGCACATTTACAGTTGTCTCTGGTCCAAGTTACTGGAAAGAGACCTCCTCAGCGTTCCAGGTTCTACGAGGAACTTATTCTTATTTAAAAACCACACACATGTTGCTGCTGTGGTTTAGTCTATCATAATTTCTCATTATTCTTATAATATAGTAGTTCACCATAGTTTTCTAAGTGGTCCTCCAGCTCTCCTCAACCTCAACTCCCTGTCACCACCCCAAGCCATTAGCCAAAAGTGGCTTCCAGAAAAGGAAATCTTATCAAATCACATCCCTACTTAAACTCCTCCATGAACTGTCCCTGCTAATAAAATAAAGGCTTCCTTCATTTGAATTCTCTGTGCAAATGCTTTATCAGACACCACCCTATCTCAAATAGCACCTACCCCTCACTCTGTGTCTCCTTACGTTGGTTGATTTTCATCCTGAGCACTTATCACTGATACAGGAGGGGGGCAGGGCAGTGCTGGGTAGAGAAGGGCAGCATCCCTGATGAGGGCTCCACCCTCAGGTCTGTGTCCACAGACCTAAGTGAGGACAGGCACTCCTGCTTTCACGCCCAAATATTGCATTTTTCCAAGACCACTGTGGCCCACCACGTCCCCCATCCTGTGACTCTAAAACCCCCAAGACCCTAGTGGGCACACACATAAGCAACTGGACATCGAGAGGAACACACAAGCAGAAGAAAACACTGGCAGATGCTGGCAGGCCATCGACGGCAGAAAGAGGCAGACGCTGAGGAGAATTCGGTTGGAGGAGAGTCTAGTCACTGGGCGGTTGGAAGAAAGTCTAGTCCTGGGCGGCCCCACTCCATGGGAAGACCATCTTCCCACTCCATCCCTCTTCTGGCTTCCCCATCTACCTCTCTGAGAGCTGCCTTTACTCAATAAAACCTTGCACCCATCTTCCAAGCCCACATATGATCTGATTTTTCCAGTACACTAGGGCAAGAACCCCAGGATACAGAAAGCCCTCTGTCCTTGAGATAAGGCAGAGGGTCTAATTGAGCTGATTAGCACAAGCCGCCTGCAGACAGCAAAACTGAAAGAGCACACTGTAACACACGCCTGCTGGGGCTTCCGGAGCTGTAAACACTCAACCCTAGATGCGCTGTGGGGTCGGAGCCCCATGACTTGCCCCTCTGCATGTTCCCCCTAGAGGTTTGAGCAGTGGGACGCAGAAGAAGCGAGCCACAGCCCCTCGCATGCTCTGTGAGGGGGATAAGGGAGAACTTTTCCTGTTTCATCACCACATGCCACAATATATACGTTTATTGTCTGTCACCTCCCCCCTAGGATGTAAGCCCCATAAAGGGTTTCTGTCTGCTTTATTCATGGCTGTCTGCTGGCATGTAGTAGGTGTTCAGTAAATAGCTGATTGTGAAATGTTGAATGAAAATATATTTTACAATCAGTTCCCAGCCCACATTCAGAGTCTCCAGCCCTGCTCCCCGACTCCATCCAATACTACCTTCTTCACACATGGAATTTGCCACGTGCTTTCAGATCTCTATAATTTGGGATTATTTTTTCTCTTTGCCTGCTTGTTTTCTTTCCCACCTGCACAGACTACGCCTTCTCTGTTCCTTTGGCACTTGGAACAGAGTTCTCTTTGGGCATGGAACACTGTAATTACCTGTTTATTTGGAAGGTAGTAGAAAGTCCTGGATATGAGTATGGGAGCTAGACTCAGGTTGCTAAGGTTTGAATAATGACTTCATCATTTACTAACTGTGACTTTGGGCTAATTGCATAATCTCAGTTTCTCAGTGTACTCATAGATAATAATGAGAAGGATGATGGCAACTATTTATAGAGTAGGGCCCGACACATAGTAAGTCCTCAGTGGATGCTGCCAGGGGTAGCAATGCTGTTGCTCTTTTCCATGTGTGTGAGTGGATCATGGGCAAAGATTTTTTTTTTCTTGTGTCTAGCAATGTCTCTGTCCTCAAGGGGACAAATCAGTATTCTTTTTCTCTTTTTCTTTCCCTTCATTTCTCTCTTTCTCCCCCACTTTCATTCATCCACTATTATCTACGCAGGCACCATGTTAGATACCATTCATAGATACATAAAAAGAATTTTAGTACAATGTAAAAGGTATGTTAATAGAGGTAGAAACAGTCTGGTGCCTTGAGAGTTGTCTTTGTGGATGAAAATACTATGTGAGCTAAGGACTTGGTGTCTTGAAGGGCCAGTAGAATATAGATTGAGGTCATTTCATTTAGAAAGTGATCATTATGTTATTTTCTAGTGATAGTTTAAAAGGCATATTTAATGAGGGAATAAAAATATATATAAATACAATTTCATTTTTAATATCTTTAGTTTGTAAATAAACCTAATACCATTATAACTTAGGACCCACTAACTTTGAGTACGTGTTGGAATTTATTTCTGAATCTAGTTAAGGCTAACTTCAGGCAAGCTTTTCAGCAGCCGAAGGATGAAAAGAGGTTCTCTTTCTTCCTGCCCTCTTCTTTGTCCCTGTGCCATTTTTACTGTCTAAACTTGCACTCAATTTATCCAAGTAGTTCTGTGATCTTTAGAAAATAGATTCTGAAGTCCATCTCATAAATATTAAAATCTTTAATAGTTCACATCTTTATTTTTCGTATTTTTAATGAGTGGAAATAATTCTTTTTAAAGGTATCTGCTATAGGTTGAATGTTTGTATTATCCCTAAAATTCATATGTTGAAATTCAAATCCCCAGTATGATGGTATTAGGCAGTAGGGCCTTTAGGAAGTGATTAGATCATGAGGGTGGAGTCCTCATAAGTGATTAGTGCTCTTATAAAAATACAGGAGAAAGCATCTCTCTCTGCTTTCTGCCTTCTGTTCTCTGCCATGTGAGGATACAATGAAAAGGTGGACATCTACAAACCAAGAAGCCGGTCCTCACCAAACACTGGATCTGCTGGCATCTTTATCTTGGACTTCCCAACCTCCAGAACTGAGAAATACATTTCTGTTATTTAAGTCTCCCAGGCTTAAACAACATTTTAAAACTAGCAGCTTGCACTAAGACACTACCGGAAACAATTTCTTTTAACTCAGGTCCTTGTGCATTTATATGTAGTAGGAAAAACACGGGTAAGTTAACATCTTTACTACATGTTAGCAATTTGATTTTGGGCAAATTAATAAATCTCTGAACATTGATGTCCTTATTTGAAAATTGGGGCTAATCATACTTACCTCATGGAATTAGCTTTTTGGAGGAGTAAATCTAGTCCTAAACATAATGTCCTTAACACAGTACCTGACTCAAAGGCAAGCAATTCATGAAAGCTTGCACCTTCAGTGCCTATGTGGAATTCACTGTAATAGTTCAGAATGGTGGTATCAGCTGTTTATTTTTTCCAGAATAGATAACCAGATTTTATTAACCACTTCTTATCCCAGTCTCATACAAACTGCTCCTCTTCCCAGCTGGCTTCATTAATATTTTCAGAAAAATCTGGAGACAAAACCTGGAGGGAAAGAGGGGGAACAAGTTCATAAAAGAACAAAGATTCTTCTAGTAAGAGATAAGCCCTAGTTTTGTTCTGTGCACATCTATCATGTCCCTTGCTGGTAAATTTCTGGAGAATAGGCACCATATCTTAACTGGATTCCTCACTACTTTTCACCTCATTTGAAAGTGAGACATACTAAAATAGTAACTACAATACATGGCCACACATAATGTTTTAGGGACCCTGGAGTGATAGGAGTATAGTGATAATGATATCTCACCAACATGGAAGTCACTTAAGCCTCTTAACTTTAGCAGTATTGGGAATACATGTGGAAAAATCAGAGCTGGAAGGAAGCCAAACTCAATGAAGTTCCAGGCTGTCTCCTTCTATTTCTTTCTTCTTTGCTTAGTAATTAGATTTTAGGAAGAGTGACAATGAGGAGAAAATGAATGGAAGGGTGCCAGCAGAAAGGTTATTTTAGGGTCATGTCTATAGATTCAAATAAAGGTGAATGAGTGAAAATGAAATAAAGCTGCTAAGAGAAATGAAACATGTTTCCAGTCCCAGAGTTATCTCACACTTTTTCACAAGTTTTGAAGTCAGGAAGCTTGCTCTTATATGATCAAATCTCTCTGGTTTAATCAGCCAAAATATTTCAGTGTTTATCATTCTCTCTTGGTGAATTGCTAGAACTAGAAGTTCTCAATTGTTCATTACAAAATAGGTAGTAGAATGTCAATTATATAATATGGACTCAGTACATTTAGCAGGGTTATACGATGGAAATTTGCACAAATAATTACTGAAGTTTGATCAAAGCTCATACCTCTGCTGGAAAAAATAGCAGCTGGACAAGCAATGCCGAGGAGATAGTTTGTATGGTCTATTGCATATGTAAGCCGATATGTATTAGCAATGATTTCAGGTTTTTAGGTATTAGTAAGACTTTATTTGGAAAGGGAAAAGTCCATTCTCAGTTCTGTAGCGTGAGGACCAAACATGCGCAACTAAAGAACTGAGACCCACTTTCTGAAAATTGACCATTGCCATGGTGACCACTTAGTTGTCCACTAAAACTATTTTTGCTTTTATACCGAGCCCATGGCTGGACTGCATTTCCTAGTCCTCCTTGCAATTAGGTGCATCCACATGACTAAGATCTCGCAGTGGAATGTGAGTGCAAGTGAAGGTGCCTCCTTCACCTGGGCCCAAACACAGTGGGTGATTCTTCTCTAGTGTTCTCCTCTATGCATTCCTCCATGTTCCTTTCTCCTCTGTGATGGTCGGTTCTATGTGCCAACTTGGCTAGGCTATAGTCCCTAGTTAATTCAATAAAATGAGAATTGAGGTATTGATGTGAAGGTATTTTACTTATTTATTTGTTATTTATTCATTTATTTTAAATAGAGACAGAGTCTCACTATGTTGCCCAGGCTGGTCTGGAATTCTTGGGCCAAGCAGTCCTCCTGCCTTGGCCTCAAAATATGTTGGGGTTACAAGTAAGAGCCACCACATCCAGCCTGTGAAGGTATTTTACAGATACCTTCTGTAACTGTGATTGATATCTGAGTTGCATTTACATAAAAGATGTTATCCTTGGACTGGGACCAATCCAGTCAGTTGAAAGTGCTTAAGAGCAGGAGTGAGATTTCCTTGAGGAGGAAGAAATTCTATCTGTGAACTTTAATTTCTGTTGTAGAGTTTTCTACAGCCTGCCCTTCCTAAGGTGCCTGCTCTATAGATTTGAGATTTTCCTAGCCAATATTCCTTGGATTCCTACCCAAAATCTCACAAGCCAATTCCCTGCAATAAATCTCTTGATATATATATTAGTCTGTTCTCACACTGCTATAAAGAACTACCTGAGATTGAGTAATTTATAAGAAAAGAGATTTAATTGACTCAGTTCTACAGGCTGTACAGGAAGCATGGCTGGGGGAGGCCTCAGAAAACTTACAACCATGGCTGAAGGGTGAAGGGGAAGCCAGAACATCTTCACCTGCTGGCAGGAGAGAGAGAGTGAAGGGGGAAGTGGTACACACTTTTAAACAACCATATCTCCTGAGAACTCACTCAATATCACAAGAATAGCAAAGGAGAAATTCGCCCCCATGATCCAATCACCTCCCACCAGGTCCTTCCCGCAACACTAGGGATTACAATTCAACATCAGATTTGGGTGAGAACAAAGAGCCAAAACATACTATTTCACCCCTGGCCCCTCTCAAATCTCATGTCCTTCTCACATTTCAAAACCAATCCAGCCTTCCTGACAAGTCCCCAAAGTCTTAATTCATTCCAGTCTTTACTCAAAAGTCCAAGTCCAAAATCTCATCTGAGGCAAGGCAAGTCCCTTCCACATATGAGCCTGTAAAATCAAAAACAAGTTAGTTACTTCCAAGACAAAATGGTGACACAGGCATTGGGTAAATTCTCCCATTCTAAAAGGGAGACATTGGCCAAAATAAAGTGGCTACAGGTCCCATGCAAGTCAAAAACCCAGCAGAATGGTCATTAAATCTTAAACCTCCAAAATAATCTCCTTTGACTCCATGTCTCACATCCAGGGCATGCTGATGGAAGGAGTGGGTTCCTATAGCCTTGAGTAGCTCTTCCCCTGTGGCTCTGTGGGATACAGCCCCCACAGCTTCTTTCATGGACTGGCATTGAGTGCATGAAGCTTTTTCAGATGCATGGTGCAACCTGTTGGTGGATCTATGATTCTGGGGTCTGGAGGACAGTGGCCCTCTACTTATAGCTCCACTAGGCAGTGCCCCAGGGGGGACTCTGTGTGGGGACTCTAACCTCACATTCCCATCCACACTGTCCTAGTAGAGGTTCTGTATGTGAGCTGTGCAGCAGACTTCTACCTGGACATCCATTTGTTTCCATACATCTTCTGAAATCTAGGCAGAGGGTCCCAAAGCTCAACTCTTGTCTTCTGTGCACCTGCAGGCCCAACACCACATGGAATCTACCAAGGCTTGGGGCTTGCACCTTCTGAAGCAACAGCCTAAGCTGTAACTTGGCCCCTTTTAGCCACTGCTATAGCTGGAGCAGTTAAGACACAGGGAGCCATGTCTTGAGGCTGCAAAGAGCAGCAGGGCCCTGGGCCCAGCCCACAAACCATTTTTCCCTCCTAGGTTTCCAGGCTTGTTATGGGAGGGGCTGCTGTGAAGATATCTGAAATGCCCTGGAAACATTTTCCCCATTATCTTGGCTACTAACATTTGGCTCCTCTTCACTTAGGCAAGTTTCTACAGCTAGCTAGAATTTCTTCCCAGAAAATGAGTTTTTCTTTTCTACCACATGGTCAGGATGCAAATTTTCCAAACTTTTATGCTCTGCTTCTTTTCAATGTAAGTTCCAATTTCAGACCATCTCTTCTTGAACGCATATGAGCATATGCTGTTAGAAGCAGCCAGGCTACATGTTGATCACTTTGCTGTTTAAAAATTTCTTCCACGAGACACTCCCCAAATCCTTTCTCTCAAGTTCAAAGTTCCACAGATCTCTAGGGCAGGGGCATAATGCTGCCAGTCTCTTTGTTATAGCATAGTAAGAGTGACCTTTGCTCCAATTCCCAATAAGTTCCTCATCTCCATCTGAGACCTCATCAGCCTGGACTTCACTGTCAATATCACTATCAGCATTTTGGTTAAAACCATTCAAAAAGTCTCTAGGAATTTCCAAACTTTCCCACATCTTCCTGTCTTCTTTTGAGCCCTCCAAACTCTGCCCATTACCCAGTTCCAAAGTTGCTTTTACATTTTCAGATATCTTTATAGTAATGTCCCACTTCTCTGGTACCAATTTTTTGTATTCGTCTGTTCTCACACTGCTATAAAGAACTACCCAAGACTGGGTAATTTATAAAGAAAAGAGGTTTAATTGACTCACAGTTCCACAGGCTGTACAGGAGGCCTCAGGAAAGTTACAATCATGGCAGAAGGGTGAAGGGGAAGCAAGCATGTCTCCACATGGTGGCAGGGGAGAGAGAGTGAAGGGGGAAGTGTAACACACTTTTAAACAACCAGATCTCTTGAGAACTCACTATCATGAGAACAGCAAGGGAAAAATACACCCCAATGTATCCAATCTCCTCCCACCAGGTCCCTTCTTCAACACTGGGGATTAAAATACAACATGAGATTTGGGTGGGGACACAGAGCCAAACCATGTCAATATATGTCTAACCTACTGCTTCTGCTTTTCTGTTAGAAGCCAGGCTGATACATGCTCTATTCTCTTGTCTCTTCCATGTTCTCTTCTCCTTTTTCACGGGCTAGAACTCATGGTGACCTAGTTTTGACCATGTAGATGGTGGCGCAATCCCCAAGAGAGAGTGAAGGAGCTGTATGAGAAAGTACTCAGGTCCTTGAATGTCCATATAGGCAATAGTTGCTCTGCCAACCTGGACCACCCACGTTAGAACTGTAATGTGAGTGGGAAATACATTTTTTGTTTTAAGCCACTTTCCTTATGAGTCTCTTTGCTACAGCTATGTATATCCTTTTCCTCTAATATAATTACTATTTTGAAAGTACAGTTGATTTTGATGTTTCTATTTATAGATATTAATGTGACTGAGAACTCTGACATGTCTTTATATGGAATATACATGTGGGTTTTGTCTGTGGTCCAATCAAACTTAGTCTATCAATCACTTTAAAAGTATTGAGTCCTCACTCATACCAAACACTCTGAAAATACAATAGCATAAAAATTAAATGTTGTTGGCAGTTCCAAGATGGCTGAATAGGAACAGCTCCAGTCTACAGCTCCCAGCATGAGCGACACAGAAGACGGGTGATTTCTGCATTTCCAACTGAGGTACAGGGTTCATCTCAGGCTTGTTGGACAGTGGGGGCAGGACAGTGGGTGCAGTCCACTGAGCATGAGCTGAAGCAAGGTGAGGCATCACCTCACCCGGAAAGTGCAAGGGGTCAGGGAATTCCCTTTCCTAGCCAAGGGAAGGGGTGACATACGGCACCTGGAAAATCAGGTCACTCCTACCCTAATACTGCGCTTTTCCAATGGTCTTAGCAAATGGCACACCAGAGGATTATATCCTGTGCCTGGCTCGGAGGGTCCCATGCCCACGGAGCCTCGCTCATTGCTAGCATAGCAGTCTGAGATCAAACTGCAAGGTGGCAGCGAGGCTGGGGAAGGGGCGCCTGCCATTGCTGAGGCTTGAGTAGGTAAACAAAGCGGCCAGGAAGCTGGAACTGGGTGGAGCCCACAGCAGCTCAAGGAGGCCTGCCTGCCTCTATAGACTCCACCTCTGGGGGCAGGGCATAGCTGAACAAAAGGAAGCAGAAACCTCTGCAGACTTAAATGTCCCTGTCTGACAGCTTTGAAGAGAGTGGTGGTTCTCCCAGCATGGAGTTTGAGATCTGAGAACAGACAGACTGCCTCCTCAAGTGGGTCCCTGACCTCTGAGTAGCCTAACTGGGAGGCACCCCCAGTAGGGGCAGACTGGCACCTCACACGGCCGGGTTCCCCTCTGAGACGAAGCTTCCAGAGGAACGATCAGGCAGCAACATTTGCTGTTCAGCAGTATTTGCTCTTCTGCAGCCTCCGCTGCTGATACCCAGGCAAACAGGGTCTGGAGTGGACATCCAGCAAACTCCAACAGACATGCAGCTGAAGGTCCTGACTGTTAGAAGGAAAACTAACAAACAGAAAGGACATCCACACCAAAACCCCATCTGTACATCACCATCATCAAAGACCAAAGGTAGATAAAACCACAAAGATGGGGAAAAAACAGAGCAGAAAAGCTGAAAATTCTAAAAATCAGAGCGCCTCTCCCCCTCCAAAGGAACACAGCTCCTCGCCAGCAATGGAACAATGCTGGATGGAGAATGACTTTGATGAGTTGAGAGTAGAAGGCTTCAGATGATCAAACTTCTCCGAGCTAAAGGAGGAAGTTCGAACCCATCGCAAAGAAGCTAAAAACCTTGAAAAAAGGTTGGACGAATGGCTAACTAGAATAACCAGTGTAGAGAAGTCCTCAAATGACCTGATGGAGCTGAAAACCATGGCATGAGAACTACGTGCTGAATGCACAAGCTTCAGTAGCCGATTTGATCAACTGGAAGAAAGAGTATCAGTGATTGAAGATCAAATGAATGAAATGAAATGAAAGAGAAGTTTAGAGAAAACAGAGTAAAAAGAAACAAACAAGCCCTCTAAGAAATATGGGACTATTTGAAAAGACCAAATCTAAGTCTGATTGGTGTACCTGAAAATGATGAGGAGAATGGAACCAAGTTGGAAAACACTCTGCAGGTTATTATCTAGGAGAACTTCCCCAACCTAGCAAGGCAGGCCAACATTCAAATTCAGGAAATACAGAGAATGCCACAAAGATACTCCTCGAGAAGAGCAACTCCAAGACACGTAATTGTCAGATTCACCAAAGTTGAAATGAAGGAAAAAATGTTAAGGGCAGCCAGAGAGAAATGTGGGGTTACCCAGAAAGGGAAGCCCATCAGACTAACAGCGGATCTCTTGGCAGAAACTCTACAAGCCAGAAGAGAGTGGGGACCAATATTCAACATTCTTAAAGAAAAGAATTTTCAACCCAGAATTTCATATCCAGCCAAACTAAGCTTCATAAGTGAAGGAGAAATAAAATACTTTACAGACAAGCAAATGCTGAGAGATTTTGTCACCACCAGGCCTGCCCTACAAGAGCTCCTGAAGGAAGCACTAAACATGGAAAGGAACAACCGGTACCAGCCACTGCAAAAACATGCCAAATTGTAAAGACCATCAATGCTAGGAAGAAACTGCATCAACTAACGAGCAAAATAACCAGCTAACATCATAGTGACAAGATCAAATTCACACAACAATATTAACTTTAAATGTAAATGGGCTAAATGCTCCAATTAAAAGACACAGACTGGCAAATTGGATAAAGAGTCAAGACCCATTAGTGTGCTGTATTCAGGAGACCCGTCTCATGTGCAGAGACAAACATAGGCTCAAAATAAAGGGATGGAGGAAGATCTACCAAGCAAATGGAAAACAAAAAAAGGCAGGGGTTGCAGTCCTAGTCTCTGATAAAACAGACTTTAAACCAATAAAAATCAAAAGAGACAAAGAAGGCGATTGCATAATGGTGAAGGGATCAATTCAACAAGAAGAGCTAACTATCCTAAATATATATGCACCCAATACAGGAGCACCCAGATTCATAAAGCAAGTCCTTAGAGACTTACCAAGAGACTTAGACTCCCACACAATAATACTGGGAGATTTTAACACCCCGCTGTCAACATTAGACAGATCAATGAGACAGAAAATTCACAAGGATATCCAGGAATTGAACTCAGCTCTGCACCAAGCAGACCTAATAGACATCTACAGAACTCTCCACCCCAAATCAACAGAATATACATTCTTCTCAGCACCACATCACACTTATTCAAAAATTGACCACATAGTTGGAAGTAAAGCACTCCTCAGCAAATGTAAAAGAACAGAAATTATAACAAACTGTCTCTCAGACCACAGTGCAATCAAACTAGAACTCGGGATTAAGAAACTCACTCAAAACCACTCAACTACATGGAAACTGAACAAGCTGTTCCTGAATGACTACTGGGTACATAACAAAATGGAGGCAGAAATAAAGATGTTCTTTGAAACCAATGAGAACAAAGACACAACATACCAGGATCTCTGGGACACATTCAAAGCAGTGTGTAGAGGGAAATTTATAGCACTAAATGCCCACAAGGGAAAGCAGGAAAGATCTAAAATTGACACTCTAACATTGCAACTAAAAGAACTAGAGAAGCAAGAACAAACACATTCAAAAGCTAGCAGAAGGCCAGAAATAACTAAGATCAGAGCAGAAATGAAGGAGATAGAGAGACACAAAAAACCCTTCAAAAAATCAATGAATCCAGGAGCTGGTTTTTGAAAAGATCAACAAAATTGATAGACTGCTAGCAAGACTAATAAAGAAGAAAAGAGAGAAGAATCAAATAGACACAATAAAAAATGACAAAGGGGATATCATCACCAATCCCATAGAAATACAAACTACCATTAGAGAATACTATAAACACCTCTACACAAATAAACTAGAAAATCTAGAAGAAATGGATAAATTCCTGGACACTTACACCCTCCCAAGACTAAACCAGGAAGAAGTTGAATCCCTGAATAGACCAATAACAGGCTCTGAAATTGAGGCAATAATTAATAGCCTATCAACCCAAAAAAGTCTAGCACCAGATGGATTCACAGCTGAATTCTACCAGAGGTACAAGGAGGAGCTGGTACCATTCCTTCTGAAACTATTCCAATCAATATAAGATGAGGGAATCCTCCCTAACTCATTTTATGAGGCCAGCACCATCCTGATAGCAAAGCCTGGCAGAGACACAACAAAAAAAGAGAATTTTAGACGAATATCCCTGATGAACATCGATGCAAAAATCCTCAATAAAATACTGGCAAACCGAATCCAGCAGCACATCGAAAAGCGTATCTACCATGATCAAGTGGGCTTCATCCCTAGGATGCAAGGCTGGTTCAACATAGGCAAATCAATAAATGTAATCCATCACATAAACAGAATCAAAGACAAAAACCACATGGTTATCTCAGTAGATGGAGAAAAGGCCTTTGACAAAATTCAACAGCCCTTCATGCTAAAAACTCTCAATAAATTAGGTATTGATAGGACATATCTCAAAATAATAAGAGGTATTTATGACAAACCCACAGCCAATATCATACTGAATGGGAAAAAACTGGAAGCATTCCCTTTGAAACCTGGCACAAGACAGGGATGCCCTCTCTCACCACTGCTATTCAACATAGTGTTGGAAGTTCTGGCTAGGGCAATCAGGCAGGAGCAAGAAATAAAGTGTATTCAATTAGGAAAAGAGGAAGTCAAATTGTCCCTGTTTGCAGATAACATGATTGTATATTTAGAAAACCCCATTGTCTCAGCCCAAAATCTCCTTAAGCTGATAAGCAACTTCAGCAAAGTCTCAGGATACAAAATCAATGTGCAAAAACCACAAGCATTCTTATATACCAATAACAGACAAACAGAGAGCCAAATCATGAGTGAACTCCCATTCACAATTGCTTCAAAGAGAATAAAATACTTAGGAATCCAACTTACAAGGGATGTGAAGGACCTCTTCAAGGAGAACTACAAACCACTGCTCAACAAAATAAAAGAGGACACAAACAAATGGAAGAACATTCCATGCTCATGGATAGCAAGAATCAATATCATGAAAATGGCCATACTGCCCAAGGTAATTTACAGATTCAATGCCATCTCCATCAAGCTACCAATAACTTTCTTCACAGAATTGGAAAAAACTACTTTAAAGTTCATATGGAACCAAAAAAGAGCCCTCATTGCCAAGACAATCCTAAGCCAAAAGAACAAAGCTGGAGGCATCACATTACCTGACTTCAAACTATACTACAAGGCTACAGTAACCAAAACAGCATAGTTCTGGTACCAAAACAGAGATATAGACCAATGGAATAGAGCAGAGCCCTCAGAAATAATACCACACATCTACAACCATCTGATATTTGACAAACCTGACAAAAACAAGCAATGGGGAAAGGACTCCCTATTTAATAAATGGTGCTGGGAAAACTGACTAGCCATATGTAGAAAGCTGAAACTGGATCCCTTCCTTACACCTTATACAAAAATTAATTCAAGATGGATTAAAGACTTAAATGTTAGACCTAAAACCATAAAACTCTAGAAGAAAACCTAGGCAATACCATTCAGGACATAGCATAGGCAAGGACTTCATGTCTCAGACACCAAAAGCAACAGCAACAAAAGCCAAAATAGACAAATGGGATCTAATTAAACTAAAGAGCTTCTGCACAGCAAAAGAAACAAAGAGCTTCTGCACAGCAAAAGAAACTGCCATCAGAGTGAACAGGTAACCTACAGAATGGGAGAAAATTTTTGCAATCTATTCATCTGACAAAGGGCTAATATCCAGAATCTACAAAGAACTCAAACAAATTTACAAGAAAAAAACAAACAACCCCATCAAAAGGCGGGTGAAGGGTATGAACAGACACTTCTCAAAAGAAGACATTTATGCAGCCAACAGACACATGAAAAAATGTTCATCACCACTGGCCATCAGAGAAATGCAAATCAAAACCACAATGAGATACCATCTTACACCAGTTAGAATGGCGATCATTAAAAAGTCAGGAAACAACAGATGCTGGAGAGGATGTGGAGAAATAGGAACACTTTTACACTGTTGGTGGGACTGTAAACTAGTTCAACCATTGTGGAAGTCAGTGTGGCAATTCCTCAATGATCTAGGACTAGAAATACCATTTAACTCAGCCATCCCATTACTGGGTATATACCCAAAGGGTTATAAACCATGCTGCTATAAAGACACATGCACACGTATGTTTCTTGTGGCACTATTCACAACAGCAAAGACTTGGAACCAACCTAAATGTCCATCAGTGATAGGCTGGATTAAGAAAATGTGGCACATATACACCATGGAATACTATGCAGCCATAAAGAAGGATGAGTTCATGTCCTTTGTAGGGACATGGGTGAAGCTGGAAACCATCATTCTCAGCAAACTATCACAAGGACAAAAAAACAAACACCTCATGTTCTCACTCATAGGTGGGAATTGAACAATGAAAACACTTGGACGCAGGAAGGGGAACGTCACACACTGGGGCCTGTCGTGGGGTGTGGGGAGCGGGGAGGGATAGCATTAGGAGATATACCTAATGTAAATGACGAATTAATCGGTGCAGCACACCAACATGGCACATGTATACATATGTAACAAACCTGCACTTTGTGCACATGTACCCTAGAACTTAAAGTATAAAAAAAATTAAATGTTGTCACCACCATTACTCACATTATTACATACTGTGTAATAATGTAATAATAACATTATACATACATTACTCACATAATTACTCACATTAATAGGCAGTAGCAGAGAGAAGAACAAAGTTTATAATATGTTCCAGGAACAGAAAAATATTCAGCATGGTAGAGGATTGAGTATAAGAAAAAGTGGCAGAGGTGATGGGGCTAGAGATACACAAGGAATGGTTAATATAGTACTTTTTAAGCCTGGCTAAGGTGGATGAGCTTTATTCTCAGAATATCGAGGAGAATAGTAACATGATTATACTTACACTTTTCCAAGACAAATCTGATTGTACTATGGAGGACAAATTGGAGAAAGGCAAGAATATAAGCAGGGAAATCAGGAGTCTATTGCAGTAATCGAGCCAGGTGATGATGCCTGGAATGAAAGTGTCAAAAGTGGGCATAGAGAAAAGTGGTTAGATTCCAGAGAGCTCTTGATAATTAGCCTTGTGTAACACAGAAGGATTCGATATTGACAGATGTCCCTTTTTAAAAATTAGGTGGATGAGGTAATAACTAAGAGAGATCAGAGCTATAGGAGAAGGTTAGGTGGGAGGTTTGTGGGGAAGAGGAAGATGATGAGCTTGTTTTGTGTCTGGTTGTATTTAACAAAGCTGTGGAAGCAATTAAATATGTGGGTCTCTATTAGTTAAGGTAAATAATGTTAGTTATTAAAACAGACAACCCTTTAGTACAGTAGTCCCCATCTGATCCATGAGAGATACGTTCCAATACCCCCAGTATCCACTGAAACTACAGTTAGTATGGAATTCTATATATACTATGTTTTTCCTATGCATATATACTTATGATAAAGTTTAATTTATAAATGAGGCATGGTGAGAGATTAGCAACAAAAGTAATAGAACAATTAATATACTGTTATAAAAGTTATATAAATGTGGTCTCTCTCTCTCTCTTTTTCCCTCTCTCTCTCTCTCCAAATAGCAAATTGTATTGTATTGTTGTATTGTGGGTAACTGAAGCCACAGAAAGCGAAACCGTGACTAAGGGGAGAATGCTGTGTTAAACTAAACACAATAAAAGCTTATTTCACACTCAGTTAAAAGTCCAGTGTGGGTGGGAGTGGTAGAATAGGAATCTGTTCCATATGATAATTAAGGCTCCTTTCATCTAGGACTTTTGTCCGGGTCTCTGAAATTCTTTTATTCACCCGGCAGAATGAGTATTGCCCATGGGAGGGTTTTATGGGCCAGCCCTAGAAGTAGCAATTTTACTTGCAGAGTAACATCACATAATCACCCTGAACAGCACAATGTTCAGAATGTATTTTTCACAATGGCTGAAAAATACATTCTAGCTTGTGCCTGAGAACTAAGATGAGAATATGGATATTGGTGAACATCAACAGTCTCTGGCATAGTTCCTGGAAGAACAGAGCAGAAGATGCACAGTTAGTAGTCACTTGGTTATAAATAATATGTAAAGTCATGAATGAAGAAGAGATTGCCAACATAAAATATGCAGAACGAGAAGGGGGTTTAGGGCAACAATGCTGAGAAATACTAACCTAAGGAATGAACAAAGGAAGAGAACTCACAAAGGAAACTGAAAAGAAAGGCCAGAGATGTAGGAGAGTAGTCACAGAATTGAAGGGAAGAGAGTATTTCTAGAAAGTGGAAATGATCCTCAAGGTGAAAGGATTCTATGAAGTGTAAGGTGTGGGTTAAGGAGGATATTCCTGCTTTGAGCAAGAACTATCAGGGTTGAAAACTATATTTCAGTAGGTAGAGGAATGTTTGGGAGATTATAGGATACGAGTAGTAAGACTATTAAACTCTTTCTAAAAGATACAAGCAGCAAACACAGGATATAATTTTTAAAAATAATATACCACTCACAGAATTAAATACTTAGTAATAAATCTAACAAAGGACAAAGGATTTTAGATTTTGTAACAGAATATTTTTGTTTACCATATAGGGAATATATATATATTCACTGTACCAAAACCCAAAACCCAAAGTATTAAAAGAAATATAAAAATAGAATGTGTCTTTCTATATATTTATAAATTATATATATTTATAAATATCTATATTTACAATATTTATAATATAGATATTTATAAATATCTATATTTACAATATTTATAATATTGTAAATTTATGCATTAAATTATACATATTTATACAGTACACATTTATAAATATCTATATATCTACTTTTAACACCATGGGAATGACATTATACATTTTTTTTACAAGCCATTTCTTCTACTCATAGCATTGCAGACATCTATGGCAGGAACTGCTTGTGGCATAGCCAAAGGCCATTTCTCCCCTTCACCCTTGATAAGGAATTCTGATTTGGTTCAGATACTCATCTCTCTACCACAGGAACATGTGTTTCACCAAGCTATTTGTGACAATTTTATTGTTTTTTCCAGGGACTGATTTAGGAATGAGTGTTTACAATGTCAATGAGAGATGAAGGGAAGTCAATTAGAAAGTGTAGAAAAGGTTTTCTTTCTCCTAAAATGTGACGCAAGGCTAGGCATAGTGGTGTGTGCTTGTAGTCCCTGCTACTTGGAAGCGAGGGAGAATTCTTTAACTCAGGAATTTGAGACCAGCCTGGGCAACATAGCAAGACCCCCATCTCTAAAATAAAAATAAAAAATTAAAAGTGACAACCCCTTTTCTGCTGGACACAGCTATACTGGCATGTGACAACTGGAACTCTAGCAGCTACCTTGTAACACGAGGAGAGCCAGCCTCAGGATAGATTGTTGTGCTGCTGTTGACACCGTGGAAACATGAATAGAAGCTGGATTTCTTTTTTTTTTTTGAGAGGGTCTCATTCTGTTGCCTAAGCTGGAGTGCAGTGGCATGATTACAATTTACAGCAGTCTTGACTGCCTGGGCTAAAGTGATCTTCCCAGCTCAGTCTCCCGAGGTGCTGGAACTATCAGCATGCACCACCATGCCTGGCTAATTTTTTTCTATTTCTTTTGTAGAGACGGGGTCTCACTTTGTTGCCCAGGCTGGTCCTAGATGATCTTCCTGCCTCGACCTCCCAAAGTGCTGGGTTTACAGGCATGAACCACCATGCCTGGCCTGGAATTTTTTTTTTTTTTTTTTAACTATAGCTCCTCTCCTTAGGAACTCCTTATATGAGAATTTTTTATTTTACATGTCTTATTGATTTGGGAATTTTTCTGTTATTTGCATCCAAAACACTAACAATATAACATATTTTCATATCAATTCAGAGATTTAACTATTTGCTTTAATTGCTGTGTGGTATTTCACTGTGTGAATGGCTCATTACCTATTCATCCACCCAATCTTTCACCCATTCAGCATATGCTGTGGGCCAATCACTGGGGATAAAGCAGTGAACAAAACTGACTTTGTATCAACCCTCTTGGAGCTTTTTATTATTTATGTACTATATGCTAACCATGGGGAAAATGACATGTAGGACATAAAATGAACTAAAATATTTGTAATCCTTCTGTATTCCAATTTAACCCGACCTCTCTGCGTTTAGGTCTTCTAGTAGTTATCATAATTTTAACATGTTTATACCTCTATGTCTTGAGCAAACGGTTGTTAGAGGTCTGAATAATCAAGGCGGGTTTTCTTGGACAGTACATACACAAGTGAGAAGCAGGTGGGCAGGCTGGGACCACCACAAGCATCAAGGTACAGAGGACATTGGCAGTGTTTCATTACTGGGTAGAGCTACGTTTGCCTCTTTCTGCACCCCCTACCCCATGTCTACTAGAGTGGTCCTAGTAGACATGAGGGAGAATGAGAAGGACAGCAGAGTTACCTCCAGCTCTGCATTTTTTCTCTTTCTCTTTTAAGCACTCATAACTGTCAATAGAATGACCATAAGCAGGCAAGTGAATATGAAAAGAATATATAATTTTATTGTTCAATAAACAGATAGTGGTGAAATAAAGTTTTGCAATAAAGAAGCTCAGAATTCTACCCAAATGGAACAGCAAACACTGGTAAAGGTAAAACTTGACAGATACCTTGCATATTGACTTGGTTGGCAAAATACATTTTAACTAAAAGGTGTGGACTTAGGTTTGCTCATTGACATCACAGATTGTGAGTAACTATGAGAAAAGGGCTCATAGTATTCACCTGTGGCTTAAGTAGACTCATCCTGTAATTTACCTCAGATCCCATGTCCTGGCCTAGAACTTTTGACAGATAAGGCACCTATCACCATCCCAGGCCTTCCACCCAACCACCTCAGTTTTGTTGAGACGGTAAATCCTCTCCATTTTTAACAACAAAAATATTTAAGCACTAGTGGAGATGAGTCTTTTCTCCATTGCTTGTTTTTTTCAGCTTTGTTGAACATCAGGTATTTGTAGGTGTGTGGCCTTATTTCTGGGCTCTCTATTCTGTCCCATTGGTCTATGAGCCTGTTTTTTTGTACCAGCACCATGTTGTTTTGGTTACTATAGCCCTGTAGTATAGTCTGAAGTCAGGTAATGTGATGCCTTCAACTTTTTTCTTTTTGCTTAGGATTGCCTTGGCTATTTGGGCTCTTTTTTGTTTCCATATGAATTTTAAAATAGTTTTTTCTACTTCTGTGAAGAATATCATTGGTAATTTGATAAGAATAACATTGAGTCTGTAAATTGCTTTGGGCAGTATGGTCATTTTAATGATACTGATCTTTCCTATCCATGAGCATGGAATGATTTTCTATTTGTTTGTGTCTTCTCTGATTTCTTTGAACAGTGTTTTGTAATTCTCATTGTAGAGATCTTTCAGTTCCCTGATTAGCTGTATTCCTAGGTGTTTTATTCTTTATGTGGTAATTGCGAACAGGATTGCCTTTCTGATTTGGCTCTCAGCTTGGCTGTTGTTGGTGTATAGGAATGGTAGTAATTTTTGTCATTGATTTTGTCCTGAAACTTTGATAAAGTTCTTTATCAGCTGAAGGAGCTTTAGGGCCGAGAATATGGGGTTTTGTAGATATAGAATCATGTCGTCTGCAAACAGAGATAGTTTGACTTCCTCTCTTCCTATTTGAATGTACTTTATTTCTTTCTCTTGCCTGATTGCTCTGGCTAGGATTTCCAATACTATGTTGAATAAAACTGGTAAGACAGGGCATCCTTGTCTTGTGCTGGTTTTCAAGGGGAATGCGTCCAGCTTTTTCCCATTCAGTGTAATGTTGGCTGTGGGTTTGTCATAGATGGCTCTTGTTATTTTGAGGTATATTCCATTAATACAAATTTATTGAGAGCTTTTAATATGAAGCATGTTGAATTTTATCGAAAGCATCTTCTGCATCTATTGAGATAATCATGTGATTTTTGTCTTTAGTTGTGTTTATGCAATGAATCACATTTAATTTGTGTATGTTGAACCAAACTTGCTTGCATCCTGGGGATGAAGCCTACTTGATCGTGGTGGATAAACTTTTTGATGTGTTGCTGGATTTGGTTTGCAAGTATTTTGTTAAGGATTTTTGCATCAGTGTTCATCAAGGATATTGGCCTGAAGTTTTCTTTTTTGTTGTGTTTCTGCCAGGTTTTGGTATCAGGAGGATGCTGACCTCATGGAATGAGCTGGGTTGGGGGAAGTCCCTCCTCCTCAATTTTTTGGAGTAGCTTCTGTAGGAATGGTACCAGTTCTTCTTTGTACATCTGGTAGAATTCAGCTGTGAATCCATCAAGTCCTAGGCTTTTTGTTGTTGTTGTTGTTGTTAGGTTATTTATTACTGATTCAGTTTCCTCATTCAACTTGTTATTGGTCTGTTCAGGAAATCAATTTCTTCCTGGCTTAGTCTTGGTAGGTATCTTTTTTATAAATTGCCTTGTCAGTTAATTTATTATTGATCAAATGTGAAACTTTAATATGTTAAAAGGAAAACTTTTGACAAATTTAACATTTTAGCAAAGAATGATTCATAAATTGGGCACCACTTAGAATCAGAAGAGGTTCAGAGAGCTCTGCTCTGCAAAGTGCACAATGAGTGTTTACAGATGGTACATGGAAGTAAAGTATAGAAATATAGTACAGAAATAGCTTGATTGCTTAAGCTAGGTGTTTGCCTTTTTGGACATGGTCTGATCACCTGGCTGCCTGTGATTGGCTGAGGCTCAGCTGCTCACTGGCTGGACTCTGCTGTTTGTTATACTCCTCAGTTAGGTTTTCAGTTTGTTTACATCCTATGTTAGCTGTGTTTTGTTACATAGGAACTCAAAGTATGGAGAACACTTTGGGCCAATGGCCTCCTGCTTATTTAATTTAACAATATAACAATTATTAGATTCATAACAATTTAAAGAAATTGTAAGTTGAACCTAAAGGCTTAAAAATAATAATGCTACCCACCCAAGCATTAAAGAAACAAACAAACAAACAAACAACTCTCAAATTAATAGAACCTTCCTCAGGCAGGTCACTTACTTTCTTTGGAAAGCAGTTCTCCTCCAAGTTATCATCTAAGACAACTTAGCCAACAGGCAAAATTTAGCCTCCATTACTGAGGCCTTGCTTGAGGATCCAGGGGCAGTAGGGAGTGGAATCACCCTCGCAAGTTGTTCAACCTTTACTCACATAGAGGGCAGGGTAAGTTGTATCCTTTTTCAGCATCCAGTTCCTGGATTGGTACCTGCCCAGCAGGAATGATGCTGCCAAAGAATTTGCATGGCTCCTTCTTTTTATTTCCCATTTATAGTGTTCCATGTGGATCTAGAGGGCTTTGATTTATGGAAGGACACATGACTTAAATTGATTCAGTCAGAACTAATCTGGAACTTTTGTGAAGTTGTTTTGAAAGAGTGGCTCTTTCTTGGGGTTACTGAGATTATTGGCTATCAGCTTGGAGTTCCATTCTGTGAGTAGAGGACTTGACTTGGAATAAAGCCAATACACAGCAGTAAACCTAAAGGATGAAGAGAGTAAGATCTGTTGCTGATGCCTGATATTTGAGCTCCTGGATCTACTTAGCCTAAAAATTTATTTTTAAGTTGTTCAGTTACACAGGTCAGTAAGTTCCACTTTATTTCCCCTTAAGCTAATTTTTTTAACTGATCACAAGAAAGCTGGAATAACTCTTAAGCTAATTTAAATGCAGCTTATGACAGTTGCAACTAAGAGATCTTAATTTGTAAATGCATCGATAAGATTTGGCTGTTACAAGAACAAAGGTAGAAGGGAATATTTTCCTTCTTAGAAGAATTATAACTTCACTGTTAAGTAGGGCTTGCTCTGTCTATTGCCAGTGTAGGTTGACCTACAACAAGAACAAGAAAAATCACCCATCACCTTCAAATGATCTCTGCACTAGCCTATTTCTGATACATAACATCCTATAATCAGAAATTTATTATTTTGCCTTAACGTGGTACTTTCCAAGTGTACTTTATTATTTTATATTATTATTTTATTTAATTACACTATTATTTTGTTAGATTATATTATTTAGGTTTTCATTTCATTTATATTTTAACAGAAAAAAATGCCTTAAAATTAATCCAAATAGAAGCCCAGTATATAAAACAAATGGGAACAGAGGTACTTTAATAACTGAAAGAATGGTGGGGCTAAAACACTTCCACATAAACATGGAGCTCCATAACAGAGTTTAACTTTGTCTGAGTCAAATAAGCACATGTTTTAGAAAGGTATATAGAATTTAAGGATATATAACAAATTTGAAGTCAATGAGAAAATTACTTACTACTTCTATCTTCCTCCCAAGCCATTCCACTGCCTCATTCACACACCCCCTGGTCCCACTCACCAATGAATAAAACATTTTCAACATTTTTAACTATTTTTTGTGATACTACTTCCACATTTTAAAATAAAATGCTTGACTTGTCACTTCTTGTTGTTGTTAATTGTAGACATAATTTGTTATATTTTATTAGTAGATGAGAATTTAGTATTTAGTATTTATGTAACTATCACTTCCAATTCTCTTCCACCTATCTTCCCAATATAGTTACAACACAGTTGTTCTATAGCCAGTATTTATTTGAATTATTTTGGCCATTTAATATTAGTCTCTGCTAGTCAAATACTAAAGTGTTATTCTCTTTTTTTATAACTCTTTTTCTGGACTTAACTGTTTCCATTTCTTCACATGTTCAGTTTTGAAAATATACTTATGTCTTATTTCTTTTGGGCTATTATGACAACATACCATAAACTGGATAGCTCATAAACTACAGAAATGTACTTCTCAGTTCTGGAGGCTGGGAAGTTTGAGATTCAGGCACCAGCAGATTCAGTTTCTGATGAAGATCTGCTTCTGGTTTATAAATGGTACCTTCTAGCTCTGTCCTTACATGGTGGACAGGGCTATTTAGCTCTCTGAAACCTCTTTTATAAGAGTACTAATTACATTCATGAGACTTCTGCCCTCATGATCCAATCACCTCCCAAATGCCCGACCCATCTACTAATACCATCCCATTGGTAATTGCTTTTAACATTAATTTTGGGGAAACATAAGCATTCTGACCATAGCAACCTATTACTAATTAGGCCCCAAATTGGAACAGATTTGTCTGTCAATACTATATTTCAAATAATATGTTTAAATAAAATCTATCAGTTCTCCCTCCCTCCTCTCCTGCTTGATCTCTTCCTTCCAAGTCATCACTTCTTCTCTCCATTCTATAATGCATGCTTTCATGACCTTGTTAGCAGGTAACCTGAGATTTCTTTAACCATCATCTTAGAATTTCTCGTGCTGATCACCTATGTTGAGTCTCCTATATACTATATCTTCTATTTTTTTCCTTTATATATTCATTTGATTTGCTGCATAGCTTGCTGGTAGTTTTCTGTAGAAGGTGCTTAGCAATTTATTTTCTAGAAAATCTGTGCATATTTGAGAATATATTTATTCTACTTCTAAATTAAGCTTTTTATTCTGAGATAATTGTAGATCTGTGTCCAATTTTAAGGAATAAAACAAAGAGCCTGTGTACCCTTTACCCAGTTTCTCTCAATGGTAATATTTTGTAAAACCGTAGTACAATATCACAACCAGGATATTGAAATAGTCAAGATACAGAACATTTCCATCACTACTAGGATCCTTTAACTGGGCCTTTATAACTACACTCACGTCCCTTCCTTAATGCTCAGACTAACCCCTAGCAATCACTAATCTGTTCTCCAGTTCTATAATTTTCTTATTTCAAGAATGTTATAAACAAAGTTATAAAGTAGATAAATTTTTAATTTTTTTTCATTCAACATAATTCCCTTGAGATTTATGCAAGTTGTTTTGTGTACCATTTGTTCCTTTTTATGGCTGAGTAGTATTACATAGCATGGATGTTCCACAGTTTGTTTAACCATTCAACTGTTGAAAAATGTTTGGGTTGCTAATAGTTTTGGGCTACTATGAATAAAGCTGCTATGAAAATTCTTTTACAGATTCTTGTGTGAACATAAGTTTTACATATTTCTGGGATAAATGCCTAAGAATACAAATGTTGGATTGTATGGTAGTTGCATGTTTAGTTTTATGAGAAACTATCAAACTATTTTCCAGAGTAATGTATCATTTTGTATTCCCACCAGTATTGTATGAATGATCTAGTTTTTCTACACTCTCACCAGCATTTGATTTTTCACACTTTTTGAAATTTAACTCACTCCAACAGGTATGTCGTGACATCTCATTGTAGTTCAATTTGTATTTTACTGTGGTTTTAATTTGCATTTGGCACTTAATTTGTATTAATACAAATTAAATATCTAATGCTGTTGGACATCTTTTCATGTGCTTGTTTGCCATCTGTATATATTCTTTGGTGAAATGTCTGTTCATATCTTTTGCCCATGCTCTAATTGAATGATTTTTTACTGTTGAGTTTTGACCAGTACATAGTTTAAAATTTTTATTTTGGCCATCTCTATTTCCATGAGATATTTCTTATTCTCTGAATTCCAAAAATAAATAAAAATGATCCTGATCTGTTTTCTAAATGGGATACAATGGCTTCTCTTATCTTTCTGAGATTATTAATTAATCCTATAGATTTCTTAGAGGGAGTTTTCTTCAGACATCTGCATTTATTTTATACCTGGGAAATCTCTTTCCTTTGTTTGTTTTATATTCTTTCTTCATTTTTCTATTGAGACTTTCCTCAAACATCCTGGGAATTATGGTTCAGGCCTGCTCCTAATATTTGTGGGGCCCAGTACAAGATACAAATGTAAGCCTATATATCATATACCTAAATATTTAAAAATTATGACTCAAGGTAACAGATTGCAATTCTCCTATCTTGACAAGTATAATTCCAAACAATGATGATGATAATAATAATAATAATTAAAAATTTATGTAAAGCTAGCTTTTATAGGACTAGAAGTCATCAGAGCATCAAAGACAATTGAATTTAATTATTATAGCTCATTTCTGGGTGTTCTACAGATCTATAGATGTGTAGATGAGCAATAAAATAATTTATATATTTATAAAATGTAATATGATATTATATAATATATAATATAATATCTATTTATAGAATATATTTAGATAATAATTTATATATTCTATAAATTATTTTTCTTGCCTCTAAGCAAATACACTAAATATGTCATAAGGAAGATTTTTATATAACTTGTTATTGACAATAACATTTTAATTGAAAATTTAAGTTAAAGTGAATGTAAAAGAAGTAAAAATTTTATTTTTCATGTATATTGTCAAAAAGTTCATTTTTATTCAAGATATTTAGAGGGCATGTTTAAGGTTATAGACCATTATACTAGCTTTGTGATAAGTGCAGAGTGACTGTGTTCTTTAATAAATTAAATTTTGTGTTAATGATATATGGGGATTTCTAAAATGGAGGGCTAGGGAAGGGGCTACTCCTGTCCAGGCCCAAGAGTAGTTCTGCTCTGGCTTTTCACTCATCACGGAACAGGGGACTAAGAAGACATTTTCCAGGGTGTAACAGTGAGGCTCATAAACCTGCAGGGTTCTCTCTGTGGTGAACAGGCATGCATCCAGCCCTTTGTTAGATTTCCAGTTGTCAGTATTTGAGTGTGTTCTCTCTGAGTAGGTCACTTTCTCCAGAGGAGAAATCTCCAATCCCTTCTGGCTGCTGGAATTCTGGAGGCTGAATAGATGTTCAGACTCCTACACAATCCTCCTGAGCTCAGCCACACTTTCTAAGTCTCATCCTCTGCTGATCCTGGTTACATTTTTTCAGCACAAATGAAATTCTGGATCTGCTGTTAAATGTTTTAATTCTGTCATTCAATGGAATTTTTGATGCAAAGGAGATACATCTACCGTGTTTACCTGGAAGTGATATCTTTTGGAATTTTCAATCCCCTGTAAAAGGCAGCATATCTTAGTTAAGTAATGTTTGCTTGCAACCGCCACAGCTCAATCATAACCAATTTAAACGAATTCTACTACTAGTAGTAACAGGAAATTGTATTGGAAAGTGTCAGTCTGGCTTCCAGCAGGAAATAGAATTCACCCATATGGTTCAAATAAATATTAATGAGAAGAACGCTTACAGAGGTTCAGCATTGCTGATTATAATTCTGAAAGACACAATCCAGAATGCCATAATCCCAATGTTGAAATCCTGAAAGACAAAAATCCCTAAACTCTAAAATCTCTAATGTCTAAAATTTTGAAAATCACAATTCTAAAATATTAAAATCCTGAATGTTGAAATCCTAAAAGCTGAATTCTGGGGAAGAGGTTAGTGCATTTTTGGTTGCCTGATAGTTGCATCATGTTAGTTGCATCATATTAGGTGGAACTATTACCCTGTTATTCTTTACTTGGAAATTAAGTACAGTTTAAGGAGATGCGTATGGGTGCTCAGTTGACAAGGGGTGAACTTTCAGACTTAATTTTAGGCATCAACTTGATCGGATTAAGGAATATCTAGGGACCCGGTAAAACATAATTTTTGGGTGTGTCTGTGAGGGTGTTCCCAGAGGAGATGAGTGTGTGAATCTGAGTGGATTAGATGGGGAAGATGTTGGAAATGTAGCCTGGCACCATCGAATCAGCTGGGGGCCAGGAGAGAACAAATTCAGAAGGCACAATTCTCTCTCTCTCAGAGCCGAGACAGACTTTTCTTCTGTTGCCTTGGACATCAGAACTCCAGGCTCACTGGCTTAATCATTATTGGTGTCGTGAAAGCAGAAAATTGCTTAATTGGAATCGCTGAGCAATAATCAGACTTTCAAATGGGCAGCAGAGACTTTACAAGATTTAAAGGCCACAACCACTCTCCAAATACAAGTGCAATGAGTGTTTTGAAGGTCATAGAAGTGAAAACACAGGCAGAACATACAAGAAATTTCCCCTGCCAAATTATTCAATCATGTCTCTTCACACATAGTGCCATGCTTGCCTTCAAAAATCATTCTTCATTAGAGAATAAAAAGAATTTGACAGGATCAGTGACCTTCTGAACTAAAGACACTTGCTGAAATAGAGGTTTTTCTAATATTAAAAAACACAGTAAACAACCAACTATTTTTTGTTAGAACTTGTTGAAGAAGATAGACTTTTTAATTCGTAACACTAAATCTAACATAGAAAAACTAGTGCATGCTTCACTCTGACTAATGGATGGCACTTTAAAAATGCTCCCTACTCGGCTGGGCAGGGTGGCTCATGCCTGAAATTTCAGCACTTTGGGCAGGTGGATCACCTGAGGTCAGGAGTTTGAGACCAGCCTGGCCAACATGGTGAAACCCTGTCTCTACTAAAAATACAAAAATTAGCCAGGTGTGGTGGTGCCCGCCTGTAATCCCAGCCACTCTGGAGGCTGAGGCAGTAGAATCGCTTAAATCTGGGAGGCGGAGGTTGCAGTGAGCCAAGATTGCGCCAATGCACTACAGCCTGGGCGATAGAGCAAGACTTTGTCTCAAAAAAAAAAAAACAAAAACGGAAACAAAAAAATGGTCCTTACTATATTTTTTGTCAACTATATGCAATTCATGGCCCTGTAGGATCCAAAAATTCTATAACTTCTTTGCTTGTTCATGTATCAACAGAAAAAGAGAAGCAGTTTATAAACTCTTACTTGAAGAGTTGGTGAAATTTGCAGAAGAAAATGAATTTCAGAGAGTCCCCAAATGATAATGACAGATTTGGAATCAGGTGCAATCAAGGCGTCCAAAAGCAAATTTCAAAGTGTTACCAAAAAGTTGTTTTTTCTGTTCATTCCAATGAATTTGGCAGAAAATTCAGATGAGTGGATTGGCCACATGACACAGCAATGATGGAAACTACAGTTTAAAAATGTGTCGTTTTTCTGAATGAGCATTTCTTCCAGCTGATGACATTCTAAGAGCTTTTAATAAGTTAAAGCCACATTTGCATGAAGAAGCCAATGAAGTTACTGACTGGTTTGAAAATAATTATGTGGCCAGGCATGGTGGCTCATGCCTGAAATCCCAGCACTTTGGGAGGCCGAGGTGGGTGGATCACGAGGTCAGGAGTTCGAGACCAGCCTGACCAATGTGGTGAAACCCCGTCTCTACTAAAAAATCAAAAATTAGCTGGGCACAGTGGTGCATGCCTGTAATCCCAGCTACTCAGGAAGCAGGAGAATAACTTGAACCCAGGAGGCGGAGGTTGCAGTGAGCTGAGATTGTGCCACTGCCCTCCAGCCTGGGCAACACAGCAAGACTCTGTCACACACACACAAAAAAAGACAAAAGAAAACAATTTTGTGTATAGTAGGATAAAAAGACACGTTATGCAATGGTGTTGCTGTTCCATCACCATTATTGTTTCTGCCAAATTTGTGCTTTGTATATGAGTGCGTGCAAAATGAATTTCTGAGTACCCAAAATAACATAGAAGCATGGCACAGAAGCTGAAAAAATTTAATAAGGAATGCTCACATTGGTGTATATTGAATTGTAGAAGAATTTCAAAAAAGCAGAGCCATGTAGAAAATGAATGTGAATAGGCCGAGTGTGGTGGCTCACGCCTGTAATCCCAGCACTTTGGGAGGCCGAGGCAGGTGGATCACCTGAGGTCAGGAGTTCGAGACTAGCCTGACCAGTATGGTGAAACCCCATCTCTACTAAAAATACAAAAATTAGCCAGGCATGGGAGTGGGTGCCTGTAGTCACAGCTACTCAGGAGGCTGAAACAGGAGAATTGCTTGAACCTGGGAGGCGGAGGTTGCAGTGAGCTGAGATTGTGCCACTGCACTCTAGCCTGGGCAACAGAGTGACACTCCATCTCCAAAAAAAAAAAAAAAAAGAAAGAAAGAAAGAAAGTAAATGAATGTGAATGTATTCTCTGAGGAGAGCCACACTGTGAAAGGAAAAAAGGCAGCTATTCATTGGGATTCAGGAGTTCAAAACAGTTGATGTGAAAGTTGGCTAGCTCTTACAGATTCTCTCTCTGCGATTGCCCATAAGCTAGTCTGGTAATCCACTTTTTCTTATGTCAAATTTTCATTTTAGTTTTTTTTTTTTTTGAGAGGGGTTTTTTTTTTAAAGCTTTTTCCATTATTTTAAATTGTCAGCATTATTTTTCAAAATTTGCTATGCCAGGTATCTCATCTTCACATCATTTTCAATACTGGAGGTGTAAAATTATGTATAGACTTTTAGAGAGTTCTAATTCATTTTATGCATTTTTTTTTTTTGCAAATGTGACTCCATGAAAGGGCATTAACACAAGGTTGACTTTGTGTGTAAGCATTGTGCATGTATGGAAAACGTTGAAACTTCCTCAGTAAATGAAGAAATGTCTTTTTGCATATCTGTATTTATGAAAGATAAAATGCCTCGAGATCTTGGCTCTTTGAGCTACTGGTGCAGTGGTGATGTGGTGATAACTTATCCAGGTTTTTGACTGATCTCATCAAAAGACTGGAGTTGTGCATCACAGTATTTCATGTTACTGCAATTATAAAGCTGGGTGCACACAATTACTAACCATAGTGATATGTGTTTATATATTTTGCTTTTAGGGCTATTTCTTTATGAATGCAGTTTGCTCATAACTGTGTGACTGTTAGTATACTTATGTGTTTATGATTGCAAAAATATGTATGTTATTGCCAATTTTGTGCAAGGTGTCCTATGAAACTTTCTATTGTGTTTTTATGTTTTTCAACTAAATTTCCTTTTACAATTTAAATAAATGTCTTTTCAATAATGAAAAAGATTTTTTTCCAGGATTATATTTTTGGGATTTTCATCTTTCAAGATTTTTTTTTTATTATTATACTTTAAGTTTTAGGATACACGTGCACAACGTGCAGGTTTGTTACATATGTATACATGTGCCATGTTGGTGTGCTGCACCCATTAACTCGTCATTTAGCATCAGATACATCTCCTAATGCTATCCCTCCCCCATGCCCCCACCCCACAACAGTCCCTGGTGTGTGATGTTCCCCTTCCTGTGTCCATGTGTTCTCATTGTTCAATTCCCACCTATGAGTGAGAACATGCGGTGTTTGGTTTTTTATCCTTGCGACAGTTTGCTGAGAATGATGGTTTCCAGCTTCATCCATGTCCCTACAAAGGACATGAACTCATCATTTTTTATGGCTTCATAGTATTCCATGGTGTATATGTGCCACATTTTCTTAATCCAGTCTATCATTGTTGGACATTTGGGTTGGCTGGGCGCAGTGGCTCACGCCTGTAATCCCAGCACTTTGGGAGGCTGAGGCGGGCGGATCACGGGGTCAGGAGATCAAGACTGTCCTTGCTAACACGGTGAAACCCCTCTCTACTAAAAATACAAAAAACTAGCCGGGTGTGGTGGTGGGCACCTGTAGTCTCACCTACTCAGGAGGCTGTGGCAGGAGAATGGTATGAACCTGGGAGGCAGAGCCTGCAGTGAGCTGAGATAGCACCACTGCACTCCAGCCTGGGCAACAGAGTGAGACTCCATCTCAAAAAAAAAAAAAAAATTTCAACATTGTGGATTATGGCATTCAGGATTGTGTATTTTAGGATGAGGGCCCAAAACTGAAATGCAGGTTTAAAGAAACAAGGGATGGTGAGGCAACCAAAGCCCAGCAACAGTGTGAAATCATTACCGCCTCTAGGGCTAAAGGGAGGAGGGAGAAAATAATATTACTAGAGCCTGGTAAAAGTTAAAAGCTTTCTAGAGAGATAGCCTGATAGGGCTTGTAGTTGAAGAGGAATGCAGCTACTAGCAGAGAAGGCAATGAAGCATGAAGGAAGGGAGTAGGGAAGCAACACTCTGGTTTCTTTTTCTTCCACTGTCTGATGACCTGCAAGTGCCTCACATTGGCCAACTCCAAGGGAAGTCAGGTAGCAAGAGAACCAGAGTGATGCAGAGTACTTTCATCAGCTCCCAGGGCAGGAAAGAGAGGGGACAGGGAAAATAGGTCTGGGGAAAGTGGAGATAAATGTAATATAACCAGTAAAGAAGAACAGAGTGCCTTGTAGATCAACAGAAGCTACCAGACTTCAGAAAGAGTGGTATCCCAGCCAGGTACAGAAACTTTAGCACTTCCTTGGACTTTACTGCTAATGCTTCGCACTGATGATGATTCAGTTCCTAATACTTTTAGTCCCCACATTCTTAATTCAAATTCTTGATAGATTTTTATTGGCCACAAGTCAGCCAGTTTAGCCTCTTTTCTTTGTTTGATACTCCTCATAGTCTAATTAGCTATGACCAGAGGTTTAGATCACGTAGTATGGATATGGCTGTAAGAGTTTACTTCCCTGAGTAAGAAGACAGTTTCAGACAGGGGACTGTGGCTGGGCAGGCACCCCCAAAAGTGTCAGCTTCTCAAATGTAAGTTGAGTAGTTATCCTACATTGCATGAAGTCATGAGCATATTATCAGAGCTCTCTCTTTAGGACAGAGGGTATGATGGTTAACTTTAGGCACTGTCAACTAATGGCCACGAATAAAAGAAAGTACTAAGTATATGTGTATAGCTGGTGAGAGGGTTACTGAGTGAGGCTGTACAGGCTGTGTGCAGCACAACTCCAGACACCAGCATTGTGCAGCAACGTGAATCATGCTCCGCTAGAATTTTGCTGTCGCATCCTTGTTCTCAACTTTGCTGAAGCCTTATTCTACCATGAAATCACTTATTTAGCATTTAACAAATTTGTACCTGAAACTAGGGGGATTCTGGAATCAAGTGTTATCCTCTCCCAATGTCTACCACTCGTGGAAAGTGACAAAGCCAAACAGAGGTTTCAGTAGCTTCACAGGGGGTGTGTCCATAGACACCAAATGGCAACAAAACAGGGGTTTCAAAACTCAGTTGTTTGCAAAAAGCACAATATTATTAAAATACCAATTGGGAGCTTTCTTAGGATAAAATGCTTTTTTAAATCTATTCACTACATACTGCATCTGTGAAAGAAAGGAGATTTTTTAAATGATTGATAATTTTAGTCAAATTACTTGGGAAAGCCTGTTTTGACTTGTCAGACAGTCAAACTAGGATTTAAAAAATGCTGTAAAGAAGTGGTCCCAGACCAGCAGCATCACTTGGAAACTTCATAGACATGCAAATTCTCAGGCTGGCTACAGTTTGAGAAGTTAGAGAACTGCTGCGTTGGAATCACCTGATGTACTGGTTAAACCAAAGATCGCTGCCCTCCCCACACTGTTACTAATTTAGTAGGCCTGCCATGGGACACAGGAATATGCTATTATTGGAGAAAAAGTTTTCTTAAGAAACAGTTTCCACCCAAAGTTTGGTAAATGTATTAGGCGAAGATTTTTTTGGACTAGTGAAAGAGTATATGTCTCATGTAATCCTTGGGAGGACACTTTCCAGACAGTTGGATTGTCTACATCAAAATATAAAAAGTTTGGCAAGATTTCTCATTTCTAACGTTATTTGCTTTGGGATGGTAAAGTCTTAAGAAATCTTTTATAAAACATTAGCCCAGAAATAACTTCAAGAGCTTGAAGTTTGCTTCAAATTTTGGAAGAAAAATCAAGTCAGACCCTGTGTTTTACACATGTAACTAGTCATTACTGTAATTAACTGAATCTGAAAAGTGATTTTTTATGAGTATAAAAATCAAATTTGAGTTCATATTTCAGTGTTATTTGAGAATCTTCTACCTTTAAAATCAAACATAGCAGTATCCCTAGACAAAGAGGAAGTGAAAAGAAGCTTCTGGATACATATCTTACAAAATTCTTTCCCAGTTTGTTGGTGTTTCTATGCTGCTCACCGACCCAGCAACTGCTGTCTATGTGCATTAGAAGGCTGTGCATTTACTAACACAGATGCACCATGCTGTTGAAATGACTCTTTGGAAAAAACATCAGTGATTCTATTAAGACACTGGGTATTACCATAGCACCCGTTACTGAACTGCTGTAGTGTCATAGTGGATGCAAGATTTATGTTTTGGAGCCATTGGAAGCAGTCATGACACACACTTTCCTCTCTTTCCTAATTTAATGACTGTCACCACATATGATTATGAGACATCACCACAGATTCCAGAATGTGGAAAGTCACTGGAGCTAGAGCAGAGGAGCCAAGCAGAAACACCTGCAAGGGATTTCTAACGTGATTACAGTTCAGTTGCTGTATTTTCAGTGAGAGATACAGATCATGAGGCAAAGAAGCATCTGCCTTCCTTTCTTCTGGCTCTGTGCAACATTGTGACATGCACTCCCTGCATGACTGCAATCAGTCACTTCCTTGGAGCACAGCTGTAGTCATTCACATATGTGTTCATTCAACAGACACTTATGTCTGATAAATATTTACTAAAGAAGTATGATCAATGTCTGTTAGCAATAGTTTGGGGAGCAGATGTTGTTTTAGGAACTTGGTAGTCATTACATGGATGACAAGAGCATAACATATTTTTACACTAACACCTGACAATGATATGATTTTCCTCAAGTTCATAAGGTGGCTTCATACACAGTGTTTTACGTTCCCAGCTCCAATCCTGGGATTAGATCAGAAAGAAATTATCCCCACAGTGAGGCAATGGAAACCTCCATTGAGTGATTTGCCCAATGTCTGGAGCTAATAAGTAGTGGAGTGGGTGGGCACTTATGCGTAGATTTTTAATTCTCAAGTTCTGTATTTAACAATTAAATAACAAAAGCAATGATGTTAGGGTTTGGTATTATCATTTTCCCTTTCTAGAATATTAAGGGTTAAACTTTTCCCTTTTTCCGGATGTAATTTAGCAAATGAAAACAGGTATTTTCTTTCCCCCCCCCCCCCGCCCCCACAATTCCTTTCCCAAGGTACAGCTGACTGCACCATTAAGGATGGAGGTAAGGCTAAGCTTGGTGGCTCACCTGTAACCCTAGCACTTTGGGAGACCAAGGTGGGCCGATCACTTGTGGTCAGGAGTTTCAGACCAGCCTGGCCAACATAGTGAAACCTCATCTCTACTAAAAATATAAAACTACCCCAGCCTGGGCAACAGAAAAAGACTCTGTCTCAAAAAAAAAAAAAAAAAAAAAAGTGCCTAGCAGCCTAGCCATGGTGCCCAAAGTTCAGGTACATTATAAGTGTTGGGGCCTGAGGCCTAGGTGTTGGAAAACTGTTGCCATTGAATGGAGGCTTCCTTTCATTGCCAGCACCAGTTCCAGCTGGTCCAATCCTGGTCCCTTCTGTAACATTAGCTTTAAGGGCTGGTCCCTCCTTCCTTAGATGGTGAAAATGACTGTTTCTAGCTGGAAAAAGAAAGCAAATGCCTTGTAAGAGTAGGGAAAGAGTATATATCCCATACAGCATAATGGCTGCTGATTTTGCTGCAGGGGAATATGAGAAGCTTCCTTGAGAGTCCTCAAATTCCACTGTTAGCTTCATATAAGCTAAAGTAAAACTACACAAACAAAGAAAGTATATTCCATTTTAGCTAGGAGTATAAAGCAAAACAAAACATGATTCAAGGTTTCACTTGAGGTGCCTGCAAGTCTTACACCAAGGATATGAGTATAAATAAAGTCATATTTGTGCCTACTATTGTAGATAGGCTATATTTCTAAGCATTTTGTGTATATAGCTGGTAGGTGATATCATTGCATGTTTAGTTTTAAAAAGCCTTATTTTTTACAATAAATTTACTAGCCATGAAACATGCTAGGCAACAAAGTCTTATTTTTAGCAAAAGAAAAAAAAAAATCCAAAAGCCTGCTTACCCTGCTGCAGAGGGGCAGATTGCTCTTCTCAGGTCCTGACAAGTTATTCCCAAAGCTTCTTTTTCAAGATACACAATGGTGTTTATTTTGGTCAGGGCAGGGAATAGAAATTCTACTTAAGTTTGGACAGAAATAAATTTATTATAGGGTAATCAGCTTACAGAATCATTGGGAAGGTTAAAGATTGAACCTTCAAAAATTGATTTAGGAACCCAAAGGTGGCCAGGTGCTGTGGCTCAAGCTTGTAATCCCAGCACTTTGGGAAGCAGAGATGGGTGGATTGGTTGAGCCCAGGAGTTAGAGACCAGCCTGGGCAACATGGTGAAATCCCATCTCTACATAAAAATACAAAAATCAGCCAGGCATGGTGGTACACACCTGTGGTCTCAGCTATTCAGGAGACGGAGGCAGAAGAATCACTTGAACACAGGAGGTGGAGGTTGCAGTGAGCTGAGTTTACCCACTGCACCCCAGCCTGGCTAACAAAGCCAAACCCTGTCTAGGAAACAAACAAAAAAACCCCTAAAGGCCACCAAGAGGCTACTTGTATTGGGAAGTTGCTGGTGCCAGAATCAAGCTGCCCTGCCACAAACCAAAAGGCCCTTATGATTAAGAAGCCCCTACAGCAACACAAATACATCTGATAGAGTAGCATCAATCCATTAACTTCTATTTTAACTTCTAGCTGCAAAAGAGTCTGGGAAATGCAATTGTTTGGCTTTCTAGCATAGAACTCAGTAATATGCATCCACCACACTTACCTACATTTTTTATTTCTTGTTTTTTGGGACGGAGTCTCGCTCTGTCACCCAGGCTGAAGTGCAGTGGTGCTATCTAGGCTCACTGCAACCTCTGCCTCCTGGGTTCAAGCAATTCTCCTGCCTCAGCCTCCTGAGTAGCTGGGAGTATAGGAGCTTGCCACCACACCCAGCTAATTTTTTGTATTTTTAGTAGAGATGGGGTTTTGCCATGTTGGTCAGGCCAGTCTCAGACTCCTGACTTTAGGTGATCCACCCCCCTTGGCCTCTCAAAGTGCTGGGATTACAGGCATGAGCCACCACACACAGCCCTTACCTACTTTTTAACTTATCTACTTCCCTAAGGTGGACAACCAGATTGCTTGTTTTCTACTACCACAAAGCTCCAATGAAGATTCTTCTAGACTGTGTGATGTTCTGTGGGATGGATGCCCAGGGGGAGGGATAGTAGGGTCATAGGGTATGTGCACACTTTTTTTTTTGACTACGTACTGCCAGAATGTTACTCTCCAGAATATCTCTATTAGTCTAACTCCCAAAAGTTTAATGTAAAAATAATTTTATATTTATACATACTATCATAAACTGAATAGTTTCTACTGTCAAGCAAGAGTCAATTTATATTTAAAAGCCAACAGCAGGGTTTAAAAAAAATTTCTTAAACATTATATCTAAAACAGTATAAGAATAGAAGATAAATCAGTAGACAGAATACTTTATTAAAATTATTTTCATTTATAAAAATGGGTGGGTAGGCTGGGTGCGGTGGCTCAGGCCTGTAATCTCAGCACTTTGGGAGTCTGAGGCAGGAGGATCCCTTAAGCCCAGAAGTTTGAGACCAGCCTGGGCAATGTAGTAAGACCCTGTTTCTAAAACCAAACCAAACCAAATTAAAAAAATTAGCTGGACATGGTGGTGCATACCTGTAATCCCAGCTACTTGGGAAGCTGAGGCAGGAGAATCGATTGAACCAGGGAGGTGGAGGTTGCAGTGATGCAGTGAGCCAAGATTGTGCCATTGCATTCCAGCAGGGACAATAGGGTTAGACTCCATCTCAAAAAAAAAAAAAACAAAAAACAAACAGAAAATTTAAAAAATAAAAAAAATAAAAATGAGCAGTAGCAGGGGCAGTAGAGAGAACACTGCAACCTCTTGCGTCAGAGAAAACAGTTCAAATCCTGCATGTGTGAGGCCAGGCAAGCTCCTTAACCTCTCTTTGAGTCTAATTTCTTTGAGCATCAGTAAGATGGTGGTAATGATAATAATAATATTAATGTTTTTGAAAAATAGAAGTTAATGGATATGAAGCAATCAGGGCAATGCCTGGCACATAGCCCTTCTGTAGGAAATGTCGTTATTATTCTGATGAGCACCTGTGGATTTGTCCCTGTGATTGCTCATCCACACCTCCCATCTGAATGAATTTTTGTAGCACACAGAGACCTAGACTGTCTATTCAAGTTTCCTCTGTCTGCCCCCACCCCCCAGGGGCTGGAAGAGATATAAAGATAGGACAAAAGTCTCCTTGTTGTTCTTGTTGCTGTCTTGTAGAACTCAGAATGTAAAGAAGACAGGAGAACACACACACACACACACACACACACACACACACTTTTTTTGTAACTTCAGGGATGACCACAGAGAATCACCTAGAGAGGGACGGCAGAGTGCAGAAGCAGCACTAGATGGTGCAGACCTCCTATCTGGATGTGGAGAGTGCAGACCTGAAGCGTCCCCAGCCCGTCCTGAACTCTGACTCCTGCATAGGTGCAAGGTGGCCTCCCTCGGCTGTCTTTGACTGCTCTCTGTCTCTGAGCCCTTCGTCTGACTTCCCATAACAACCTGCATTTCCTTTTAATAAGGCTTACCACACTGTGCCGTAATCTTCACTTTCATCTTATGAATGATTAAACAGATGTGTTCAGTTATTTGGCTACACTCAGGCTTGTTCTTGCTTTCTGGAAGGTTCTGAGAATTTCAGGTGGCATGTTTGCATAATTTATCAGTTTGGGTGAGTCAGGAGGGAGAAACCAGACAAGTTATTTGGACAGTGTGAATTTCATATAGAGAATTATACGGAAAGATAACTGGAAAGGAAAAAAGAGAACACCGTTCCATCTCAGAGGCTACTGCCCTCCACTAAGGCTGGGGGCAAAAGGTACAGGTTGAAATTTCTGAAAGGCAGAAGTTTGGAGGAGGGACCTGTACAGGTAAAAGTCAGGCAGGTGGAAAGACCCTGGTCCGCTGATGGGGGTGCACTAAGGCTGGCTCTGCAAGTGTTAGAAAAACTGCAAAC
Source organism: Pan paniscus (assembly GCF_029289425.2). NCBI lineage: Eukaryota > Metazoa > Chordata > Mammalia > Primates > Hominidae > Pan > Pan paniscus. Next base: position 100,842,561 of record NC_073262.2, read on the forward strand.
TGCATTGAGCTGCTGCTACTGCACGGAAGGGAACTGCCCTGCTTGGTGCAGTATACTGCACAGGTGACACAGGAACTGCAAGAGTACAAAAAGCAATAGGGTCAAGGAGACAGTGCTTTCCTTCTCCCCCAGTAGCACTCTTCCTGCGCCCCCTTACTGACAAAACCTAACAGGGAGTCAGCCTGCAAAGCAGAAATGGGATTCACAGAGTCTCAGGTCCAATAGCCTGAAATAGTTTATAGAAGGGTTGGTTTGAAGCTGAGAAATAATAGCATCATAACTGACACACTTCCTAAAATACTTTATGGTGAATTTTAGAAAATTAGAGGGCATATTCAAATATCCATCAATGGATGAATGGATAAAAAAATGTGGTACATATATACAGTGGATTATTATTCAGCCTTAAGAAGAAAATCCCACCACATGCTCTAACAGGGATTAAAACTGAGGACGTTATGCTAAGTGAAATCAGCCAGCTACGAAAAGACAAATACTATATGATACTACTTATATGAGGCATCTAACATAGTCAAACACAGAGAGCCAAAAAATAGAATGGTGATTGCCAGGGGCTGGGGGGAGAGGAAAATAGGGAGTTGGCTTAATAAGTACGGTGATTCAGTTTTGCAAGATAAAAAAGTTCTGGAGATCTGTCATACAATAATGTCAATGTTTTTAACACTCCTAAACATCACACTTAAAAACAGTTAAGATGGTCCATTATATGTTGTGTGTATATGTTTTTTTACCATAATTAAAAATTTAAAAAAAGTGGACCTATAGGCGCTAGCTATTATATTTCTAAGGCATTTTAAATTTCTTCACTAACTTCTCAGCCTGCTTTTCAAAGGTCTCTGTACACTGCTTTGCGGAGAATCCTTGATCCTTATCCCACCTTTAACTTGATTATCCCATGCTTGTGCTATGGAATAATCTTTGATCTCTGCTTCATTGTTACTTTATGGCAAGTATTTACTTAATGCTTAATATTCAGAATCAAAATGATAAATACAAGCGACTACTTATTAGATATGTTTGCAAAATAAGATACAGTCATCTTGCAAAGAGGCCCCGCTGTATGGCCACTGTTAAGATTCTATATCAAGGCCGGGTATGATGGCTCACGCCCATAATCCCAACACTTTAGGAGGCCAAAGCAAGAGGATCCCTTGAGCCCAGGAGTTTGAGACCAGCCTGGGAAATATAATGAGACTCCTGTTTCTACAAAACATAAAAAAATTAGCCAAGTGTGGTGGTGTGCAACTATAATCCCAGCTACTCCGGAGGCTGAGGTGGGAGAATAGCTTGGGCTCAGGAGACTGAGGTTGCAGTGAGCTGTGACTGTGCCACTGCACTCCAGCCTGGTGAAAGACTTGGGACCCTGTCTTTAAAAAAAAATTCCATATCAATAGAATGGTCCAAAGTAAAACAAATTGTTTAGGAGACCAGCAAAAACATTTTAATTAGGTTTATAGGACACAATGTTGAAATTTGTGTGTAGTAGAGCCAGGGCTATGCTGTTGCATGGTCCATTCTCTTTGTTAAATTGCCTGCTGGAGCCAGTCTTTGCCATGTTGCCTCATAAACTTTTACAGCAAACATCCCTGTAAATATTGGACACGGAGTGGGGAGTGATAGAAGGGAATGTAATTGTTTTAGTTTTAAATTTACCCTTGTCTACATTTGTCTTTCATATACAGCACAAGGAGTGCCTATAAGTCATGAAGGCATTCACCCTTCTCAAGGCTGGATTGCATTTAAACCATTCCAGAGAGATGAGGGAAGCACCCCTTAGGAGAGGGAAGAGGTAATCCCACAACCTGTCTTAGTAACTCATCTCATGTTTGACAAATCTTGCCATAAGGGTCTTTGTAGGTAGTCCATGTCTCATCTGCTGCAATTTCCTCCTCCCCCGACCCCCTTTTCTGGTTACATCATTAATGGATATGAAAACCAGCTGGCCTCCTTTTTCTGTATGAAGCTTTTATAGATATAAATATGATTTAGTTTGTCAACTACTTTGCTAAACAATACTTTCCTCTAAACTTGCCCCATAAATTTTATTTTTCAGGTCCTTTAATTATCTTTTTGATACTTCTCTGAATCATTAGTAAGCTTACCATACTGCTATAAAATTGTGGGATTCAAGTTTTCGTGGAAAGCTAGTATATTTCTAAACATTTTTGAGATTAGTAGAATTACTTATTCTTATATAATATTCATTACAAAAATCATTGTTAAATCACCTTCTATCAACTAAGAAAATCAACTTCTCTTTGAGAGATTTTTAGTCTACAAGGAAAATAGATGGCAATAATAGAAAATATATAATTATATGTTGGTAAAAATGAGAAACAGTTAGGATGAGCATGTATAACTATGGGAAGCTCTCCCCATACCATAAATTTTTAATTATCTTCTTATTTTCTTAAATATATAATGAACAAAGTTAAAAACATCTTAAATCACATCATTTTGAGGTATCAGGATTCCACATTTTACTGACCATCTTTTTGTGTTTCTCTTTATATTTATTTTCACACATTTATAGTTTATCTTAAATGTGATTATGTCATTACTTTTATTGGTCATATTTTAAAACATTTTCTGTATATATACTTGTCTTCACCTGCTCTCCCTTCTCCTCCGAGTAACTAATGTATTTACCCTTCCAGTCCTTTTCCTTGGATATATAATTATATTTGAGTATGTATTTAAAGGCTTATCACTGTTTATTTTAGAGAAAATTATATAGTCTTTTATGCATCTTGCTTTATCACTAAACAACTCTTTGTAGAAATTTCTGCCAGGCAACCTGTATACATTTAACTCATTTATTTTCATGGCTGCATTATAGTATGAATGTAACACTATTAAATCAACCAGTCTCTCATGTGTTTGTAATGTTCTTAGTTTCTATATCAGGCTAGATCTTCAGAATGTGCTTCTATTACCATGAATATGTCAGAACAGTAGAACACATCCTGGGCAACACAACGAGACTCCTGTTTCTACAAAACCATTAAATAGCTATGCCAATAAAATGAAAGTAAATGACTGGTATACCTTACACAAAAATCTAGAGAATGACAAAGGAAACAAAAAAGGAAGGAATTAATAAAGATAAAAAGGGGAAATAATGTATTAGAAAACAAAACAAAAAAGGAGTACTAAAAATAAGTTTAGAATCTGGTTCTTTGGGAAAAATCAACAAAATAGACAAACCACTTTCCAAATTAATGAAGAAATAAGAGAGGAAGCTCAAGAATACACAAATTAGAAATAAAAAAGTCCAGAGGAGAGAAAACTTTAAAAATTATGAGACTACTTTGCACTACACTCTGAAAATAAATTTGAAATGGGTAAATTTATGGTGTAATACAATTTAATAGTAGATGTAGAAAGCCTAAATGGACCAATTAAGAGATAAGAAATAGGAAAGTCAAACAACACTCCACTATGAGGCCCAGATGGTTTCACACAGGAATTTACTACAACTTTAAAGATCAGTTAATCCTAACGGTATTTAAACTATTCCAAAACATGGTTTAAAAATAAAGCTTCCAAATTCTTCTTATGAAGTAAATTGATCCCAAAACCTGACAAAATTTGCTCCAAAAAATAGAACTACAGGTCAATCTTACTGTCTTTTTCCTTTTGGGCTGCTTTAACAAAATACCTTAGATTGGGTAAATTATAAACAAGAGAATTTATTGCTCTCCATTGTGGAGCTTGAGAAGTATGAAATCAACGCACCGCAGGTTTGATGTATAGTGAGGGACAATTCCTCATAGAGGGCAACTTCTTGCGGTATCCTCACATAGCAGAAGCGGCGAGCAGGCAACCTCATGCCTCCTTTATAAGGCATGAATCCCATTCATGAAGTCTCCACTCTCATGACCTAATAACCTCCCAAAGACCCCCCACCTCTTAATACCTCACTTTGGGGGTTAGTTTCATCACATGATTTTGGGGAGAACACTTGCATTTGATCATAGCACTCATCGCCATCAATTAAAATATTCTAAATATTGTCAAAGAGAACCCAATAGCCAATTAATAAAATAATACATTATGACCAAATGAGTTGTTTCCATGCAAAGCAAAGCTCATCATGAGAAAATCAGCTAATATGACCTATCATTTTAATACAAATAAGGAGAAAAATTATATGATTATCTCCATAGATGCAGAAAAATAATTTGACAAAATTAAATAATAGTTCAATAATATGGAATATGGTGGATACTTTCTAAACAAGATAAAATATGTATACCTCAGACTACTAAAGCCAGTTTTACTTAATGGACAAGCATTAGAGGACTTCCTGCTAAAATGAGAAACACAGCAAGGTTGCACATCTCTACATTATGTTAGAGGTAGTAGGCAATGAATTTAAACAAGACAGAGTAATTAGAGAAATAAGAATTAAAATGAAAAAACAAAGCTGTATCTACTTGCAGATAATATGATTATGTATCTGAATAGCCTCCAAAAATCAATGTGAAAAGTATCATAAACAAAAGTTTAGTAAAGTAGCAATTTATAAAATAATATGAAAATTAAATAAAAATAAGTATTACAGGTAAATATGTATTTAATGCTCAACAACAGTAATTTTGCAGTTGTCTCTCCAGATTCTAGAAAAACTCCTTTTCTAGAATTCTTAGGAAGTGTTGATAGGAACAATATTTACTCAATTCTTATATGTTCACAACAGTTTTTTTGTGGTTTTATATTGAAAGGTCAATATACCTAAATATGAAATACTTGGACCGGGCACGGTGGCTCATGCCTGAAATCTCAGCACTTTGGGAGGCCAAGGCAGGTGAATCACTTGAGATCAGGAGTTTGAGATCAGCCTGGCCAGCATAGTGAAATCCTGTCTTTATTAATAATACAAAAATTAGCCAGGTGTAGTGGCGGGCACCTATAATTCCAGCTACTCAGGTGGCTGAAACAGGAGAATCACTTGAACCCGGGAGGTGGAGGTTGTAGTGAGCCGAGATTGCACCACTGCACTCTAGCCTGGGTGACAGAGTGAGACTCCATCTCAAAAACAACAACAACAACAACAACAACAACAACAACAACAACAACAACAAAAAAAAGCACTACTTGGTTCATAGTTTCTTTTCTTGAGCCACTTTGATGTTATTCAATTTTCTTCTGGCATAAAACAGTGCTGTTGTAAACTGTCTGGTCAATCTGATTATTCCCCCTTATAAGTGACTTGGTCTGTTAGTCTGAATCCCCACATCCCCTATTCTTTTGGGTGATAGTTTTACTAGACAATGTTTTGATGTTTGACTGCCTGGTTTCATTTTTTTTTTCCAGGTAGACAAAATGCCCTTTAAATATGTACCTTTCTTTTTATTTTAGGAAATTTTATTGAATTATAGATATTTTGTTGACTGATATGTATGCTGAAGCTTCTTTGCCTGTATTCTATATTACTTTCTTTCAGATCCTTTTAATCTTTTCTATCTTTATTTCCTTTTGGTTTTTAAAACTTTCTTCCTTTCATCTCCTATTTCTTTTATGGCACAATTATTTTCTCTTGTGTTCTTTCCAGTTTGTCTTAATTCCTGACTTATCTTATAATTAGTTTTAATTTTTCTGCTCTGTCAGCTCTCTCTTGCCCAAACATCTCATTTCTGAGATTTGAAAGTTATGATTTAGGTTGTACTTTTATAGCTTCTACTATCACCTTAAATTATTTTAACTTGTTTAAAATATTATATATTTATATTTGTACATACATTTCTGGATGACTTGTTTGCTTGCAGTAATATTGTTCTACTCTTTATTCACTTTTTGCTTATGATAACTTTATAGGGAATTCAATTACAATCATTTTGTTGCTAGTGTTTAGGTGAGATGTGTTTTCCTGAACTCCTCAGGAGGGGAGAAGTCAGTATAGTTTGCTTAGCTTCACAAATCTAGTGCTGTCTTTTGTCATCAAGAACTGTTTAACATTTTTTAGTCATGTACTCTCTGAGATCTATCTTCTCCACTGCCCCGCTTTTCCCCCCTCCCACTCTGCTGTTGCTGCATCCACTGTTGGGGTGTTCACCACTGGCTTAACTCCCTCATACTTTTAGCATGACCTGTGGACAAGAGGTCTCATTCTGCTGACTCAGCTGACCCAGCTCTTGGTGAAGCTGTAAGTTCCCCCAAGGTCTAGCTGTGACTTTCATTTGAAACTTGATTTGGGTGGTCAGTCCTCTAGCTCTCTGCTACAGGGTCATTTTTTTTTTTTTAGCCCTTTGTAGCCCTTTAGAGTTTGTTTTGACCTGCCCTTATTGCTTTTGGGATCTGGGTGTGTTTCCTGATGTGTCACCCCCTCTGCCGTATCTGTGTTTTAACTTTGGTTGAGGTCAGGTATAGAGCCATTTCAGAAATAACTCCCTGTATCTAACTTGATCTCTGTATTTCTACCATTTTTTTTCTTTTGGTGGGAATATTGCATCTTGCATCTTTTTATACTCTCAATGTTCCAGATTCTAAAACTTTGAGTTCAATACATGTTTGTTATTTCAAAAAGCCTAGTTCTTACAAGAGGAGGTCTGGCTTTCATGGATTAATTTTCCATGATTGCTTCAGCTAGGCATTTAATAATAATATTTAGAAATTCATCCATCTTATTTTTTCATGCTTCCTTCCCTCAACAGCAGCACAGATGAAAAGCTGCCATTGTTATCGCTTACATGCCTGGGGAGAGGGTAATGAACACAAATAAGTGTGTCCATGAAGACTGTAAAAGAAAATTGCCCCAAAGCTCATCTGGGACAGAACTTTTGTGTAATGTAATTCACAATCTCCTTCTAGGGGGGTGGGAAATAGCATTCCTGAAAAAATATTTAAGCAATTTCCTGAGGGATTCTAATGTGATCAAAACTTGTTTTGGGAATCCAGTCACTCACCTAGCCAGCTGATGTCTGTCGAGAATTTAATAACTTTTAACAAACCATTCTTTTTTTGTTGTTTTTTGAATCTAACAATGTGTGCTTTTTAACCAAAGGCAATTTTGTCCCCCAGGGAACATTTGGCAGTGTCTGAGGGTATTTTCTGATTGTCACAACTTGGGGTGTTGGTGTTACTGGCATTTAGTGGTAGAGGCCAGGGATGCTACCAAACATCCTGTACATCCTAACAATGAAGAATTATCAGGCCCAAAATGTCAATAGTGCTGAGGTTGAGAAACACCCATAGAGTCATTGTCTATTCCTCTAAAATACCCTACTGAATCTTTGAATTGGTCTGCTAAGGCCTTTTCCCTTGAAGCAAGATTTAGTACAATTTTTATATATTTTCATAACTAATTTGTTTAAAGATTATTTTTGTTTTTTAAAACAGGGGACAGGGAGAGAAACCTCAGTTAATCCCTAAAAATATTATCCTACAATACTGGGTAGCTGTCAGGCTGCTGTGACCTGACCTGCTTTTCATGTGTACATAATTCCCAGGCCCGGCAGGAAACCTCAGTCTTTTGCCTTAAACAAGGACTTCTGGTGTCAGAGCTGATAATAAACTGGTATTGACCTTACTGATGTTGACCATTGAGGTTAAGCCCAACAGCGTGTTGTTTAGTACTGTCTCCTAGTGTTTTAGTTTCTAATTCAGCATGGCTCACAACCCATCAACTTGTCTCCTGGTTGTTTGAGTGCTTGAATTTATTTTTTGTTCTTGAGCAACTGTTTCCAACAGCATTTCTTAGTTGTCTACTTCCCCTATCAGCAAGGGGAGTCTGCTTTACTGACACTGTTTTTCTTTTTGACTAAATGTTGTATTTGTAGAAACCAGCCTTCTTTCCCTCTTCTGCCACTAGGAAGGGGGAATATAGAGATCTGCTCGTGAGATGGGGAGGAGAAAAGTGGAGAAATACCAAGAGCACTCCCATCCTGCCTATGAGGGAATACGGAGCGCAGGAAAGACAGCGTGTGAAAGAGAGTATAGCCTTCTCTCTGAGTTTTGACAGATACCTAGGAGAAGAATGTATGTACCAGATTTTCATTTTTGCAAGACAGATGGAGGTATTGGGAGTCAAGCATGAGTTCACAAAATGGAGAAAGCAAGAAGAAAAAGAAAATTCTACAGAATTGTTTGAAAGAGATTTAGTAGGTTTTTTTCCTCCTACATTTTCATGGAAAAGGGGCAAATTTTTAAAGATGCAATTTACTTAGTGGAGGCTTTTAGTGCCTAGAAACACAAGATAATTGTCTTTTTCAAAAACATGAGAAAACATTAGCCAAACATTTATTTATTCAAGGCTATAGGAAATTGATGTGGAAGCTGGGAAAAATGTATTTTTTAACAATATTTTTTTCTATAAAATAATGGCTTAAATGTACCTTTGCTTTGCTTGAAGAAAAGTGAGAACATTAGGAAAAGTATGAAATTCTAAAAATATACATTCCATTAGACATCATCTTCTACAATATTAAGACAAAATTAGGAAGATTTTCAGGTATTTGAGATTATTACCTTGTACTGTTGGCTCACATCTTGTAACGTTATTTTTTTTCAGTAATAACAGACTGCTGATTATTTTCCAAGCACTCCCAACCACTAAGAGTGTAAATCTCAGCCTAAATAGCCTGTAATCATCTAAGAATTCTCCCACGTCTCAGCCAGCAGGCTCCCCTTCAATTCACCTCTGATGCTTGTGCTCACTCTTTGACTTACTTTCCTTCAAGTTTATTTATTTTTTCCCTAGAAATAAATCCTTGGAGTTTCTTTCCAATTTGGGCTATCTTCTTAGGTCTTACTCAGTTGGCTGTTAAGATTTGTTTTTGTAAATTGGTAGACCTGGTTTAAACTTCCAAGTCAATTCTGAAGGTGTTACTATGTATGATGACAGTGATAAGGATTTGAAGGAGTTCATGTTTCTATCATGTTCCCTAAAGTATTAAGTAGAGTGTGGTTTTTTAAAAAGAGATATTAAGATATATGACTCCAAGCATGAAAAAAAAAAAAAAAGAAGATAGTCATTTGATGAAAGTAGAATAGCTGTCTATTTCCTCTGCAATGTGTATCCTGCCTGGCATTGGAGAGACAAGGATGAACAGGAGAACGGAATCCCTGCTTTACTGGGTAATACCCGGACAGTATAAAACAGGATGAAATGGATGAAATGTGGTCGATAGGGAAGTAGAGGGGGTGGCAGAACCATAGGAAAAGGACATGAACTTAGGGAACTGGGACTTTTTCCCGGGGGGAAGAGACATTTAAATTGAAAATCAAATGACCCCCTTGTACAGTCCATTCTTATATTGCTATAGAGAAATATCGGAGACTGGGTAATTTATAAAGAAAAGAGGTTTAGTTGGCTCCGAGTTCTGCAGGCTGTACAGGAAGCATGATTTGGTACCTGCACAGCTTCTGGGGAGGCCTCAGGAAACTTACAATCACGGTAGAAGGCAAAGTGCGAGCAAGGTGTCTCACATGGGGAGAGCAGGAACAAGAGGGAGGGGGAGGTGCTACACACTTTTAAACAACCAGGTCTTAGGAGAACTCGCTATCCTGAGAACAGCACCAAGAGGGTGGTGCTAAGCCATTCATAAGAAACTACCCCAATGATCCAATCACCTCCCATCTGGCCGCATGTCTAACACTGGGGATTACAATTCAACGTGAGACTTGGTGAAGACACACATCCAAACCATATCACCCCTTTTCAGTTTCTCCATCAGTGAAATGAGGAAAATTATATAGCTAAGGTCCTATTGCTCAGAGTAGGACTTGGGCTAAAATCAGCAAATTTATCTGTGTTTTTTGTGTTTATGGGTATGTGCCTAAATTTTATTACAGATGTGTCTTGGGACTAAAAATTAACAAAGCCAAGACACTTGTGGAGAATTTGGGTAAATGATTTGCCCTTCTTGAACTTCACTCTGTGTTGGGGAAAGAGGCCTTAGGCTGCTGCCCAGCCACAGGCTAAATTGACCTGGCTGTCTTCAATTCTCCTTTTGAGTGGGTGATAGTTAAGCAAAATGTCTTTTTAAAAGTGTCTAATGTTAACAGCTAGAAAATTCCATTTAGTCTTTGCTTTGAGGAAGAGAGGCAGAGTAGCTATTATACCATCCCCAGCAGGAGATTCATGTATGTGCATCAGGGAACACTTTCAGAAATAAACCCTTGGTGGACTTTGGCCTGGTCCTCACCGGGGGTGGTCTCAAACCCTGGCTGCAATTGACAAGTAGGAACTGTGGATAATTTCTAGGCATGGGATCCTGGTATTAGTATTAAAACATGCTTCCCTGCTTCATTTAATGGGCAGTCAAGGTTAAGATACTTTGTACCAGGGAGTAGCATGCCAGGAAAATTGATTTTCAGTTCATCTAGTCTCCTAACCATTTAAGAGGCATTTGGGAATGGGTTGGCATTGTTAGTAGTTACTTATATCTACTGTTCAAGCAAGCAGGTGGCCAGCGTCTGCAGACACTGCCACGTGACTATAAAAACACTATGAGAATAGTGAGGGAGAGCCTTCCCAATAAGCCTACTGGATTCCACACTATCTCCCTGCTTTCCCGCAGTAACATGGTATATTCACACTGGAGAATTTGACTTTATTTCTCAGGATGGATTACACCTACATGCCCTCCCAGGCATCATGGACATGAACAACAATACAGAAGATTTTGTGAAAGCAGAAAGCAGAGTGACTTGTTGACCAAATATTTGCAATTCCTTTTTTAATGATGTAATTCTTTAAAACAATTTGTAATCTTTAAAAAATAACTTTAGTAATATATATTCATTGAAAAAAATCAGAGAATAAAAACAACTAAATATAAGAAAATAAGACTATTATAACCCAGAAAAACAATAACATTCTTCTGTGTAGATGAACTTCTAGGAGTGTCTCTGTAAATGTTCATGTAAATGTAAATGTTTCCAGGGTGGAGTATTTGCAAGGAAAAACAAACCTTCCTTTTGCCACTCCTAGCTGCTTCTCAAGAATAAAATATTAACATGTCATTGTGTTAACAGAACTGATTTTTTTACTCTCAGAAAAGATTCTATCTTTTCCAGGGATAAAAAAGTGGAAGTAAAATAATGGTTGAAGAAAAAGAATATTTCATTCTGCCACAGTTCTAATGGTTCAAATATTTGCTCCCTATGGAAGAGTAAAGTGTAATTGCAGGGTATTTGCACACATACCTCCAAGAACTTCTGTACTAGACCTTGACCTATTTATGATCAGATCCATTCTTTCTCGGCTCTATAGGCAAAGGATGGGGACTGGAGTGACAGCTGCAGACAGTGCTTCCTGTTGTCCTCAATTTCTCCCTTATCTGGCTTATATCAGGGTTTGATCAATGGGACACCTTGGTGAGAGATTGGAGGGCTGCAGCAAGGAAGGAGCCAGGGTATTTTGACCACCACTCCCTGCCTTCAGCTTTGAGGGACATCTCTTCCAGCTTCTATGTGACAGGACCATCAAGGTCCTCACTTCGGACAACATCAGCCTTTGGTCTCTACTGTCACCAACTTTCCCTTTGTCTCCCCAGCCTAGGGTTGGGGTAGTAGCTTCTTGCTTTTGCTAATCTCTCATCTTCCTCTGATTTTTCAACTCTTTTATCTCCTGTGTATTCAATTCTCTGACTTAAATTCTCTCTATTTAAATGTTAGGGTGGTTCCTGCGTTTCTTGCTGGACCCAGATTGATATGGGTTCAAAGTGATATAAAAATAATTTTCTTTTTTTAATTTTTAGAGATGGGGTCTTGCTATGTTGCCCAGGCTGGAATGCAGTGGCTATTCACAGGTGTGATCATAGTGCACCACAGCCTGGAGCTTCTAGGCTCAAGCACTCCTCCTGCCTCAGCCCCACAAGTAGCTGGGACTACAGGTGCTCACCACTGCATTGGGCAAGAAAATATTTTACTCTCACCTAGGAGATATCAAAACATAATGTTGAATTTCATCACAACTGGCTCTAACTGACTGAAGTCGATTAAAAGCTATGAATTTTGGCCCTTCCTGGAACTAACTGAAGCTCTGGTCAATGAGCTGTGGGTCTTTTTTACAGACCAATGGAGTAATTTTATCATATCCAAAGGGGTAATTTTCAATGCCTACTTAGCATAACTGCTATGAACACATCTCCTTTTTAGCAATCTTAGTTCAGATTAAGCTGCAGAGAAAATGAAAACCAAAAGAAAAGGTAAATGAGAAATAAATAATAGTGGATCTCTTCAGTGACCTTTTCATCATCCATATCCTCTCTCCTCCCTTTTGTTCAGGTGTTTGACTCTGCTTGCCTCAAAACTCCAGGGGTAGGCCTATACATAAGCTTATCCCCCTTGCTGGGGACTGGTTCAGGAATTGACATAGGACCCAGTTTGTGCCAATAAGCACTAAAGAGTGCTGTGCTAGAGATTATGAGGAAAGTGCATCTTTTCTTTTCTGCGAGAGTTTTTTGTTTTGT